>NC_090444.1:145125515-145428098 GCF_031143425.1 Pleurodeles waltl | reverse complement strand
CCCCCACTGCCATTTACACGTCCCCTGTGTCCTCTCCCAGTGTGTCTGTGACCCCCTCTTCCAAGATACACAAACGCAGGCAGCCACCCACCCAACAGCCATCCACCTCATGACAGCCTCCAGCCCAAGCACCTGCACCCAAAGACACCAAACTTACAACTCCTACAACCACAACCTCTTCCTCCACTCCCATACCCACTACACCTACCCGTCCCACTGCTCCTAAAAAGCTTTTCCTGTCCAAACTCAACCACTTTCCACCAACTCCCCCACCCCGTCCATGTCATAGGACTACAGTCAGCACCTCAGCCACGACAAAACCGGCCCTTGTCATCACAGTCTGCCATGGACTGTGGAGTGACCCACCCTCCAGGGCAGCCAGTTCGGTACGAAGCCAAGGCACGGGCAGCCCACCCCCGGAGAAACATCCCAAGATAGGCAGTGGCCGGCGCGAGAGGGTGAAAACACCAGGGACTAAAACCCCTACCATGGCTCCGGCAGGAAGTGTGGAGACAGCTGGCACACCGCCCAAGGTGGGGAAGGGCCACAGGCGATCAGGGAAGGCTGGGAAGGGCAGCACGCCCGACAACACCGACATCAGCCCAGCTGCCCAGGAGGGCCCCGCCAGCCCCATCCCAGGCGGGCAGGAGGCCACCAACAGGCCCGGCACAGCTGCCCAGGAGGGCCCCGCCAGCCACAGGACAGATGGGCAGGAGGGCCTCGCCAGCCACAGGACAGGTGGCAAATGACCTCCCCTCCATGGCCGGATCCGCTGAACTGGGCCCTTCATCTCAAATACCGCTGAACTGGGCACCGCCATCTCAAGCACCGCTGCACTGGGCCCTTCATCTCAAGTACCGCTGCACTGGGCACCGCCGTCTCAAGCACCGCTGCACTGGGCCCTTCATCTCAAGTACCGCTGAACTGGGCACCGCCGTCTCAAGCACCGCTGCACTGGGCACCGCCGTCTCAAGCACCGCTGCACTGGGCCCTTCATCTCAAGTACTGCTGAACTGGGCACCGCCGTCTGAAGCACCGCTGCACTGGGCACCGCCGTCTCAAGCACCGCTGCACTGGGCCCTTCATCTCAAATACCGCTGCACTGGGCACCGCCGTCTCAAGCACCGCTGCACTGGGCCCTTCATCTCAAGTTCCGATGAACTGGGCACCGCCGTCTCAAGCACCGCTGGCCCATGAGCGGCAGGGGCTGGCCCTCATCTGTGTCGGGCAGGGCTGCACGAAGCACTCTGGGCACCAGGCCCCCTCCAGAACCAGTGGAGACTGTTATCCACTTGAGAGACTGTGGCTTTGCACTCCCCAGGATGTTACAGTGGGCAGCCCACCCACTGTCTGGACTTGTGAGACTGTGGCTTTGCACTCCCCAGGATGTTACAGTGGGCAGCCCACCCACTGTCTGACTTGTGAGACTGTGGCTTTTCACTCCCCAGGATTCAACAGTGGGCAGCCCACCCACTGTCTGGATTTGTGAGACTGTGGCTTTGCACTCCCCAGGATTGAACAGTGGGCAGACCACCCACTGTCTGGACTAGTGAGACTGTGGCTTTGCACTCCCCAGGATTGAACAGTGGGCAGCCCACCCACTGTCTGGACTTGAGAGACTGTGGCTTTGCACTCCCCAGGATTGAACAGTGGCAATGGAGGCCCCTCGTGTATCTGGCGTCGTGCACTCATCTGGCTGAGGTGCCCCCCCCTTCCCTCCCCCCTGAGGTGCCTGTAGTTTTGCTATCTGATGCCCCTGCAGTGTTCTCTCCGTTGGAGTCAGGTATCCTGTGCGGGCTTTGCCCATGTGATTTGGGCCCAGTGGTCCACGAACAATGCCTGCTACAATGCTCGGACTTGTACATTTATGTATATAAGAGTTTTTGATGTGTTTATATAATTTTTTGGCAGTTATACAATATATTCCAATGTTTAGAATCATTTCCTTTTGTATTTGCATTCTTCCGGGGGGTTTGGGGGTGTCACTCTGATGTGTTGCTATGCATTGATGTGTGTGTTGTAGTGGGTGAGGGTGGGTGTGTCGCGTATGTGTGTACCCGTAATAATTTCCCCTCCCCCTTCCCCCCTCCCCTGTGTCGTAGGTGCAGTACTCACCATTGTCTTCTGCGCCGGCGTTCATGCTCCTGGTAGAAGAGCAGGAACACTATCGCCGGGAGTATGTGGAGTTCGGGTTCCATGCTGTCCTGATTCCTCGTGGGCTGTATGGAGGTGAGCGTTTTCCCTTCGAAATGGCTGTTTCCGCCGTGTTTTTATCGGCGGGGCTACCGCCCCGGAAAAGGTGGCGGATTGGTAGGTTGTGATACAGTTGGCGGTACATTGTCTCCCGCCTGTCTGTTGGCGGTGACCGCCGCGCTTTTTGTTTGTACCGCCGTGGCGGGCGGTGTGTTGATGTGGCGGTCGCTGTTGGCGGTTTCCGCCAGGGTCGGAATTCCATTTTTTTTCCCGCCAGCCTGTTTGCGGTTTGGCCGCAGCTTTAACACCGACCGCCAGGGTTGGAATGACCCCCTAAGTTTTGATCTTCTTGTACTATTATCGGTTTGACCCATATCCTCGGACACACTAATGTATTGCAGCATGTGCTTCTATTTCGCCAACAAATTGTTGTATTGTAAACTTTGTCCTTTATAAAGTGCTCTGACGTCCCTTGAGAGTAAAATCTGTGCTATAAAAACCAAAGGATTGCAGTAAGCACAGTAAACTCTTATTTGTAAGCCCTTCAGCCCTTCTGTGTTTAATTTATTACTAACCTCTACTCAAATCACCTGTTGTGATACATTTCATATCATGTCTGACTCGCATATTTCCCCTGAAGTTGTTCATCATGTCACAATGGGACTTGGTCTTAGTATAGACATTTTTTATATGCATGCTTTTTCAGTACAGACACAGCTGCTCACTGTGCTGATGCTTAAAACAATCATCCCAATTGCCGTCAACTCCATGCACGATGTGCGTAATCTGCATAAACACTTGGTGCAATGGCGACATCACCTACTTTCCAGACTCGCCCAGCCTTATTGCCCAAAGATGTGACACGTTTCCACATTGGCCCATCAATCACTCTGCCAATATTTTTCATTCCACCTCATCCTTTCAAAGGTCATGAGCATTTACATTGATTGCACCATTGGGTGGATGACAACCTCTTTGTATGCGCTCTGGAGCAATGAAGGGAAAGGTGGTGCATAAAAGGCCCTTGTCAGAAAAAAAGAGTCCTCTGCATTCAAATCTGATATGCATTGGTCAAAAGGCAACCACCTGAAGACTTGCAAGTTCATTCCACCAGGACCAAGACAACTACAACAGCGCTTGTGAGGGAGTGTTGGTTCTGGGCATCAGCCAGGCTGCAGCATGGGCATTGGTCTACATGTTCAAGAAGCAATACTGTCTTGACTGTCAGGTCCAATGAAAGGCCCACTTTGCCTTTTCAGACCTGCAAAACATTATAGTATGAGTCCACGTCCTCGACCCTTCACTTTTGGAGATACTGCTCTGGTATCTATTCTGGTGTAGAGACATCTGCAGGTAGGAGTATTCATCAGTAAAAGTTACTTACCATTGGTAACACTCTTTCTGGTTAATATTCTATCTAGCCACAGATTCCTCACTGTCTTCCCACCTACCCAATCTGTGGAGTACACTCCTAAACATCATAATAAGGTTCCAAGTTAGATTTTGGCACACTGTCACCTATGATTCTTTTCATGGTGTTCCACATGTGAGGGCATACAAGGAGAAAGATTAAGAAACTGATATCAGCACGCGTAGCACTTTCAGGGGAGTATGGAGTCACAGCAGAGCTACATGGCACCACCTAGCATTTCTTGGGAGCATTGCTGAGAAAATTCTCTGGTTATAGTCTGGTGTCTGGGGTTATTCGTAAAGCGGGAAACCTGTGGTTAGAAAGAGCATCCACCAGAAAGTGCAGAAAGTAAGTAACTTATTTGTCAGCTGGTATTGAATATGGACAACCCGTTGTTGGCCTAAAGGAGGCCATAGTTTATTCTAGGAACCTCACAAGTATGCCACTACTTAGCCTGTCTTCTCGTCAGAATTTCAGAATTTTTCTCTGTGCAGCCTTCTCCTGGGGTCATTTCTGGCCAATTGCAGCAGTCACAGCCTGTGTCTTACTTTGAAGTACTTTGTGTGATTTTTGTAGTTATAGGGTAGCCTTGATGCCTATGGGTGTTTGCGTGGTTCCTGTCCCATCACTCCCACTTTGCACACATTACTGAGAAATTAGTGCTGCAGTGTCGTTTGGGGGTGTACTCAACTTTTAGTGGAAAACTACTTTGGCACACAAAAGTTAACCAAAACTACTAATTGTATTGCTTTTCCTTGCACAAGTGTCCAAGCTGCACATGCAGGTCTTCCCTTATCTGCCCTCAAAGTATACATTCCAATGTTGTATATTCACCTTCGCCAGCTGTCCACCCTTTATTACTACAGGTGTGTGTTTTCCCCATAAACCTCTCTGTGCTCTTCTTTGCTCCCACTCTGTTTCATTATTTGATTAATGAGACTCCAGTTCATTGTGATGTACTAGCAGTCACACCAAACAGAATACCACCACCAACTTCTGCACCGGTTGATGCTCTGAAATAGTTTCACGCAGAATGGCATGATCATTGGGGATCAGATGCTTTTGTAGCCACTCAAGCTTTTTTCCGGGAGATGAATGCGCATTTGGCCCCAAGAGTAATTTAAACAAGCATTTGCAATGCAATGGGTCTCGCGTTTGCTCGAGTTAGAGCTGTAAACTCCTAACAGTACTTTTCTCGCCACATAAATTGAAAATGAAAAGTTATGCAGTTTTATATAAGCGAGCCAATTCAAAGTGCCAAGGCAACAGTTGTGAAGCAGCACACAAAAGGAAAAAGAAGTTAGCTCGCAGTAAAAGTGCAATTAGCCATCTAACAGGGATAATTTCCAAAGGCGGTAACTATACAACCCCAAGTAGGGACAAACTGAAAATATTTACCTACGAAAATAAAGGAGTTTAAAGGGCAAACCCATGAAGGAGTGATAGTGATGGGCGTGCGGTGGTCGTGGTTAAAAGCCCGGATACATAACATGCGCGCTGCTATGCTCGACCTAAAAACGAGTGATCAGCGGGTGACTGCTTCATGATGCCAGTGGTTATGGGCCAGGCCTGTGCAGGGAAACCACTTCTTTCAGCAGCGGACTAAAAAACGATTGTCCCTACTGTTGCTGTCTGGGAATCACTATTTCTCTGACACTAAAGCAACAGCCGCCTGACAAAGCTGGCTATTGAGGCAGCACGTGCAAGGTTCATTCTCTCACTGTTTAGGCATGACCTGAACACCAGGGGATGTTGTAAGGTTTAACTCTCTCTTCTTTCGGGGTTAGCAGCATCAGTTGGCAGAACAATAAATAGGGCTCACAACAGCTGCAAATGGTATGGCTGCACATTTTCCACGCATGCTTTCAGTCTTCCCAGAACTGTGGTTCACCAGTGCCACTAGAAAGAGCTCAGAGCATAAGCAACGATCGAGAAGAGACCGCATCAATGAAAGATACACAGCTGTTATCTTCTTTGAAAAAAGCGCGTGGTGGTCCATGGTATTAAAATATTCATGGAACGCGAAACAACCTATTGTGCTAATTCCGAGTATTGTCGAAACTGCTAAGCAAAATAAATATGTTAAGGGGTGTTAATTTATGTTTAATTTGATGCTGCATATTTCACACAAATAAATGAGGAATACCTTAATAAAAAAATACAGTTCTGTAGATTTTTCCTTATTTCTTTGTTGAGAATTGTCACAGTATTTTTGGTTGTGGTAAAAGGTTACATTCGTGATGCAGTGTCACCACTCTGTAGTCTGATAAAATAGTTATGTTACAGACAGTTTCTAAAGTGCACTATCATACAAATGAGCTCAGGTGTTAGCAAAAGAGAGCACGACCACTAATGGAAAGAGTAATCAAAAGATTGTTGGAACAGTAACGTCCTAGCTCCTTACAAAAGCGAACAATAAAAAACTTCCTATTAAAGTCAAGTGGGAGCAAATTCCATTGAGATGGGGAAAGCAGTGAAAAGCTACAGCCACCGATTGTAAGTTGTGTAAACCGAGTGCTTACCCATTTATTAATTATAACATAGCTTAATAATCGACCTGGCTCATATAAGATGTGGTATCTATATACAAATTGTCAGCTTAACCATAGAGAGCTCTGTTCACCAAGCATGGAAACTTTCACCTGCATGGCGGCCAGTGCAGAAACGTAGAATAGAGTTGCCATTGTTAAACCTGGGAGCTTTTGATGCCAGATGCAATTGTCATGTTTTTTTTCCTCTTCTAGGTGTTCCCCGCTCTAGATAACATACAGTTATAATAATTTGGGCATGATGATACAAATAGAATGTTTTTTAGTTTATTGCCAGTTTTATCATTGCAATAAGATAATCAAGCCTGCTCAAACGTATTCACACTATTAAAACTGAATTGCATTCCATATTTTAAAATAGTTATTTTCGAGTTTTCTACAGGGTGTCATGGATGTTGATAACTGCATGAATCATTTATTAATGTTAAGGGATACAGAATGAATATAAGTAAAAGAACATTAGGCCTATTTCTGCTAATTGTTTATTCCAAAAGATTCAGCAATGACAAGATAATTTTAAGTAAGTTAAAAACAGTGTGATGAGCTAGAGAGGAACTTGGTCGCAGGGGACTGAGATGACACAGGCCATACCTTCTTTTGTTGAATGCTAACAAGAGGCACATTCAGCCTTTGCTTGCTGGACTTATCAGCCTGCCTCCCACTGCAGAATAATCTACAAAACTGTCCCTCTAATAAGGGTCCCCCCATTTTTTATGCCTTCCTCCTCCTTTTTGTCTGACCTCCTTTTTGTTTGCTTTAGGACTCTGGGCACTTTACCACTGCTAACCTTCACTAAAGTGCAGATGCCCTTTCCCTAAAACATGGTAACACTGGCTCATACACAATTGGCATATTTAGTTTACCTATAAGCCCCTAGTAGAGTGCACTATATATGCCCTGTGCCTGTAAATTAAATGCTATTAGTGGGCGTGCAGCACTGATTGTGTCACCCAAATAAGTAGTCCCTTAACTATGTCTCAAGCCTGCCATTGCAAGGCCTGTGTGTGCAATTACACTGCCACTTCGACTTGGCATTTAAAACTACTTGCCAACCCTTAAACTACCCTCTTATTACATATGTCACCCCTAAGGTAGGCCATAGGTAGGGCAGGGTTCTATGTAAGTAAAAGGCAGGACATGTACTTGTAAGTTTTACATGTGTTGGTAGTGAAAAACTTCCAAAGTCACTTTTCACTACAGTGAAGCCTCCTCCTCTCATAGGCCAGCATTGTAAATTCCCTTATATACTTTTAAGTGGTAATTCCTGATCTGATAGGCGTGGCATTATCGTATTTAGTATGGTAATGGAGTGAGAAATCCTGCTTACTGGTGAAGTTGTATTTATCATTACTATTTTAGAAATGCCACTTTTAGAGAGTAGGTATTTCTCTGCACCTAGTGTTCTCTGTGACTTACAGCCTGTCTCCAATCCACATGTGGTCTGTGCTGGTTGACAACTCCCCTTGTGCATTCCACCCGGACAGCCATATGCACAGGACACTCAGCTGCATCTGCATTCATCTGCATACTGATGGGTGTTCCTGGGCAGGAAAGGTGGACTCACACTTCAAAGGCTAGAAGTCTGACTTCACACAAAGGATTGATACCCCCCACAGATCTCCTGGTAGACAGGACTGGGTTGAAAGGGGAGCTGGTACACTTCTAAACCAATCTTTGAAGTCTCCTCCACTTCAAAGGAACATTTGGGTGTATACATACTGGGTGTCTGACCCCCAAAAATCAGACACTTCTGGACCTACAACTGGACTCTGTCAGAGGGACTGCTGTCCTGCCCAAATTACTCTTCTGGGCTGCTTTTCTGGAAGGACTGCTCTCCTGCTTGTTACCCGGCTGCTTGCTGCTCCCTGACTCTGCTGAAAAGGACTTTTCCTTTCCCCACAAGTGATCTCCAAAGACTTGGACTGGGTGCCTCCTGTTGAGAAGCCTCAGGGCCAATAAAGACTTTACCAGAGTTAGAAAATCCACCTCATTAGAAAATGGACACAACGGCTGTAAAAAGTGATGCATCACATGCAGAATCAATACTGTGCATGTCTTGCGGCTGATAAATCACTGCAGCGCCTACTGGATTAATGCAGCGCCTGTTTCATTCTCGCAGCTCGTTTTAGATTTCAATGCATCGTTCTTAGGCATTAAAATATCCCCACACCACAGTAAGAAGCCCAGGCTCCGCACCCAGAAATCGACACATCCCTTGCCCGCAAAGAAAGAATCGACGCATCACCTCCACCATGCCGGTATAAATCAACGCATCACTTTACTTTCCGACGCCTCACCTCCTCTGCGGCCCTGTGCATTGCTATTTTTGATGTATCCCAGGTACTTTGTGCTAAAACGATACATCCATTCCATTGATTCCTATGAACTAAAGACTAGCTAAACCTCTAAAAAGTGATTTCTTGACTTGGGCATATTGGATTACTGTTGTTTTGGTCTTAATTTATTCAGATAAATACTATAATTTTTTCTAAACTGGTGTGGAGTACCTTTTGTGTTATTTCCACTGTGCTACTATATGTTGCTGTATGAGTTATTGCACAAATACTTTACACATTGCCTTCTAAGTTAAGCCTGCCTGCTCTGTGCCATCCTGCCCGAGGTTGAGCACAGGATAATTTAGGTTGTGTTGTGACTTACCATGACTAGGATTGTGGTCCCTACTTGGACAGGGTGCATACCTCTGCCAACTGGAGACCCAATTTATAACATGACCCAACTTTGAAAATCAAATTTAACTATTCTTTCTCTGCTGAGTTTATCTTAGGAAGGATTGATATAAAGTTACACTGCCAATATGCTATAATATTTAATTCTGCTATTCACATTGCATATACATGTTGCAGCTACTATTCTGTTTGTTTTATCATAGTGTACTAGACTAACATTTTAATGTTAAATACATCTTTATAATATGTCTCTTGTTTCCTGGTGTTCTTGAGCGTGCCTTCCTATTATGAAAGATGGTTTGGATATCACCAAAGATCCCTGTGCTATTTCGAAGAATTGATTGTTATCTGAAATGCATCACACTCAAATAATGCTCAGTGGGTTGCTGGATGGTTTGAGTCTAGCTGGCATTCTTGTGTTGGCATGTTGGCAAAGGACTTTTCATGTGTGCCTGTAGGTCTAGAAATCATATTCCCAAGCCATTTTCTGGAAGACCCACAAAACATTTCACAGCATGGCTGTACTACTTATCTCTGCCTGCAGTCTTTTGGAAGAGTCAAGTCAAACCATGCATAAACAGAATTGTGGTAATACATATTCCTATGGCTGTCTAGAGGACCAAATCACAGCCATCAGGGGGCAGAATGAAATAATCCTGTGTAATAATATTAAATGGAAGGAACAGGCTGACACCACCAGGAAAAACCAACTGACCATTTGGAGATGACCATCAAACTTCACACTCAAATATTTTACTGTTATGAATGGCTGTGCCATATTCTGTGATAAGAAGTCTGGGATCAGGAGGTCGGTAAATGTGATAATACATCATAGAAGGATCTTTTCTTTTTTTCTATGATCCTAGTCTGTAGAAGCCTATAATGTCTGCTTTAACCAATAGAGGTAGAACTACACTACAGTCTGTAGCCATGTGTATGTGATACAGGAAAAACAGGTCTGTTAATGGAGGCACTAGGAAATAAGCAGATGAGTTGGAGCCTTGAAATAAAGTGGATAAGAAAGCTCCTACTCCAGTTCTGGGTGGTGATCAAAGAAGTAGACTACTGGAAAAATATTTCCTTTCTTTTGTGACAATTCCATTTGACCATAGGTCTGATAAATATGTGACGTCCAGGAGATGGATCTTACTCATGGCCTTTGTGGACCTCACCAGTTCTTTCAACATGGCAGACAGGGACCTACTGTAGCGTTTGATGGAACAGGAAGGTATAAACAACAAACTACTGGGTATCATGAGACAATTGCATCAGGACACATTTACAAGAGCGTGCTTTTCTATGGGGGCAAGGGGTTGTACTGCTCCAGTCAGGGTGGTTAAGGAAGTGTGGCAGGGCTGTATTTTGACCCCCCTTCCTTTTCTTGTTTTATATAAATTCTTTAGGTTATACCTTAATAAAGTTTACTGAAGTTGTCCCAAAGATTGGCACTCTTTCGGTGTCAGTCTTGTTTTACGCGGATGATGTGGTCTTGCTGTTGTACACAGCAAACGTCCCCCAGAAGCTCCTAGACAGGTTTAACAAGTTTATGTTAGGCCTCAAGCTAAAAGGTAACCAACAAAAGTAATTTGTTATGTCTTGTGGCCCTAAAAATCTAAAATCTAAACCCTTCTATTTAGGAGGTAGCCCAATTGGAAAACTCCCCACTTTTAATTATTTGAGATTTTTATTCCATAAAAAAGTGAAATGGGCCACGTTAAAAACTGCTAGAGCGCAAAAATGGGGGCCACCGTACAGGCTGTTTTAGGTTTGCCTCTAGTTTAGGACGTAAACCAATACAGGTCCTTCTTCAGATTTATAACAGCAAATGTATAGAAATAGGAACGTATGGTGCAGGAGTTGGGGTTTTGCTGCTGCAGGGATGCTCCAAACAGTGGAAAATAAATTTCTGTGTAGACTTATCACCACACCTAGAACAAGTGCAAGTTGTATCTTACATACAGAATTAGGAGTGGCCTATGTAGAAGATCTTATTAAATTGGCACCTTTATATTTTGGGCTAAAGATATGGAATACTCCCCAAGCACACTTTTCCAGGCAAGTACTGTTGGATTGTCTGAGTAAGGATAATGTGATGTTAATCCCATGGTTATCCTACATAAAAGCCACTTTCCATAGTCTTGGGTGTGTTACTTTTTTGATATCCCAGAATAGATTACCGTTGACTCAAGATTAAGACTAAAGCAGAGGTATGATTCTTATAGAGAGGAATCTAGACTTGTGGATATTTTGGACATGCCAACGGTCACACGTTATACCCAAATTAGTACCACAAAGGGCATGGAACCATATCTATCATGGATTGCAAAGCCGGAACACAGATTTAAACTGACTAGACTAAGGTTAAGCACAGTTCACTTTCTGGTGGCCTTTCCCGTTTCAAGCACGAGATATTTATCTTTGTCCTCTTGTCCATGTGAGGGGCACACCGCTCAGTATACTTTGCACTTTATGCTATTTTGCACTTTGTATAAATCTCCTAGGATGTGTTTTTTACGTCCTGTCCTAGCATACCAATCCTTTACGTCGCATAAGGAGAGATTTTTTTTTATCTGCAGAGCCTGCCCTCTGCAGAGATCTGTTTTTCTGTACTTAGTTACATAATCACTGCTATGTCAATAAGAAAATTCTATGCATCTTAAAAATTGAATTTTATTGCATTTTAAAAGAAACAATGGGGGTCAATACGAGTTTGGCGGTCACACCGCCAACAGGCTGGTGGGGAAGACTGCCAAATTATGACGATGGCTGTATTCCCTATGGAATACAACCAAAGCACCACTGGCAATGCCACTGTGGCCAGACCGCCACGGACGACTGAAGGCACCGGACATATTACAAGGCTGCACACCGCCAAGATTTCCGCCGCAGTCGCACCACCACAGAAACCCAGGCGGAAACAAACTCCATAAAATGAGACACTCACCTTCAGGAAGCCATACTCATCTGGAGCCGCCATGGTACTAGAACTAGATGTCATCCTGCTTCTCGTACGTGCTGAAAGACTTCGGAATCTTTGATGACGCCGCCGACAGCACCCGTAAGTACACACACTCACCTGTTACTGTTGTATATTGTTCATTTTTGTACACTTACATAACAAACCATCGGGAAGGGGGTACGAGGGCGACACTCAAATGTAGGTGTACACTGACAAGCACACTCACATACAGCCACACAGACAACCGCACATATACAGTACACACACACGTCAAAAACACACACGCACGGAAACACAGCAAAGGCCCAGTCTCACACAATACCACACAACACCACAACACGTCACAACAACACCATCATCAACACTTTGGCAAGCACTCACCATAGACACTACCCAGGGACACATCACACACACAACACAACGTACAACCAACAGGGATCAAACACACACAATTACTAAGTCATACAACTTACCAATCTACACACACATCGCATCGTACCTATCATACCATGCACAAAACACGCACACTCACACAGTCAAAGCACACAAAACCACACAACACAGCAACAAACACATGTCAATACAAACACCACACAATATCATGGCAACAACATGGCTGCTACATACACATGCCCATCACACAACACAACCTATCCCTGGGGGACAAAAGCACTGCACACACCCTCACATACTGGCCATACTATACAGGAAGCACAAGCACCGCACACACACAACTACTGACACACAACCAATGTCAGCCAGGAACAACTCTAACCTACTAAAATAAATGGAGGCAAAGCTGTAACCAGGAAACCAACAATTAGTTGGTCTGAATATATTTTCAGGAGAAAGAAGAAAAAAGTCAAAGGCCATCGGCCAGTCCAATGTTCAATGAATGTGCGCCAAAGGCACATATTGGTGCCCAAACTTGAATCCTGACTGCCATGTAATCTCCACAGGTAGGGGCATCAAGGGGGCAGGCAAGCACCTCAGGGATTATCTGGGGGGTGGGAGGTGGAGGAGGGGGAATTTGTGCTTAGGCATGGGAGGGAGGTCTTTGGGATTTGGCTTGGGGGGGTTTTAGGTTTAGGCTTGGGGGAGGGTTGGGTCGTCCTGGGAGGGGTAAACTTCTTGGCAGGGGGGCGGGCATGGGTACTTGCAAGGGGGGTAGGGGAGGCTTTGAAGGTGGAAGGGATGGACTTGGGGAGGGAAACAGCATGTTTAGGGATT
This sequence comes from Pleurodeles waltl, assembly GCF_031143425.1. Lineage (NCBI taxonomy): Eukaryota > Metazoa > Chordata > Amphibia > Caudata > Salamandridae > Pleurodeles > Pleurodeles waltl. The sequence goes on along the minus strand of NC_090444.1, from coordinate 145,415,069 downwards.
TCACGGGGAAGAGGAGTAGGGAAAAGGGCAAACTCAGAAAGGAAAGATTTTTTACACAAACGGAGACGATCATAGCAAAAGGATTTGGGTGTGGAGGGAGAGGGAGTGGTTGTATGAGGTGTTGGTGTGGATGTCTTGGGTGCATGTTCTGGGAGGCATGCTTGTGGGTGGTGAGTGTCTGTTGGGTGGATGAGTGAGGGCGTTTATGTGTTTTGAGCTGAGGGGGGTGGAGGTGCTGGCAGACGCCTTGGTGGGTGCGTGGCTGTCTGATGGGGTGGTGACTGCAGGTATTGGGATGTGCTGCATGTAGGTGTGTCAGTGTTTGTGGTGTCTGGTGGTGTGGTGACTGGGGTGGATGTCTGAGGGTCTGCTGTGATGCTGTCTGTGGGTAGAATAGGTGTAGTGGCTGGATCTGTGAATATTGGTGTGGTATCTGCAGGTGTGTCAGGTGTGCTGTCTGTGATGTTGCGGGTGGTGGGAGTGTCAGAGCAGGTTGTGACTGTTGCTGTGTGTGCATCTGGTGGTGTGTCCTGTGGTGCTTATGTTTGTCCAAACTACCGTTGGGTGTTGTGGTGGATGCATGCCTGTCTGTTTGTGTGCTTTGGCTGGGTCGGGAAAGAGGGGTTTGGGATTGGGACGAGAAAGGTGGAGGGGGTATGGTATACAAAGGGGGACTGGCTGCCGTCAGTGAGGAGGCCAGCGCCTGAAAGGCTCTCTGTAGGCCTCCCAGTAAACCATGAATGCCCTCCAGGAATGCATTACTCTGTTGGATTTGAGTTGCTAGTCCCTGGATGGCATTCACAATGGTCGAATGACCCACAGAGCTGTACCTCAAGAGGTCAATAGCCTCCTAACTGAGGGTAGCTGGGCTAACGGGCTGGGGCAGAAGTGCCTGCGGCAAAGGAGACGCCCACTCTTTTGGGTGAGCGGGCGTGGCCAACTGGGTGAGGAGCTACAAGGAGGGCAGTGATAGAAAGGGATGTCGCAGACAGAGAAGGTGCTGGGGTGGTCCCAGATTGGTTTGGGACAGCCAGGGAGTGTCCACTGGAGGATGATTCTGAAGATGAGGATGTGGATCCTGTCTCCCCCATGGCACTCCTGCAGGCCACTGAGTCCCTTGGTGTCTGTGGTATCATGAGTTGAGGTCCCATGGCCAGCAGCTTCCATACTCGGCTGTGCCCTGTCTCCTTCACCTGCTGATACTAATGTTGGAAAACAGAAAGAGAGGGAGGGTCATCACATTCTTTTAATACACTAACATCACACTTTAGACATCATTTACATTACATCTAGTTGTACTACACCCCCAGGTAGAACCAGGTTAGAGACAACATCATGTCACAACAAGCTACAATCTACACTCTTATATAACAACGTCACACACCAGCTAAGCCACCTATCTCACACCTACAATACCATCATATTAGTAGAGCTATAACACTAACCATTCCATGACAGACTGACTTGGCAACATGATTCTGGGTCCCTATCCACAGCAACATAGTCAACCAGCAACCAAGCTCTGGGAAATAGTGGTAACATTGATTTCCACATATCACATACACAAAATATACACATACTTGCAATATTACCTGATGTCATGTACCAGGAAAGGAACCTTATCATATGCTAAACACAAGACAGCATGTTGCATACAAGCCTAAACCCTTTCATGTCACAACCTTCACAATTGAAATTTGCAAACATTCACCTACGATATTTGGCAAATCACATCAACACATGTACCAATAGTGATGTAGGAAAGGATGATACATACTTTGTTGGGATACTCATCTTAGTCATTCTCCACCTGTAAACAAAGTCTTGCTCACTCATAGGGGCCTATTTAGCCCATAGCATTTACCCACAGACAACCACAGGTAGCATAACTACTCATTATATGCAATGGACACCTGTCATGTACATGAAGGTCAAATACAGTTCGATGTATCATGATGAGTGATGACATCAATAGCCCAATGTTTCAGTGGCAACATCACTTTCTTCGCTTCAGACACAAGTAGTCTTTCATCTGTATATGAAAATGTCAATGACACAAACCACATCTGAGGATTCCATGATAGAGTCAAGCCAAATGACTGACTACACATACCATTTCACCCACATGTGAACGTGAACTACTACATCTGCACCACAATGCAGTCAGTTCAAACAATAGGTTTCCATACTAAAAGCATTCAAAACTTATTCAAATAGCAAAAGAATGTTTGTTTATGATACACTAACATGTGTATTTATGACAGAACCTTCAATGTATACATGATGTTGGCAAAAACAAGTGAAGAATGTAACTGTCAATAAGATGTCTTGGACTATTTAGCATGCCCACAACACAATGGTTAAGGAAATAGCTGTGTAGCCACTTACCATCCAAAGAACATGTACATGGTAATAACATTCAGAGCTCTGATATCAATGTATGTGATGCAATAGTAGTCTGGCAATCCCTCAATGGTTTCCAATATGTAGGATGTCAACTCAGATGAGACATTAGAGGGGCCAATGTACAGCCCTGACTTACCAAATGGGTCCACCTCTTAACAGCTCTGAGTAAGTTTAGCAAGTATGGCATGTGAAATGTCAGATGGACATCACAGCCTCACATGAAATTGTCACTCATCAGAAACCTCATGAAAAATAGGAATGACTTAAACGTGACTCTATGTTGCACATAGACATGGATTAAGAGGCATTGGAATGGACAGAGGGCAAAGACCTGAACAACTTACCATCATGATATTGGGAGTATGAATCTGTAGGTGGCAAGGAACAACTGGCAGGGTATATAAAGCAGTATAGTGGTACACATATGATACAGTCACATGTGCGTCATCATATGCTTTTTACAGAACTGATAACATAGGAGAGTAGTATATCCCTATACACAATAGAAGTCGCGCACCTGTGTACCAATGTTGAGGACTGTACTTCTATGCGTTCCTTGGAGATATTTGCCCCTTTGCACTTACCACATTGCCACAGCTTAGATTCTATCACTTCATACACTGACCTGGCATAGGGATGAAAATGTGTTAAGTCAGCACTTACCCCCTTGTGGCTGCTGTGCTGCCTGCAAATGGCCATTCAACTCAGGGTAGGCTACTGACAATATGCGGGCCTTTAGGGAGGTCAAGGTCTGACAGGCACCCCTTCCTCCTTGGGAGGACCTCCCCACATGGACCTCCGAGGTCTTCCGGGCTCAGCATCTCAGGTCCTCCTACCACTTCCAACAGTGGGTGCTCGGCCAGCTGTGGACCCCCAGGGTTCACACTTTCTTGGTGCTAGCACGCCAGACACCCTTTTTCTGATGGGTGCTGACCTGCATGGATGACACAGACAAGAGGAGAAAGTCATGTCCACATGCACCATACCAAAACAAGAAGGCTGAAACAAGTTAGTGCAAGTAGCCATACATACACTTTCACCAACATCCCCTTCTATGTGGAATGATCATCTACAGTCAGCCATATGTGAAGTGGAGTCAGGCAGACAACATGCATATCCAGTACCAGGTGTTGCCTAGAAACATATGACCAGACCACAAGCATGTCTGTGAACATGGTATAAGTATACAACTATTTCTAATACCACCTTCAATTATAACATTATACAGTTTTTAGGTTGGTCAGGGTACATACATCACACACTCCCTATTATGTATCAGGGCTCAAAACTATCTAGGCACATGTGCACATGCCCATCTACCCATAAGTATTATCCCAACCCTTCATTATACCACATTTCATCAACATCATCATACGCTCAACATTTTAAACATTGGTATTGCATTGCACTTACCTGCTCCTCTGATGTACCATAGAGCTGTTCATACAGGGATGGGACCTCCTCCACAAGCTTGTCCAGCTCATCAGGCAAGAAGGCAGGGGCGCTATCATCTGTAGGACATGGAATGATTGCTCCCAGAGGCAGTACACAGCAATTCAGCTCATGGAGCTCTTGCTGGCAACAGTATCAGGAGTCAAGAGAGAGATGAAGTATGAGATGGCGGTCCCATCCACAAAGTACAGGACTGTCATCTCCGGCGGAAGGTGCCATTGGCCCAAGTCCATTAAAGACAGCAGTGTGTTCTAATGGCAATGTCCACCGCGGTTGTGACCACCTACCGCCATGACGACATCCACCGGTGGAGTTAGTTCACTTCATGATGTCCAGTACAGTAGGTCAGGGAGCTGCCATTTGAAGGCTCTATATGTAAGTTAAGGTTATGAAAGGATCGCCATTGACTAAGAATCATATTTATGATAATGTGTCAACTGCTGGCTTTATTCAAACATGTAGCAATCTGCATGTAAAATGTAGAGGATGTGAAAATGATGTATCCTGAGTTATGTACACGAAACAGTATTGTCAGCAGAGTTATGACGATCTGAAAATAGTATAGGTGTTCCAAATATGTTTCACATGTTAAGTAAGTTGATGTCACTTTTACTGTCAGTGACATGTTTCTCCATTTAAAGAACATGCTAAGGAGTTAGGGGGTCTGTTTGCAGTATAGGGAAATGTTGCCTATGTATTTGCTGAGTACAACTTTTTCACTGTTTCAATTGATATAATGTAGCTTTTTCTGTGACGTAGGTGTGATCATACTTTTGATGTATAGATTGAGTCATGCACATACACTATGGTGTTGTCCCACATAGTTACCCTGGCATTAGAAGAGCAAGACAACCTCCAGTGTACCATCCACTAGCAGACCTGCATACAATGAAGGAGCAACATGTCATCCAGATATACCAACTGGCTAGGCAGACAATCATGGATCTCTGTCGTCAGTTGGAGCCAGATCTGATGCCTGCCATCCGTAATCCTTAGTACCTGTGGGTTGTCCCTTGTGTGCTTTAAAACTATTTGAGTGCAATCACTGGATTGCATGGGCTGATCTCTATCCTGCTTATTGCGTGGGTTCTCTAATTTTTTCTTCCACTTCCTTATTTTCACTTTTCTTTTCTTTTCTTTTTTCTTTCTTTTCTCTTTCCTCCCCTCCCGGGGATATGTCTGGTCATACACCTTTGTATTCTGGTGATTATATAAAAAAAATTAGAAGGTCCCTCCCTTTTTTCTGCTTCAAGTGACCCTGCACAACCAACTAACTTAAGACTAGAAGACAAGCTGGAAAAATGTAAAAAGAAGTGCACCAAATTACAGCTAATGATTTGTATACTGACTGAATACTTGAGAGGGAACACCATCCCCGTAGGCCTCCAAGTTAGGAATATTCCTGGTGTCTTTGCTGATGACAAAATATATTTACATGGGTGAGCTCTATTGGCAGGACCTGTTCCAGGCATTGGATAGTGCTAGGGATTGACACGGCAATTGAACATGCAAAAAAGATTGAAGAAAACGTTGAGAAAACAATACAAGAATCTAGCACAATTTCTGATGCTAAAATTGAACAAAATAAAAAGACTAAGAAAGTGAAAAGGAATATTGGAAATTAGAGGGTGGAAAGAACTTACCCTTATTTGACAGATTACTTTTTTGTTAACAGAAAATATATGAACCCAACATTTGGGCGCCCATGGGGAAGATTTAATAAACAAAATACGATTGTCACTTTTTCTGATATCTCCGGGGAGTCCTCAGACAACTTGGGTCTAGGTGAAGGCACTAGCTCTGCTCCTAACACCTCTAGCAACCTTTTTTCAGGCAGGGGTCAGGGGCAACCAACAAGACAGGGGAGGGGCAGATCTCAATGTTGGTTTAGCATCCCAGGCGAATGTCAAACAAGTCAGAAGTACAATCAGTGGTAACGGAGATTACACCACAAACACATTTTCCTTCATTATGGATGTTTCACATACAATACCGATTTTCAACCTCTCATCTCATTAACTTTCCTTGGCTGAAACCTCACTATTGAGCAAGGACCTTTCATTTGTCCCCACAACTCACCCTGATTTTCTTCAACTTCAGACTTAGGTCCTCTGCTTCACTAGGAAAATTCAACTACATACTTTTTTAGACAGCATCCCTGCATTCCCTGTACTGGACATACTGGCCTTCGTATTGCATCCACTTTTTCACCTCCACACAGTTCCTTACCTCCAGAAATACACAGCTTTATTCCCTACAACCTCTCTTTACAAGAGAAGAATGCTCTTATGACATTAAAATTCAATCACTCACTTGTCATAAAGCCAGTGGATAAGGGAGGGGGTATTGTGATCCAGGATATTGAACATTATAAAAATGAAATTGCTAGACAATTTACCAATACAGATTATTATAAGAAACTTGGTGGTGATCCTACTACTACTATTGAGAAAATAATTATTGAAATCACTGAGAAAGGAAAGACAGAGGGTTTTCTGTCTCAGCAAGAGTTTCAGTATTTTAACACTAGGGGGGTTATTACAACTTTGGAGGAGGTGTTAATCCGTCCCAAAAGTGACGGTAAAGTGACGGATATACCACCAGCCGTATTACGAGTCCATTATATCCTATGGAACTCGTTATACGGCTGGTGGCACATCCGTCACATTTGGGACGGATTAACACCTCCTCCAAAGTTGTAATAACCCCCTAGGTCTCCCAGAATACCTGTAATCTATACATTACCTATGCTCCATAAGAACAGTGAGTCCCCTCTGGGTTGCCCATTTGTTTCAGGGTGTGGTTCCATACTTGAACCTTTAGGCCACTATGTAGATTTATTTAGTAAGGAATTTGTCCCAACCACACAGTGCTATGTTAGGGATTCTATGGACATGATTAATCAGATTGAACATTTACCTTTTGATCCTATTACCAGTATTCTCTGTACTATGGATGTGAAATCCTTATACGCGAACATTCCACCGGTTGAGGGGGTCAAGATCATTGAGGATATTCTTGAACACAGAGCCCACCCATATCTCTTCCCTACATGGTTCATAATTCAACTTCTTGAAGTGTGCCTTACTCGTAATTTTATCTTTTTTGATGGTCACTTCTATCCACAAATCAAGGAGACATATATGGGAGCAGTTTTTGCCCCCAATTTTGCGATCCTGTTCATGGACAATTTGGAGACACATCAAAATCTCACTGATAATGACCCATACCAACACAGTGTTGCTGTTTAGAAATGGTATATTGATGACGTCTTTTTGATTTGGCATGGCTCGGAAGAGACCCTCCTGGAATTTAACCAGTGGATTAATGACAATTGTAAAGGACTAAGATTTGCAGTTACACACAACACAGCAGACATTGTCTTCCTGGATTTGAAAATAATGGCCCTCATTACAACCCTGGCGGTCAAAAACCGCCAGGGTTGTATTGGCGATCGTACTGGCAACAGGCTGGCGGTACAATTCACCATATTTTAACCCTGGCAGTAGTGCGACAGGTGCAGCTGCACCCGTCGCACGGCCGCAACACCACCGGCTCCATTAGGAGCCGGCTGCAATGTTACGGCCGACATCCCCACTGGGCCGGCGGGCGGAAACTCTGTTTCCGCCCGCTGGCCCAGCGGGGATGTTGAAATGCGGCCGACGGGTTTGCGGCCACATAGGTGGCCGCTTGGCGGTTCAACCTTGGCAAGGTTGTAATGAGGGCCAAAATGTGTTGAGGGTGAAATAATCACATCTTTACATTGAAAACCTACTGTGACCCTACTGTCACATCAAAGTGATCACCCCCGGGCTCTGAGAGATTTCTTATCATGCTCACAATTCCTTTGGCTCCATAGGAACTATTTTTTCAAGCAAGAATATTTTTTGGAGGCTAATTTTCTGGCTAATAAATTGCATGCCTGGGTTTATCCCTGGAAATTAGTAAGACAGGCCCTTAAGAGGGTATGGTATTGCCCAAGGGATATACTTTTGACCCCAAAGGATAGGGCAAGGACTAACCACTTAACAAGTGTCGCTACCTTCTCTACTGTATACAACCAAATGAGGAAATGTATCCTCAAATACTGGCCGGTGCTTAATGCAGGTGATTTGAATTTGAAACCTCCCATGTTTGTATTCTGTAGGAATAGAAACATTAAAGATCATTTGGTTATAGCCAGTATGCCACCTAAAACCACAAACTCCACTCTTACTGATTTCTGGGCTTTACCCCCCTTGGTGGGACACTACAAGTGTGGCAACTGTGCGGTGTGCCAATTTACAGTTAAAAATATTTGCATATGGTAATATTAAAATTGAGTTGAAGCAGTTCTCTAATTGTAATTCTATAAAGGTTGTACATGCTATTTTGTGTCCATGCAATAAAATCTACATTGGCAAAACAACGCAAAAGGTGCACATCTGCATTTGTCAACACTGCTGTCGTCTACAATGTCAGGTTGCTAATGACCCACTGGTGGATCACTTTATGGAGAAAGGACATACTGTAAATGACCTTCGCTGGAAGATAATCACCATTGTCAAACCACCAGAGGGGAGCGCAGACTTGGGTGCGCTTCTCAACGAGAAGGAACTAAAATGGATATTACGCACTAATAGTCTACATTCTGGTTTGAATAAAATGGAGGACTGGACTGCACTCATTTGAGGCTTATGAACTTTGCCAGACACAGTCACTTTGTGTCTGTGGGACTAATCAGCTGTTTTTGTTGTGACTTACTGTACCATGGTGCATCACTTTAAGGGTTGATACCTTCTAAATAGTTCATTGCAAGTACATTGTGGTTCACTGTACACATATAACATTGGGACTTGTTTTTAGGTATAGCTGCCTGTGGCGGTATTACATCTGTAAAATGTCAAACACGCTACTTACTGTTTTCTTTATAATCATTCATGTTATTTCAATTAAATCCGGTTGACTTTCCTGTATATTTTTTATTTTGAAATGTTTTGTATTAACTATGTTGTCCTACTCGATTACTAAGGTTCTAAGGAATTGTTAATTTGATACTTGTTCATATATAATTTCCTGTCTTGAAGAAATACTCCCTTCTGAGATGGGCGCCTTGCGTTTTCAATCTTTTTATTCTATTCTTTTTAAAATGGCCACTACTTTAACTTAATCTCACTCCCTGGTTTATAAACTCTTGCTGCGCCTTCCGTATCTGCTTTGGGTACTAGGCATTATTTTCCCGTGCATGCTGGCACACACTTGTATATTGTTTAGGTGACAGCCATCATTGGCTATCCAATGCCGATTTCGTTGTAATGAGTAACTGGTTTGTCCCGGTTAGAGGAAATTCCCTTTCAAAGATAGTGGCCACGTTTTCTTAACTTTTTAATCACATTCTCCTCAATATGACCGCCATTCTTATCTTATGGCATTCTCTGGCTTACTAACACTGTGCATGTGACACAGGACTGTCTTTTGGCTATAGACTTCCTTTCCCATAGATGGCTTGCATTCTGGCATACACTTGTATATTGGTTAGGCAAGAGACATTGTTGGCTATCTAACGCCATTTTCATTGTAATTAGTTATTAGTTTGACCTGGTACTGAAGAAATGTCCTTTCCAAGATGGCCACCATGTTTTTTAACTTTCTAATCTTATTCTCCTCAATATGGCTGCCATTCTTACTTAAAGGCATTCTCTGGCCTAACAACACTGTGCGTGCGATGTGTGACTGTTTTTGGCTCCAGGCTTCCTTTTTTCTTAATCTGCTTGTATACTGGCACATGCATACACCTCGTGCTGTCTGGGTAAGTATTATAGCTGATAACATTAGTTATAAAATGCTGAATTTATTGCATTTAAAAATTGGTTTGGCCCAGCTATTTTCTAGGGTTTGTTAACTTCGATGGGGATATCCGGTAACATGCTTTGCCCTAAGGTCAGTTGGTAATTCGCGTGCTGCACAATTGGCTGTATTACTGATAATTGGGTAGTGTAGGAAAGTACCATCTTGCCTGGCATGTTACCCCCATATTTCACTGTATATATGTTGTTTTAGTGTATGTGTCACTGGGACCCTGCCAGCCAGGGCCCCAGTGCTCATAAGTGTGCCCTGTATGTGTTCCCTGTGTGATGACTAACTGTCTCACTGAGGCTCTCTCTGCTTTCCAAATTGTCACTAACAGGCTAGTGACCAATTTTACCAATTCACATTGGCATACTGGAACACCCTTATAATTCCCTAGTATATGGTACTGAGGTACCCAGGTTATTGGGGTTCCAGGAGATCCCTATGGGCTGCAGCATTTCTTTTGCCACCCATAGGGAGCTCTGACAATTCTTACACAGCAGCCTGAGTGAAATAACGTCCACGTTATTTCACAGCCATTTACCACTGCACTTAAGTAACTTATAAGTCACCTATATGTCTAACCTTTACCTGGTAAAGGTTGGGTGCTAAGTTACTTAGTGTGTGGGCACCCTGGCACTAGCCAAGGTGCCCCCACATCGTTCAGGGCAAATTCTCCGTACTTTGTGAGTGCGGGGACACCATTACACGCGTGCACTATACATAGGTCACTACCTATGTATAGCGTCACAATGGTAACTCCGAACATGGCCATGTAACATGTCTAAGATCATGGAATTGCCACCCCAATGCCATCCTGGCATTGGGGAGACAATTCCATGATCCCCCGAGTCTCTAGCACAGACCCGGGTACTGCCAAACTGCCTTTCCTGGGGTTTCACTGCAGCTGCTGCTGCTGCCAACCCCTCAGACAGGTTTCTGCCCTCCTGGGGTCCAGCCAGGCGTGGCCCAGGAAGGCAGAACAAAGGACTTCCTCAGAGAGAGGGTGTTACACCCTCTCCCTTTGGAAAAAGGTGTCAGGGCTGGGGAGGAGTAGCCTCCCCCAGCCTCTGGAAATGCTTTGATGGCCACAGATGGTGCCCATCTCTGCATAAGCCAGTTTACACCGGTTCAGGGGTCCCCCAGCCCTGCTCTGGCGCAAAACTGGACAAAGGAAAGGGGAGTGACCACTCCCCTGACCTACACCTCCCCTGGGAGGTGCCCAGAGCTCCTCCAGTGTGCTCCAGACCTCTGCCATCTTGGAAACAGAGGTGCTGCTGGCACACTGGACTGCTCTGAGTGGCCAGTGCCAGCAGGTGACGTCAGAGACTCCCTCTGATAGGCTCTTACCTGTGTTGCTAGCCTATCTTCCTTCCTAGGTAGCCAAACCTCCTTTTCTGGCTATTTAGGGTCTCTGCTTTGGGGAATTCTTTAGATAACGAATGCAAGAGCTCATCAGAGTTCCTCTGCATCTCTCTCTTCACCTTCTGCCAAAGGATTGACCTCTGACTGCTCAGGATGCCTGCAAAACCGCAACAAAGTAGCAAAGACGACTACTGCAACCTTGTATCGCTGATCCTGCCGCTTTCTCTACTGTTTTCCTGGTGGTGCATGCTCTGGGGGTAGCCTGCCTCCTTCTTGCACCAGGAGCTCTGAAGAAATCTCCCGTGGGTCGACGGAATCTTCCCCCTGCAACCGCAGGCAACAAAAGACTGCATCACCGGTCCTCTGGGTCCCCTCTCAGCACGACGAGCGTGGTCCCTGGAACTCAGCATCTCTGTCCAAGTGACTCCCACAGTCCAGTGACTCTTCAGTCCAAGTTTGGTGGAGGTAAGTCCTTGCCTCCCCATGCTAGACTGCATTGCTGGGTACCGCGTGATTTGCAGCTGCTCCGGCTCCTGTGCACTCTTCCAGGATTTCCTTCGTGCACAGTCAAGCCTGGGTCCCCGACACTATAACCTGCAGTGCACAACCTCCTGAGATGTCCTCCGGCGTCGTGGGACTCCCTTTTGTGTCTTCGGGTGAGCTCCGGGTCACTCCTCTTCGTAGTGCCTGGTCTGGCACTTCTGCGGGTGCTGCCTGCTCCTGTGAGGGCTCCCTGATTTGCTGGGCACCCCCTCTGTCTCCTCATCCAAGTGGCGACATCCTGGTCCCTCCTGGGCCACAGCAGCATCCTAAACCCCTAACCGTAACCCTGCAGCTAGCAAGGCTTGTTTGCGGTCTTTCTGTGTGGGAACACCTCTGCAAGCTTCTTCACGACGTGGGACATCCATCCTCCAAAGGGGACGTTTCTAGCCTTCTTCGTTCCTGCAGAATCCACAGCTTCTACCATCCGGTGGCAGCTTCTTTGCACCCTCAGCTGGCATTTCCTGGGTATCTGCCCAATCTCGACTTTGTCGCGACTCTTGGACTTGGTCCCCTTGTTCCACAGGTACTCTCGTCTGGAAATCCACTTTGGTTGCATTGCTGGTGTTGGTCTTCCTTGCAGAATTCCCCTATCACGACTTCTGTGCTCTCTGGGGAATATAGGTGCACTTTACACCTACTTTTCAGGGTCTTGGGGTGGGCTATTTTTCTAACCCTCACTGTTTTCTGACAGCCCCAGCGACCCTCTACAAACTCACATAGGTTTGGGGTCCATTTGTGGTTCGCATTCCACTTTTGGAGTATATGGTTTGTGTTGCCCCTATACCTATGTGCTCCTATTGCAATCTACTGTAACTTTACATTGCTTGCATTACTTCCTTTTGCTATTACTGCATATTTTTGGTATTGTGTACATATATCTTGTGTATATTTGGCATCCTCATACCGAGGGTACTCACTGAGATACTTTTGTCATATTGTCATAAAAATAAAGTACCTTTATTTTTAGTATATCTGTGTATTGTGTTTTCTTATGTTATTGTGCAAATGACACCATTGGTATAGTAGGAGCTTTGCATGTCTCCTAGTTCAGCCTAAGCTGCTCTGCTATAGCTACCTTCTATCAGCCTAAGCTGCTAGAAACACCTCTTCTACACTAATAAGGGATAACTGGACCTGGTACAGAGTATAAGTACCCCTTGGTACCCACTACAAGCCAGGCCAGCCTCCTACATGTAGTAGTTCTTGTTTTTTTGGGTTCCAGTAATAACTGCTAATTGCTCATCGAGGGCCTTGATAGAGTCAAATCAAATCAAATCAAATCATTAACATTTATAAAGCGCGCTACTCACCCGTGCGGGTCTCAAGGCGCTAGGGGGGAAAGGGGGGGTTATCGCTGCTCGAACAGCCAAGTCTTTAGGAGTCTCCGGAAAGCGGAGTGGTCCTGGGTGGTCCTGAGGCTGGTGGGGAGGGAGTTCCAGGTCTTGGCCGCCAGGTCGCTCCCCCTGCCGCTGCAGCTCCTCCAAGTTCCCGAGTTCCTGTGTTCCTGAGACCCAGGTGTATGACATCAGTGATTCAACTAACAGCTGGACAATGCAGAATGTTGACAGAGCTGGAAAACAATATGGGAGTTTCCATTTGACCTGGGACTCTGTATGGATGTACTGCAAGTACATCCAATTTCCCATATAAATTTTCCCCCCATGTGCGTATATCACATTGTTAGGAAGGCTTTCTCGAAGGCTAGTTTGGGAGGGGACACAGCTATAGCTGTGTTTGCTTGTAATAGTACTGGTAGTGGGCCATAGCATTGCTGTCATTGCCATAGACTGTTAAACATTAGTGCATTCAGGAGGGGTTACATTGATTGTTAGTTTCACATGCAAGACATTTTAAAATGTAGTACACTATTCTGGTTTTCTTACAGGTGGAACAGTGCCTGCTGGGAGTTGTAGAGCTGTCAGTCCCTGTACTTCACATGCCGTACATAAATACTGTGGCCCCAGGTGAGTTTACTTGACATGTGGCATGCCAGAGAGGGGTATTTAGACATTTGAACACAGGGGTGGTGGGTGGTTTGGTCACTGAGGTGGGGGAAAGGTGATCAGTGAGTATGCAAGACAAAACTTTTTGGTGACATGAATGGTGTTGTGACTTACCAGACTCCACTCCCCCAGTATTCCTGTCAGGCCCTCAGGATGCAGGATGTCCAAGACCTTCTCCTCCCATGATGTGAAAGCATGGGGAGAAGGTGGGGGCCTACTGACAGTCTTGAGGAACGCCAGCAGGTGCCTGGTGGCCATGAAACGGACCTTCCCCCTGAGGTCATCCCACCTCTTCCTGATACCGTACTTGTGCATGGGTAACTGCCTACAGAATTCACAGTCAGCTATCCTTTGCCACAACTCAATTTTCCTGGCAATTGATGTTTGCTGGACCTGTGCTCCAAAATGGTATTGCTCTACTCTGACAATTTCGTCCACCATGACCCTCACCTCATCATCAGTGAAATGTGGATGTTTTTGTGGGGACATGGTAGTGGTGGAAGAGAAGGTGAGGTAGTGAAAAATGGGGAAATACAAGTTTTGTGATGAGGTGTGGGTGCTGTGATGTGAGTGAGTGACGATTGTTGTGTATTGTGTTGGATAGTAAATTGTGTGTTGTGTATGTTGTGCAGGTGTGGGATGAGTGAAATGTGTAGAGGTGCTTATTGTTTGTTTTGCTGTCTCTTTAATTTTTGGCTTGTCTCTGGCTGTGTGTGGCGTTCTGGTTGGAAAGGATTCTGGGTTGTGTAGGGGTGTCTTATATAGTGCAGTGTGTGGGTGTGTTGGGTATGTGGATGTGTGTCAGGTGTGGGGTATTCAAACTATCCAGTGTGGTGTGGTGTTCTGACTGATGTGAATGCAGACTGCCGCAGTTCCCACTGCCAATTGTTTTCTGCCATGGAAGAACCACTCTTGTGATTTGTGGATGGTAATATGATTAGAGGCTTTTTAGCGGGCTGGCAGTGCTAGTGGTTGAACCACCTCTTTTCCGTCCTCCAGTGTCCTGGCGGTTTAGGAAATTTGGCTATTTTTTGGCAGACTGAGCTGTGTGACTTTTAATATGGCGGTCGGATGACCGCCAACATGTCAGTCTTATGGCAGCTGCCACTGCGGCGGTCTTGCCAAAAGACTGCCAAACTCGTAATGAGGCCCTATGTGTTGTGGTTCAGAATTAGAGCGATGAACAGGTGTTTTATGGGGTTTATATGGTTGAGACATTGAGCTATTGTTTATAGTTTTAAAGAGGATGATTTGTATTTTGTGTACTTTGTTGGCCCATATTTGACAGAATAAAGTTATTTGACTGACTGACCATAAGTCACATCATCTGCTTTAACTAATGGGATCAAAGAACTAGTAGCCATGCATGCAAAGGTTAGTCAGTGAAGACAGGCAAGTTGATGGTAGCATTGACGTGAAAACACCAGTCAGAGCCTTCATAGATATTAAAGTGACACTCCTATTTAATTTATAAATGGAATAAAGTGAACAGGCTCCCATTAATTTGCTGGTCACATAGCTTGCAACAACCAGCGGTGCACTGCATTGGCATAAAGCCATGTGTGGATCATGTGAAAAGGCCAAGGTAATCCCGATTCCATAGGTCACACACTAAAAGAGTTTCCTGTTCAAGTTCTAAATGGTATAGATGTTAGGCCACTGCAAAGGATGTATTTTTTTCAGGTTGACACTTGATTTTTTAAGGAAAAGTTTCAATGTGCAATCATATTGGGGTCAGACATTGAAGCTAGGCAAGGTAATGGTGGTGCTCGGAGCCGACACTACAGTTAAAACCTTGCCAGATAGCAACCAGAATCTATTGCTAAACCTAATTAGCATAATTATTTCATTCATTTCAGTTTTAGTGGCACAGTTCTCTAATTTAGTATGACTTGCTCTTGTTTTTTGTGCTTAACTGTATTTTTTGAGGGGGAAGAGGATATTGTTGTCCTTAACGACTGATCTAAAATGTGCAAGACACAGCACTTTTAACATACAAATAACATTAGCAAATCTGAATTGTTATTCATTTGAAACATTGAAGCATTAAATGCTGAGTTAACCTAGTCAGGATCTGAACCTCTAATACGTAGATTATACACCGATTAGAGAACTGAAAATATGACCCATAACCTTGATGGAAAACATTTTGTTGCGTAAACTAAGACTCTAGTTTAGCTCTGCAAGGTTTGTTCTCACACCCACAGGTGATGCGAGTGGACTTAGCTCAAGCCACCAATGCTTGAATGAAAAGACAGGTTATTGTAGCCCCACAGAACCCCACCCAATACATAGCTGAAGTATTGTCAATGCTTTGGGGTTACTAACAGTGCCTAAACAGGGATCCATGGACATTGTGGTAATTGGAAACACAACTATTTCATCTTTTTTAAATATCACATACACAAAGTGCACTTAGAAAAACACAAACTAAAAAGTGTTTATCACAACTCTCAACCTGTCACTTCGTACATCTAAAATAACAACACAGAATATCAATAAAACAGCACAGATGCATAGGTAAAATGTCATCTAACAACCTAACACCCTAAAACCTACTTTTTTTTCTGCACTACACTGGGAGAGCATGGAGTGGCATAACATGCACATAGAGGTTCTTAGGGAGAATCAACACACTGCATGTCAGTTTACAGCAAAATGCTGTGGTTATCAAAAGTCGAGGGTACAATGTTCCCTATGAAAGGAAAAAACACACGTTCCATCAGCGCCTGTCTTCCTGGACTTGGCTCAGTATTAGCATGAAGCACGATGCAGTGGCATCCCAGTAATCAGCAGTCAAGATCTTCTCTGACAGTACCTTGCACGATAATCTGGGGTGAAGGACCTCCCAAGTGGTTGATTGGAAAGCCTTTTTTACTATATCATATCTGAGTTTGGAATGTCTGACATTAGGAATGTCTGACATAATCTATGTGCATCAAGATGTTAGTCTTAGATGCATTCTTATAAACAAATAAGGTAAAAACCCATCAATTCGGTCTACACTGTTTATCTTCTTGTTCATGTCTGACTTTGAAATAGAAATAATAAGGCACTTTGCCCCAGACTTGTGTCATTATCTGAGCGTTATGTGTCTGATCAATGTCATTGTTTGAAGTACTTGACATTATCACAGGTTCTTGCAAATATAAGGACAGACGGCATCTGCGTCAAAGGCAGACATGTCAATGATACTGCCAAAATAGAGAAAGTTGAGTGTTGGCCTCCTCAAGGTGGAATCCAGTCATATGGACTTTATATCATCCCTGGATTTTACGCCTGAATTGTGAAGAGATGTATAAGAATTTATTTAATTTATAGGGAAATCCATACTCGCAGGACATTGAGATATATTAATCTATATCTAACAAATTTCATAGAGTCTGTGAAATACATATGAAGCTTTAACTGAATATACATAAATGTAACTTCATAAAAGGCATTACAACATAAAATAGGGAATTAGTAATGCAATTAGCTGCGCATTAATACTTTTCCTAATCCTTGCTGGTTTCAAACAATAAAATATGATATAGAAAAGGCATTAAAAAACTTTATCATACCAAAGCATTATGTCAGTTAAAATCAGAGTTGTGTTGGTGATTAAACAGATCTGGCATGATTCTGAATTTGCCAGTTAAAAATAATCCAGCTTTAAAAAAGAAAAAAGAAAAAATATAAACAGGTAGTTAAAATTTCTCAGTTTCATGGCACAGTCTCTGTTGTAGATTTAGAATCATGTGCAGGTTTCTGGTCGATCTGCACTTTCACCCTCATTACAACATTGGCGGTAAATCCTGCTTACCGCGTGCAGAAGACCGCCAACACACCGCTGCGGCGGCGGAATTCCACTACAGCTATTACGACTCACAGCTCGGAATCCGCCATAATCCAGACGCCACACAAGTCCGCCACACCAAAGGTCAGTGATAAAATGGCAATAACAAAACCGACACTGTCACACTAACAGGAATACGCCCACACTATCACGACCCACGAATCCAAGCGGCGGTCTTACAACCAAGGTATTCCATTGGCGGTACACACTGCCGTGCTCAAAATACACACACATCTACAAAACACAACCACATTGGACAATTCGAAATACACACACCTGATACACATACACACACCACTCCCACACACCCAATTCAATATAAAACACACACCCATATCACCCATAAACCCTTACTACCAAAAGTTCGCAAGAAGGCCAGAGAGATACACCTCCAAAAACAACACTAGAATCCACAGACACACAACATCATCACTCACACTACATCCACGCACCTCAAACAACACACAACAACACATCCCCTCACACATCACAACACACACCACCTCACACATCACCCAAACCACATCATGGCACCTCAACGACACCCCAGGTTCTCTGAGGAGGAGCTCAGGGTCATGGTGGAGGAAATCATCCGGGTAGAGCCACAGCTATTCAGATCACAGGTGCAGCACACCTCAATTTCTAGGAAGATGGAGCTATGGCGCAGAATCGTCGACAGGGTCAACGCAGTGGGACAGCATCCAAGAACACGGGATGACATCAGGGAGAGGTGGAACGACATACGGGGTAAGGTGCGTTCCGTGTTCTCCAGACACCAGATTGCAGTACAGATGACTGGCGGTGGACCCACACCACCTCCCCCACAACTAACAACATGGGAGGAGCAAGTCTTGGCAATACTGCATCCTGAGGGTCTCGCAGGAGTAGCAGGAGGAATGCACCCTGGTAAGTCAACTCTTAACTATTATATCCCCCACCCTACCTGCATGCCATCACATACCCCCACCCTCACCCTCACCCCCATCACTCCAACACCTCACATATGTCCCACTATCACAACCCACCCATCCCAACACCAAGCCCTGCATGCAACACTAAAGCATGGACACCCATCACCAAAGCATGTCCACTACAGATACCCACACAGACCCCAAACCAAATATTACACATGGACCTAGACAAGAATGCAAGCACTGGAGTACAGGGTCACTCAGCCATTGCACACAATGGCACTCACAGATGCAATAATCATGCCTTTACACCCCTGCAGGACCCCTTCCCAATGTCACTGGACAGGAGGTTCAGACATATCCAGTCCCCCCAACAGAAGAGGCCCACAGTGATGACAGCAGCTCTTCACAACTGGATCAAGATGACCAGCCCGGCCCATCTGGGACCTCAGGACAGTCGGTTCCCCTGACACTTGCACAAGCTATCACAGAGCCTCCCCCTCAGGAAACACTACCACCGCACCCACCCAGCGGGCCCATCCCTCTGTCCCCAGGTCACGTCAAGCACTAGTGTGTCCACCACTACAGGGAACCCAGGCAAACCCACCACCCCAAGAAAATCAGGGACCTGGGGGCAGTGGCAGTGGGCACACAGTTCAGGGGACATATGAACAGGAAAACAGGGGAACTGGGAGGACTGCTGTGCTACAGGGGGAGGACAGGCCCAGGGAACCTACTCTCCACGAGGCATTCTCCAACATCATGGGAGCATACCATCATTCCCAGGAGACAATGGCAACAGTACTGGCCAAGTTTCAGGAGACCCAGCGGCTGCAGGAGGAACACCATCTGGGGATCAGGGAGGAACTGAAGTCCATAAACACCACCCTGGTCACCATTGTAGGGGTGCTGCAGGACCTTGTCAACACCAGGCGGGACACTGTGGCACAACAAGGGGCCCCTGACACTAGCCTGGATGATGAACAGCCCTCCACCTCCACCGGTGCTAGTGGACAGGAGGCACCGCCACAGGACCACGACACCAGCACCCCGCCCCCTGCAGATGGAGATCCACCCCGCAAAGGGTCCCTGAGATCCAGGAACAAGACAGAGAACATTGCCAAGACCCCCCCCAGGAAACAAGACCCCCCTGAATGTCACCCTTCTGTCCCACTTTGTCACCCTGTCCATCCTTCAACTGCCATTGCTTCACTTCCTATGCCCCTTTGGACAATGCACCTGTGAAACAAATAGACTGGACTCTGCCATGGACATTCCTCCACCATCACCCCTGCCTATTTTACAACCCCCTCCACTTATTTGCACAGAAATAAACACACATCAATCACAAAACAATCTTGAGTCAGTCGGTGCTTTCACAAATGTGTAATTGCAATAACTATGGAATATAGCAATGTCAATTTAATTGTCCACATACAGATGAAACACAGCTGTAGGGCTGGAGGAAATATAGCAGAGGTCACAAAGTGGCACCCACATCTGTTAAATGGAAAGGCAAAGTGACAAGTCAGGGTCCATACTCTGAGTGAAAATGACAGACGTATGATAGCTAAGACAACAGTATGAGATGTGCGAGGCAGTGACATCTTCTTACCTGTGTCTCACTGGAAGTATTGCTGGATAACGTTGCTTCTGTTGTCGATATCCTCTTCTTCTGCCTCCTCTTCTTCAATGTCAACAGGCTCCACAGCTGCCACAAGACATCCAGCTGGACCATCCTCCTGCAGAAAAGGCACCTGTCGTCGCAAAGCCAAGTTGTGCAGCATACAGCAGGCCACAATGATCTGGCACACCTTCTTTGGTGAGTAGTAGAGAGAACCACCTGTCATATGGAGGCACCGGAACCTGGCCTTCAGGAGGCCGAAGGTGCATTCGATCACCCTCCTAGTTCGCCCATGTGCCTCATTGTAGCGTTTCTCTGCCCTTGTCCTGGTATTTCTCACTGGGGGTCAGTAGCCATGACAGGTTGGGGTACCCAGAGTCACCTGCAAATTTCAAGGAACAACTGTTAGACACACACTAACCCATAGCGACAACCCCATACCCAGACAACTATTCACACTGTATAGGGTCCTTGTCCTCACCTATTAGCCACACACAGTGCCTCTGGAGTTGCCCCATCACATAAGGGATGCTGCTATTCCTCAGAATGTAGGCGCAATGCACTGAGCCAGGAAATTTGGCATTCACATGGGAGATGTACTGGTCAGCCAAACACACCATCTGCACATTCATCGAATGGTAGCTCTTCCGGTTTCTGTACACCTGTTCACTCCTGCGTGGGGTTACCAAGGCCACATGTGTCCAATCAATGGCACCTATGATATTGGGGATATGTCCCAGGGCACAGAAGTCACCTTTCACTGTAGGCAAATCCTACACCTGAGGGAAAACGATGTAGCTGCGCATGTGTTTCTGCAGGGCAGACAACACTCTGGACAGCACGTTAGAGAACATAGGCTCGGACATCCCTGATACAATGGCCACTGTTGTTTGAAAAGTCCCACTTGCCAGGAAATGGAGTACTGACAGGACCTGCACTAGAGGGGGTATCCCTGTGGGATGGCGGATAGCTGACATCAGGTCTGGCTCCTACTGGACACACAGTTCATGGATTGTTGCACGATCAAGTCTGTAGGTGATTATTACGTGTCTCTCTTCCATTGTCGACAGGTCCACCAGCGGTCTGTACACCGGGGGATGCCGCCATCTCATCACTTGCCCCAGCAGACGTGCCCTATGGAGGAGAACAGCGAGCAGAGAGTCAGCCAACCCTGAGGTATCGCAAAATGTCATTTGCACACAATTATTAATCCGCAATGTGCCTGTTACAGTGTGTATGCAAGGCCTAGATAGGTGTGACTCAGTTATTATTAATGCCATGTGGCCCCCTGAAATGGCGGCTGTCTGACCTGGAAGGTGGGACAAGGGGATATGAGGTAACTGCGCTGGCGTTCTACACCGTCACGGGAGGTCGTCGAAGACCGTGGCGCAATCCTGCATTGGTTAACATTGGACCCTATGGGTCCCAGGAGCCAATGACGATGTACGCCGGCGGTGACGGTACGCACCGCCGCGAACGCGACCGCCATTTTCTGTCTGTTCACTCACTTGATATCTGACCTTCAACAGGAGAGGACCTACACTGCAAGTGCTGCTGTGACCTCAGTCTGGAAGCGACGATGGGTCATGTGTCTGGGGAAAGGGCCCCTGCCTTCACTTCGGAGGAGTTGGAGCAACTAGTGGATGGGGTCCTCCCCCAGTACACACAGGTGAGTACACTGTGAGCATGCTGCATGGGCAATGCCTGTTTGTAGTGGTGTGGATGGGAGATACAGGGGGGGGGGCTGAGGCTTGCATGAGCGGATGGTGAGTGTATGTGCGTCAGGGCAAGGGTGGGAACGTGGGCCAATGAGACGGTCGAGGCGGGTAAAGATTTTCCTTTTCCCCTGTACTATTTGTCTAGGTCAGCGCCCACCAGAAGAAGGATATTTGGCGTGCCATCGCCAAGGATGTCTGGACCCTGGGGGTCCACCACAGACAGAGTACCCACTGCCTGAAAAGATGAGAGGACCTTTGCCGCTGGAGCAAGAAGACGACGGAGGCCCAGCTGGGGATGGCCTCCTAACGTGGGAGGGGTACCCATTGCACCATGACCCCCCTGATGTTCCGGATCCTGGCGGTGGTGTATCCGGAGTTGGATGGGCGCTTTAGGGCATCACAGCAGCCACAAGGGGGTGAGTACAGTTACATTCATCTGACTCTGCGCGCATTACGAGGTGTCTGGGTGGGGGAGGTGGGCAGTGGGTTCCCCTAGGCCAGGGCAAGCTTGGTAGGCAAAGTCCCTTGTGAGGCAGGTTCAGTGGAACCCCAACCCCACTAGTGGTTAGTGGCATCTACACCTAGTCAGGCTCCTGTGACTTCCATGTGTGCAGCAATCGAGCTTAGGCCTTGTACCCCATGGGTATGTGAATAATCTAGGAACTATAGGTGCATGGCACATTGCAGAGGGCTGCTGTGTCTGTAGTGTCCTCCAACGGTAGTGGTGTTGCATGCACTGAACATGTCTTTCTTCTGTCTCCCCCCCCTTTTTGTGGTCTCCCTGTTCTTGTGTGCAATAGCATCATCAGGCGGAGGAGCAGTGGCAGCGGAGCAGGAGTGAGCTGCATCCCATTTGGCCCTGGAGGGCGAAACAACGGAGTCTGAAGCCACCAGTGGGACGGAGGGCGAGGGGAGCTCCACGGCGGGGACAGGAGCTGACAGCAGTGACCGCGACTCCTCCTCTGATGGGAGCTCCCTTGCGGTGGCGGCCCCTCTGTGCCCCCCACATCAACAGGTACAGCCGCCACCCACCCTACTAGCACCGCCCTCCCAGCAGCCCCTCAGCGAGTTTCCCGTGCCCACTCACCCAGGAGGGTGGGCTTCTCCTTCGCCCCAGGCACCTCAGGCCCTGCCCCAGTCAGCCCTGCTGTCCTCAGTGAGGAGGCTATTGACCTCCTGAGATCCCTCACTGTTGGGCAGTCTACCATTGTGAATGCCATCCAGGGTGTTGAGAGGCATTTGCAACAAACAAATGAATACCTGGAGGGCATTCATTCTGGCCAGGCAGCCCAACAGAGAGCATTTCAGGCTCTGGCCTCAGCACTGATGGCAGCCATTGTCCCTGTGTCCAGCCTCCCCCTGCAACTTCCTCCACCCAGACCCAATCCCCTGTACCTCAGCCTATCCCAAGCACACCATCAGACCAGCATGCACACACCTCAACACACAAAAGTGGCTCAGGCAAACATAAGCACCACACATCCTACAGGCACTCACACAAGCATCATACCCATGCAGACATACCAACATCCACTGCCTCCACTGTGTCCCCCTCCTCTACGTCTCCCTCCTCCCTCCCAGTCTCGTCTCCACTCACACCTGCATGCACTACATCTTCAGCCAACACCTCCATCACCAGCACGCCCATCACCACACACCGCTCACGTGCATTCACCACTCCCACTACCATTCACACATCCCCTGTGTCCTCTCCCAGTGTGTCAGTGAGCCCTCCTCCCAAAGTACACCAATGCAGGCACACACCCACCCAACAGCCATCCACCTCACAACAGCCTCTGGCGCATGCACCTTCACCCAAATTCAGCAGACATACACCTCCTACAACCACTACCTCTTCCTCCACTCCCAAACCCCCTCCATCTACCCGTCCCAGTGTGTCTAAAAAACTTTTCCTGGCTAATATTGACCTCTTCCCTACACCTCCCCCCCCTCGTCCGTCCCCTAGGGCCAGGCTTTCCAGGTCCCAACCCAGCACCTCAGCCACCACATCTCCAGCCACAGTGGTGCCAGCAACTGTGGGCTATTGGAGTGCGCCAACCATCAGGGCTGCCAGTGTGCCACGGAGCGAGGGCAAGGACAATCTGCCACCTGCCAAGCTAAAAAAGTTGCCCACATCCTGGAGGGAGAAGCAGAAAACACCTGCCACCAAGGGGTCAGGGAAATCGAATGGGGATAGTGGCAAGACAGCTGCGCCACCATCAAAGGTGGGGAAGGGCAAGAAACTGAAGGTCAGGAGAGGGCATGGTGGCACCGACTGAGGGAACAGTGTCACACCTTCTTTCCACATCGACGCCAACCTGTACGGCGGAGAAGACCAGCACCTGCACCGCCACAGACCCCGCCGCCAGCACCGCTGTCACAGACCCCGCCACCAGCACAGCCGTGACTGACACCGCTGCAAGCACCGCCAGCGGCCGAGACATCCTGAGCCAGTGGCACCACTGCAGACATGGCTGCCATCCCCAGTGGTCAGTTGTCCGAGGCTGGTGGTGAGTTCCAGGAGCCTGGGCAGCTTCCATGAAGCATCACTTTCAGTGGAGAAAGGCATCCACTACCTCAGTCCTTGGCAGGATGAAGTACTCTGGGCACCAACCCCCCTCCAGAACCAGTGGAGAGATACTTCCACTACCTCAGTCCTTGGCAGGATGAAGCACTCTGGGCACCAAGCCCCCTCCAGAACCAGTGGAGACTGTTATCCACTTGAGAGACTGTGGCTTTGCACTCCCCAGGATGCAGCAGTGGGCAAACCACCCACTGGAATGACTTGTGAGACTGTGGCTTTGCACTCCCCAGGATAAAGCAGTGGGCAAACCACCCACTGGAATGACTTGTGAGACTGTGGCTTTGCACTCCCCAGGATGCAGCAGTGGGCAAACCACCCACTGGAGAGACTTGAGAGACTGTGGCTTTGCACTCCCCAGGATAAAGCAGTGGGCAAACCATCCACTGGAATGACTTGTGAGACTGTGGCTTTGCACTCCCCAGGATGCAGCAGTGGGGAAACCACCCGCTGGAGAGACTTGAGAGACTGTGGCTTTGCACTCCCCAGGATAAAGCAGTGGGCAAACTACCCCCTGGAATGACTTGTGAGACTGTGGCTTTGCAATCCCCAGGATGCAGCAGTGGGCAAACCACCCACTGGAGAGACTTGAGAGACTGTGGCTTTGCACTCCCCAAGATACATCAATGGGCATGGAGTCCCCTCGTGGAGCAGTGGTGTTGTGCGTTCATCAGGCTGAGGTGCCACCCCTCCCCCACCCCCGTGGTGCCTGTATATTTTCTATGTGATGCCCCTCCAGTGTTCTCTCCGTTTGGAATCAGGTATCTAGTGTGGGCCTCGCCCATGCATTTTGAACCCAGTGGTCCATGGACAATGATTGGTGCACTATCCGGACTTGTGTAGTTGGTGTACATAATTGTATATACTGGATTTTGAGTTTTGACTGATGGATTTTTTGTGATTACAATCGTTCAAATCATTTCCTTTTGTCCTTGCGTTATTCAAGGGGGGGGTGAGGGGGTGTATATGTAATGTTGCAGCATGTATTTGTGTGTATGTGTTGTGGGTGAGGGTGGGGGTGGGGGTGTTGCATGTTGCGTGTGTGTGTCACTATCTTTTCCCTCCCCTGTGTTGTAGGTGCAGTACTCACTGTGGTCGTCGCCGTCGTCAAGATCTGCAGTTCTGGCTCCATGGCGTCCTGGTTCCTCGTGGGATGTGGAGAGGTGAGTGTTTTCCCTTCTGGGTACTGTTTCCGCCGTGTTTTTATTCACGTTGGTTCAGCCCCGGAAAAGGTGGCGGATAGTCGTGTTAGGGTGGGCGGTACATTGTCTTCCGCATGTCTTTTGGAGGTGTCCACCGCGCTGTTTGTTTGTACCGCTGTGGTGGTCGGAGTGTTAAAGTGGCTGTCTATGTTGGTGGTTTCTGCCACGGTCGTAATCCCATTTTGTTTTCCGCCGGCCTGTTGGCGGTATTACCGTCGCTTTAGCACCGACCGCCAGGGTTGTAATGAGGGCCTTTGTTTTTAATCCTCATCTGAGGACATGTAGACATCATCAAGTTCACACGCAGCCAATGTGTGGTTGTGGAGAAAACCAGACACTGATTGCTTTTTGTCATTAGCTTATATATTAGATGAGCCAACAAGCTGTTGCAATTCTCAAGCACTCAGGGGTCATTCTGACCCTGGCGGTCATGGACCGCCAGGGCCAACAACTGCAGAAGCACCGCCAACAGGCTGGCGGTGCTTCCTGGCCAATTCTGACCGCGGCGGTAAAGCCGCGGTCAGAAAAGGGAAACCGGCGGTTTCCCGCTGGTTTTCCCCTGGCCATAGGAATCCTCCAGGGCGGCGCTGCAAGCAGTGCCGCCATGGGGATTCCGACCCCCTTCCCGCCATCCTGTTCCTGGCAGTTCTTACCGCCAGGAACAGGATGGCGGGAACGGGTGTCGTGGGGCCCCTGGGGGCCCCTGCACTGCCCATGCCACTGGCATGGGCAGTGCAGGGGCCCCCTAACAGGGCCCCATAAAGATTTTCAGTGTCTGCTTTGCAGACACTGAAAATCGCGACGGACGCCACTGCACCCGTCGCACCCCTTCAACTCCGCCGGCTCCGTTCGGAGCCGGCTTCATTGTTGAAGGGGCTTTCCCGCTGGGCCGGCGGGCGGCCGGCGGGCGGCCTTCTGGCGGTCGCCCGCCGGCCCAGCGGGAAAGTCAGAATGACCGCCGCAGTCATTTGACCGCGGTACGGTCTTCTGGTGGTTCCCGCCAGGCGGGCGGCTTCCGCCGCCCGCGGGAGTCAGAATGACCCCCTCAGTGATGATGAAAGTACTTCATTTGGAGGTTTAAACGATAACAGTAATTCAAACCTGTCCTTGGGAAACTCATCAAAGAGTGACATTGGTGAAATTGATCATCATAATTAGCATCTTGCCATACTGACATATACATTGCTTAGCATTGTCTCCGGTGTAGGAGCGTATCCATATCTCGGAAGGCTATTGGGTTTTGCTCTAGATGTAGATCCAAGATGATTTTAGCTGGACAGTTTATGCACCAGAACACAGGTTTTACTTGTGTAGCCCACTTTGCGAAAAGATAGCATCCACTTTTCGCTAAGTTTGGAAAGCCAAGAATGTCCCATATAGCATGCTAGAGTTTCTTTGTTTTTCTCTTCAGCTGGATTGGTGTACTCCATGCTATTGATTTATTTGGCAGATCAGGAGAAAGATGACAGTACCTCAGCCAATTTGCAGTAGAATATCAGAAATCCTTCAAAATGCCTGGAGACTGAAGAGTGAAAAAATGACAGTATGGTCCAAAAACTGCTTTAAATCCTGACACCCAATTCAATGACCTTTAAATGATGCACAATACCAGTTGTTAACAAATTAAAGATTGTATGTATGATATCAGCAAAGTGAGCTAGGTATTGCATCTGCAATGGTCACTGAAACTTCAAAGCAGTTCTGGCTGTCTGCAAGTTATCAGTTTCTGCAGAAGAAGTCAAAGGGATTTCCCTTTGTAGTAACACAGCAACCAATTTGGTAATTTCATCAAAATGCATGCCTCTCACAGCCATACGAGGCCAAGTAACATTACTGAATACATGTTGAGGTTCTTCCACAACACTGTATTTTGTGTGCCTGATGTATATGATGATGAAGTATCCTTAAAGTATTTATCAATCATGTCATAGAAAATGTCATGGGTGACGTAATATCTGGGGTAATTAGCAGTCCATGGCGATAGTGGGAGTTATAGACAGGGACAGACACACACACACACAAAAAAAAACAACACCTAGTTATAGACAGACACACACACAAAAAAAAACACCTAGTGGCGGTCATCACTAAGTAGTTATACAGGGAGTGCAGAATTATTAGGCAAATGAGTATTTTGACCACATCATCCTCTTTATGCATGTTGTCTTACTCCAAGCTATATAGGCTCGAAAGCCTACTACCAATTAAGCATATTAGGTGATGTGCATCTCTGTAATGAGAAGGGGTGTGGTCTAATGACATCAACACCCTATATCAGGTGTGCATAATTATTAGGCAACTTCCTTTCCTTTGGCAAAATGGGTCAAAAGAAGGACTTGACAGGCTCCGAAAAGTCAAAAATAGTGAGATATCTTGCAGAGGGATGCAGCACTCTTAAAATTGCAAAGCTTCTGAAGTGTGATCATCGAACAATCAAGCGTTTCATTCAAAATAGTCAACAGGGTCGCAAGAAGCGTGTGGAAAAACCAAGGCGCAAAATAACTGCCCATGAACTGAGAAAAGTCAAGCGTGCAGCTGCCACGATGCCACTTGCCACCAGTTTGGCCATATTTCAGAGCTGCAACATCACTGGAGTGCCCAAAAGCACAAGGTGTGCAATACTCAGAGACATGGCCAAGGTAAGAAAGGCTGAAAGACGACCACCACTGAACAAGACACACAAGCTGAAACGTCAAGACTGGGCCAATAAATATCTCAAGACTGATTTTTCTAAGGTTTTATGGACTGATGAAATGAGAGTGAGTCTTGATGGGCCAGATGGATGGGCCCGTGGCTGGATTGGTAAAGGGCAGAGAGCTCCAGTCCGACTCAGACGCCAGCAAGGTGGAGGTGGAGTACTGGTTTGGGCTGGTATCATCAAAGATGAGCTTGTGGGGCCTTTTCGGGTTGAGGATGAAGTCAAGCTCAACTCCCAGTCCTACTGCCAGTTCCTGGAAGACACCTTCTTCAAGCAGTGGTACAGGAAGAAGTCTGCATCCTTCAAGAAAAACATGATTTTCATGCAGGACAATGCTCCATCACACGCGTCTAAGTACTCCACAGCGTGGCTGGCAAGAAAGGGTATTAAAGAAGGAAATCTAATGACATGGCCTCCTTGTTCACCTGATCTGAACCCCATTGAGAACCTGTGGTCCATCATCAAATGTGAGATTTACAAGGAGGGAAAACAGTACACCTCTCTGAACAGTGTCTGGGAGGCTGTTGTTGCTGCTGCACGCAATGTTGATGGTGAACAGATCAAAACACTGACAGAATCCATGGATGGCAGGCTTTTGAGTGTCCTTGCAAAGAAAGGTGGCTATATTGGTCACTGGTTTGTTTTTGTTTTGTTTTTGAATGTCAGGAATGTATATTTGTGAATGTTGAGATGTTATATTGGTTTCACTGGTAATAATAAATAATTGAAATGGGTATATATATTTTTTTTGTTAAGTTGCCTAATAATTATGCACAGTAATAGTCACCTGCACACACAGCTAAAACTAAAAACAAACTAAAAACTACTTCCAAAAATATTCAGCTTTGATATTAATGCGATTTTTGGGTTCATTGAGAACATGGTTGTTGTTCAATAATAAAATTAATCCTCAAAAATACAACTTGCCTAATAATTCTGCACTCCCTGTAGTTAGGACCTAGTTTCTACAGAAAAAGCATTTTATTATTTGCCTATATCTTTGGCCCTCACAAATCTTTAAAATAATGGTTTATCTATCCAATTTAAAAGCGGTTGGACAACAGGTTTGCCTACCGCTGTGACTACTCTGGCCAACGGAGTAAGGGCCGTCAGAGAAATGGCTATATGTCCACCCACCTCATCAGGATGGGCTGACATAGCCATTTTTTTACTGTCCGTCTCTGCCATGCAATCTCTGGCAATGAGGGATGGAAAAATGCAAATAATACTCCCCTCACCATCGGAGATGACTCCCATGGCAAAGTTTAGCTTTTTTTGTTTTATTTAAAAAAAAATCTAATTTGGAGTTTTTCTTTTTGAAAATAAAAAAGGGAAATTGTGGTAGAGGTATGCATCATGCTGATGCAGCCGTGCCTTAAACAGTGATATGCATTGATATGCAATGACAGAAACTATAGGTGTGTGTGTGTGTGTGTGTTATATCACAGATCCGGGTGATTACCTTTAGGACTAGGGATGTTGGAAGGAGAATACCGCATGTAGGTCTCTGAATCATCAGGCCATAACGCTAATCCTTCAGGAGGGAAATAAAAGGAATTATATGTTCCATGTTGGATTATATTGTTTATTTCAGATTCTGAAATATTCATTTGGAATTTCCAATTATTGAAGACAGTTCAAAGACAGTTCAAATGACTTTAGGTATAGGCGGTTTCTTTAGGTCATTCATGGTTGCAAATCTCATACAGCTAGTCAGCTGGATAGTTTTGTTCATTAAAAATTCATTTCTACTGGTGTGATGCAGGTTCGAAATAAGACTCTATTGTCCTGAATTTGCCAAACGTTTGTTTCCCAAATTATGTTGTCACCAATATTTTCTTTCAATACTCATATCCTTGTATAGCCAGATTCCAACTAAATTTGTTTGAAAAAATCCGCTTGTTGGTCATGATTACATTTTTCTGAAGTTATTGTGGGTTTTATGAGAAATACAAAGCTGAGGGATGTGACTTGTCCCGCTCTGAAAATAAGGACGTTTTTTAAAGCAATTTAAAAGACCATTAAGAGATGGACTTTCACAATGTTCCTATTGCATGCAGTTGTATGTTTCCCTAGGAATATAGTTCTATAAATGTAATAGTGTGCATAAGGATGACTACTTCTTTCTAACTCAATGCATCCAAAAATGGATCTTGATTGTTCAAAGTGGCATATTCTTGTAAATCCGACATTATGGGTCTCATTACAAAGCTGGTGGTCTTAAGATCGCCAGCCTTGCGGTGGGGGTCAGGACCGCTGCTGCTGTCGCAGTCCAACTGCCACATTGTGACCCTGGAGATCAGACCACCAGGTTCCGTCTTCTCCACTGGGATCGATGATCCTGACAGCTTGACGGTGAGTGCAGGCTGGAATCAGCCAGGGCAGCGATGCATGCAGCGCCACCCTGCAGATTACGACTTGGTACTCCACTAGCCTTTTCATGGTGGTATCACCGCCATCAAAAGGCTGGCAGAGAACAGGTGCATGGGGCACAGGAGGGCCCCTGCACTGCCCATGCACTTGGCATCAGCAGTGCAGTGCTCCCCTGCCAAGCACCCTCACAATGTTCACTGTGTGCTGTGCACACAGTGAACATTGCAGGAGTTGTGGTCCACCCTGCGGCAGCAGCATTGCCGCTGGATTCGATTTACGAGCCGGCGACAATGCTGTTGCCACTTTCCCGCTGGGCTGCGGGAACCTCGGTTTTCGCCCCCAGCCCAGTGGGAAAGTCATAATGGGTCCGTTGGGGAGGTAGCCAATATGGCAACAGCCTCTCCGTCGGAAGTTTGACGGTTGGTTCAAACCATACGCCGAACTCCTAATGAGGCCCTATTTGTTTTACAGACTCTGTATGCCAGACATCTGAAATAGAATCAGGAATTATCACATGATTCACTGAAACTTTAAAAGCATATGCTAGTTGCAATGTCTTATTAGGTCCCATGAACTTATAAGAGTAAACATCCATTACTACTCAGTCGTAACCACGCATCACACTTACTTCAAAACTCACATATGCCTTTACCACATATGACTACCACAAATATACCTTTACCAAGCATGGCATTTCCATGTATGCCTTTACCAGGAAAAAGATTATTGCTTATCATTATGTGAGTATAAAGGTACGTTTATTTTAGTATTTATATGTTTTAAAGTTAAAAAAATTAGTTTTGATATATTTAAAAATATGTATATATATATATATACTGCAAAAGTGCTCACAACCGGGCTCCTAGAGGCCCAGGAGGGGTGGTGAGTCACAACCGGCAGAGCACTCCGGTTAATAATTAAAAAAAATGCAAAAACTTCCACAGTAAGACGCACACTCAGGAATTCACAAAAATTCATAGTGTTTATTAACACAACGCGTTTCGGCTGTCAAGCAGCCTTGATCACGTGTATAGTTCAACCGATGTACACCAAGTTTAAATACCCACCGGATACAAACATAGAAACAGGACTGAATATTATATTGACTTTCAAAAATGGGAACAGATCCATAGGAAATAAACAAATAAAGCTCATTAAATATAAATAAATAAGTTAATACTTCTCCATATATAAAAAGAGCATTTATCTCATGGATGACAAATTGATGGATGATAATATCACAGAAACATAGTTATGCTTGATAGTAATACCTAACTGACTATATATCAATACAAATATAAATATACATATACATAGATATAAATCTCAATACAGCTCATATATTTTCACTATAAAAATTATATATTCTTTTTAGCAAATATAAAATACTTTTTTTATACAAAAATATTTAAATAGAGACCAATATTTAAATTTCATTTCTCCTACTTAAGGCATTAACATTCACATAGTATATATATTCTTTAAATCCATATTCAAATTACCAAAAATATTACTACATTTCTCTTCATGAAACAACTAAAAACCATATTCCATTCCGGATCATCATACAACATCACACCCAGCACTGTTTCTAAGTATCCAGTACCCTTGACACCCCGTGAATAAACAGGCAATAATGCAATCCGGAATCAGGAATCCATCCTGACTCCTCCATTCTGAAAAAACATGAATAAAATGAATATATTAAAATTGTAGTCAGGTATAATAGAAAAACCACTACATCTGGTATTATTGTTATACTGTATTGAGTAGTGGTTTTTCTATTATATTATATTATAAACAACACCTAGTTATAGACAGACACACACACAAAAAAAAACACCTAGTGGCGGTCATCACTAAGTAGTTATAGTTAGGACCTAGTTTCTACAGAAAAAGCATTTTATTATTTGCCTATATCTTTGGCCCTCACAAATCTTTAAAATAATGGTTTATCTATCCAATTTAAAAGCGGTTGGACAACAGGTTTGCCTACCGCTGTGACTACTCTGGCCAACGGAGTAAGGGCCGTCAGAGAAATGGCTATATGTCCACCCACCTCATCAGGATGGGCTGACATAGCCATTTTTTTACTGTCCGTCTCTGCCATGCAATCTCTGGCAATGAGGGATGGAAAAATGCAAATAATACTCCCCTCACCATCGGAGATGACTCCCATGGCCTAGTTTAGCTTTTTTTGTTTTATTTTTAAAAAAATCTAATTTGGAGTTTTTCTTTTTGAAAATAAAAAAGGGAAATTGTGGTAGAGGTATGCATCATGCTGATGCAGCCGTGCCTTAAACAGTGATATGCATTGATATGCAATGACAGAAACTATAGGTGTGTGTGTGTGTGTGTGTTATATCACAGATCCGGGTGATTACCTTTAGGACTAGGGATGTTGGAAGGAGAATACCGCATGTAGGTCTCTGAATCATCAGGCCATAACGCTAATCCTTCAGGAGGGAAATAAAAGGAATTATATGTTCCATGTTGGATTATATTGTTTATTTCAGATTCTGAAATATTCATTTGGAATTTCCAATTATTGAAGACAGTTCAAAGACAGTTCAAATGACTTTAGGTATAGGCGGTTTCTTTAGGTCATTCATGGTTGCAAATCTCATACAGCTAGTCAGCTGGATAGTTTTGTTCATTAAAAATTCATTTCTACTGGTGTGATGCAGGTTCGAAATAAGACTCTATTGTCCTGAATTTGCCAAACGTTTGTTTCCCAAATTATGTTGTCACCAATATTTTCTTTCAATACTCATATCCTTGTATAGCCAGATTCCAACTAAATTTGTTTGAAAAAATCCGCTTGTTGGTCATGATTACATTTTTCTGAAGTTATTGTGGGTTTTATGAGAAATACAAAGCTGAGGGATGTGACTTGTCCCGCTCTGAAAATAAGGACGTTTTTTAAAGCAATTTAAAAGACCATTAAGAGATGGACTTTCACAATGTTCCTATTGCATGCAGTTGTATGTTTCCCTAGGAATATAGTTCTATAAATGTAATAGTGTGCATAAGGATGACTACTTCTTTCTAACTCAATGCATCCAAAAATGGATCTTGATTGTTCAAAGTGGCATATTCTTGTAAATCCGACATTATGGGTCTCATTACAAAGCTGGTGGTCTTAAGATCGCCAGCCTTGCGGTGGGGGTCAGGACCGCTGCTGCTGTCGCAGTCCAACTGCCACATTGTGACCCTGGAGATCAGACCACCAGGTTCCGTCTTCTCCACTGGGATCGATGATCCTGACAGCTTGACGGTGAGTGCAGGCTGGAATCAGCCAGGGCAGCGATGCATGCAGCGCCACCCTGCAGATTACGACTTGGTACTCCACTAGCCTTTTCATGGTGGTATCACCGCCATCAAAAGGCTGGCAGAGAACAGGTGCATGGGGCACAGGAGGGCCCCTGCACTGCCCATGCACTTGGCATCAGCAGTGCAGTGCTCCCCTGCCAAGCACCCTCACAATGTTCACTGTGTGCTGTGCACACAGTGAACATTGCAGGAGTTGTGGTCCACCCTGCGGCAGCAGCATTGCCGCTGGATTCGATTTACGAGCCGGCGACAATGCTGTTGCCACTTTCCCGCTGGGCTGCGGGAACCTCGGTTTTCGCCCCCAGCCCAGTGGGAAAGTCATAATGGGTCCGTTGGGGAGGTAGCCAATATGGCAACAGCCTCTCCGTCGGAAGTTTGGCGGTTGGTTCAAACCATACGCCGAACTCCTAATGAGGCCCTATTTGTTTTACAGACTCTGTATGCCAGACATCTGAAATAGAATCAGGAATTATCACATGATTCACTGAAACTTTAAAAGCATATGCTAGTTGCAATGTCTTATTAGGTCCCATGAACTTATAAGAGTAAACATCCATTACTACTCAGTCGTAACCACGCATCACACTTACTTCAAAACTCACATATGCCTTTACCACATATGACTACCACAAATATACCTTTACCAAGCATGGCATTTCCATGTATGCCTTTACCAGGAAAAAGATTATTGCTTATCATTATGTGAGTATAAAGGTACGTTTATTTTAGTATTTATATGTTTTAAAGTTAAAAAAATGAGTTTTGATATATTTAAAAATATGTATATATATATATATACTGCAAAAGTGCTCACAACCGGGCTCCTAGAGTCCCAGGAGGGGTGGTGAGTCACAACCGGCAGAGCACTCCGGTTAATAATTAAAAAAAATGCAAAAACTTCCACAGTAAGACGCACACTCAGGAATTCACAAAAATTCATAGTGTTTATTAACACAACGCGTTTCGGCTGTCAAGCAGCCTTGATCACGTGTATAGTTCAACCAATGTACACCAAGTTTAAATACCCACCGGATACAAACATAGAAACAGGACTGAATATTATATTGACTTTCAAAAATGGGAACAGATCCATAGGAAATAAACAAATAAAGCTCATTAAATATAAATAAATAAGTTAATACTTCTCCATATATAAAAAGAGCATTTATCTCATGGATGACAAATTGATGGATGATAATATCACAGAAACATAGTTATGCTTGATAGTAATACCTAACTGACTATATATCAATACAAATATAAATATACTACATAGATATAAATCTCAATACAGCTCATATATTTTCACTATAAAAATTATATATTCTTTTTAGCAAATATAAAATACTTTTTTTATACAAAAATATTTAAATAGAGACCAATATTTAAATTTCATTTCTCCTACTTAAGGCATTAACATTCACATAGTATATATATTCTTTAAATCCATATTCAAATTACCAAAAATATTACTACATTTCTCTTCATGAAACAACTAAAAACCATATTCCATTCCGGATCATCATACAACATCACACCCAGCACTGTTTCTAAGTATCCAGTACCCTTGACACCCCGTGAATAAATAGGCAATAATGCAATCCGGAATCAGGAATCCATCCTGACTCCTCCATTCTGAAAAAACATGAATAAAATGAATATATTAAAATTGTAGTCAGGTATAATAGAAAAACCACTACATCTGGTATTATTGTTATACTGTATTGAGTAGTGGTTTTTCTATTATACCTGACTACAATTTTAATATATTAATTTTATTCATGTTTTTTCAGAATGGAGGAGTCTGGATGGATTCCTGATTCCGGATTGCATTATTGCCTGTTTATTCACGGGGTGTCAAGGGTACTGGATACTTAGAAACAGTGCTGGGTGTGATGTTGTATGATGATCCGGAATGGAATATGGTTTTTAGTTGTTTCATGAAGAGAAATGAAGTGATATTTTTGGTAATTTGAATATGGATTTAAAGAATATATATACTATGTGAATTTTAATTTAATGCCTTAAGTAGGAGAAATGAAATTTAAATATTGGTCTCTATTTATATATTTTTGTATAAAACAATTCTTTTATATTTACTAAAAAGAATATATAATTTTTATAGTGAAAATATATGAGCTGTATTGAGATTTATATCTATGTATATGTATATTTATATTTGTATTGATATATAGTCAGTTAGGTATTTTCATCAAGCATAACTATGTTTCTGTGATATTATAATCCATCAATTTGTCATCCATGAGATGAATGCTCTTTTTATATATGGAGATGTATTAACTTATTTATTTATATTTAATGAGCTTTATTTATTTATTTCCTATGGATCTATTCCCATTTTTGAAAGTCAATATAATATGCAGTCCTGTTTCTATGTTTGTATCCGATGGGTATTTAAACTTGGTGTACATTGGTTGAACTATACACGTGATCATGGCTGCTTGACAGCCGAAACGCGTTGTGTTAATAAACACTATTAATTTTTGTGAATTCCTGAGTGTGCGTCTTACTGTGGAAGTTTTTGCATTTTTATATATATATATATGTATATATGTTTCAAAATGGTTTATATATTTTTTAATGTGTGGCATATATCTTTAGACACGGGGTAAAAGGGATCTAGGGGTATTGGGTGAGGATGTGCATTAATACTCAGGTATTCATTTTAGTACCCAAGTATTAATTTATATA
Source organism: Pleurodeles waltl (assembly GCF_031143425.1). NCBI lineage: Eukaryota > Metazoa > Chordata > Amphibia > Caudata > Salamandridae > Pleurodeles > Pleurodeles waltl. The sequence goes on along the minus strand of NC_090444.1, from coordinate 145,378,481 downwards.
TAATGGATTAATTTGTATTTAAAATTAAATTTAAATTCTATAAATACAATCTATACATATAAAACACAGACATTTAGGGACTGGATGCTATAGACATAGTACATATGTACCATGTAATTTCACACATTTTCCCATTGTATTCAATGTGGGAAATTGTAATTTCTCTGTCTTTACTTTTTGCCTTGACGTTCACGGTTTTACGTAGTCAGTGGAGCGTTGCGATCAAGATCGGAAGGAAGGCGAGGTGCGGTTGGGTAAGAAAACTTTATTTAACTTTTTTAGATAGTATGGTGGTGAAATTTACTATAAGGAGAGATGGAGGAAGGTTGTTAGATGAAGTAGAGAATAATGTATGTTTTCACTGTTCTAAGCGAATTAGTTTAATATACACACTTCAGGAAGGTTTGCTTTTTGTCAATATGGATTTAAAAAAGATGTTTGAAAAAATGCAAACGCTATCTTTTAATACCATTTTAATACAAAAGAAAGTTTTTTACTTTTTTACAGATACTACTCAGAGTTGGCCTGACAGGAGAATTTTCAGATCTCTTAAGTGGATTTTCTTTGCCTGGATTTGTTTTGGAAATGATGGGTTAATTTGGATTACATTTTTTACTTTTTGGGAAGGTGAGCACATTCGGATGGTCTACAACATTAAGATTCGGGATGGTGGGCGGTTAGGTGATTTTTTTTTAAATGGAAATGTTACTGCACACTAGGGGGCATATTTACAAGCCCTGTGGTGCAGGACAGCACAGCAAGTGACCTTGTTGGGCTGCTCTGCTCCCCAGGGAAAGTGCAGAAATGCACTGTATTTACAAGATATGGTGCATTTCTGTCCTTTCCCCCTGCGCTGGTGCACAAATTGTGAACAACTTGTTGCGTAGCGCCAAACCAGGCACAGTTGCAATAGTGCAAGTGTGCCTGTATTGTCAGCAGGTTTGTTTTTGTGTAGGAATGGACACGTTCCTGCACAAAAACAATCCAGAGAGGCATTTTCCTCTTTCTCTGTATGTTGCAAAATGCAGCACACATAGAAGGAGGAAACAACTAGAAGAAATAAAAAAAAATCTGCTTGTCGTGCCTTCCTTGGAGAGGCGTACAAATTTGATGCATTTCTAGGTTTAATGATTTTTGTAAATCTGGGAATGTGTAAAAACCCATGGGTGTTGCGTGGGAACATCCTCTGCAATGGCCATGGTATGCCTCCTTGACGTAGTGTAATGCAACGCTGCAACTTGCCCTACATTGCCTTACATCATATCTGCAAGGCCATGAAAAGCCACACAAAGTGGCTTTGTGTGGCGTTATAGATATGGGTCTGCACAGACATGACTTGGAAGTTTTATTTAATTTTTAATTTATAAAAATGTTTCAGAAATGCCAAATTAAATTTTTAGAAAGGGGTCTAAAACAGGCGAGCAATTTCACTGGGTTAGTGTGTATGTTAATAATGTAGAATATACACAATACTTTCTAGGCAGTCTGATACCTCCATTAGCAGAAACTGTAGAATTTTTGCCAAAAGTCTGTCACACATTTTTTAGCTTTTTTTAGATACTCGGGGAGTAAGACTACTGGAAAATTACTGAGCCATTCTTATTTCCTAGAATTTTAAAGAAATGATATAGATTAGGGTGATTTACCAATCGATTTGTTTAAGGATTTATGTCATCCTTCGATGGCATTGTTTGGCTTTGCTCCTCTGTCTAAGCAGGTTGAGTAGCAGTTCCACCAGTCAATTGGGAATCTTGGCTTCCTCCTGCGACCCGACCTGCTCAGATGGCTAATCCAGATGTCTTCAAAGTAATTTCAGACAGGCTGCAATTTTTCTTCATTTTGGTTAAAGAAATTTGATTGTATAATTGTGGTGTAGAAGTCATCTACACAGTCTGGAGGAACAAAGCACGAAGCAGTTAGAACCTCTTTAGGAGGTTGGTAGGTCAACCGTCAGCCTGTGAGCTTTGTGGAGAGGAGATCGCTGCAGAGCTGGCAGCCTCCTCCCAGGCTGATTACAAGGTTGCCACTGGGCTGACCAGCAGAAACCTCTGAAATCCGAGGTTTCTGACAATCAGCCTAGTGGAAACCGTGCAACAGAATTGGCCTTGGCTCATCACAGAGCCGAGGCCAATGCTGTAGCACAGAGGGTGCTCCCAGCACCCTCGTAAAATGGTGGGGTCTCTGCCATGAAAAGGCTGGTGGAAACTAGACTTGTGATCAACACAGCAGCATTGAACTCAGCATCACCATGGATGACCACTACTCTGACTGCCGCCACCCCACCAGGAACATGCAGCAGTCCCCTGGCGGTCTGACTGCCAGGGTCGTAATGTGGCTCGTATTGTGGCTGTTGGGTTACCTGGAGTGCAGTGGTTCGACCACCACTGCGAGGCTGGCAGTCTCAAGACCGCCAACATTGAAATGAGGCCCTTACTTTCTTTAACTTATATTGAAGTTTACTGTCTGCATGTAATCTTCAGCGAAGGATGTTTTTTTAATTTTTCTCCAATAGGCTTAGGAAAAGTCAAAACAACATCCTTTAATTTGGGTTTCAGGGAAAAGTTTAGTAATTGCATTTATCATCTCTAATTCAAAGTCAATTATTACTTTCCTAGGCTTTTTTTGACAGTTTTAGATTTTTAGATTTTATAACTGATACAAACTCAGGGCAAGTTGAGGATTGTCTGTCAGGGAGTAAACTATATACTAAGGGGATAGTAGTATTGTTAACATTACCGTGAGTAGTGTAAAGTTGGATGAATGGATGAGGTTTTGACTTAAAAGTACCATCCATCACCCAAGCTTCAGTATTCTCTAAGGTTAACAAGTTATGCATTGTGGAGAAGATTAGTATACGTTTCAAAGCAGAAGAAAAGGTTCATTACTGAAAGTGATAGTGAGTTCAAGGGGGATGTTAATATCTGAATAGGCCTGTGGTGTTATTCATTGTGGATTACTTGGCTGTTTTGTTTTCTGAATCATTCTTCTTAAATTGGGAATCATGGGCATATTACTTGCAACATGCACAGGGATAAAACAGAGCCACAGATTTCATGGGTGGTGGCTGCTAAATAGTTTCTCTGACTTAATCTCCATTGCAGATTTTAAGTGGTATTGCTCTGTGGAACTCTCTACAATGTCACCCAGAGTAACCGCTCTGCCTTTGCAATGGGATGAGAACTGCTCTACACACATACTATGAATCCTGGGCTCAGTTAATCTTTCCTTACAGTAAATGTACCCACTATATTTCTGTAGTCTGTTACCCCGCCTAGATTAAGTGTAACTTGCACTATGGCTTGAATCCATTACTGTTGGCTCTGTTGAGAAAAAAAGAAACAGAAAGGAGTATGTTATTGTTTTTTTACTGTACTGTTTTATTGTTATCCAATGACATGTTGCCTACTGAGAGAAAGAAAAAGTGTTTTGTTATTTCTGGCACTCTCTGGAGAAAAACTAATTTAGATGCCCTTTTGAAACGAGTACTTTTATTGTGTGTTAGCTTTTTTCCTGTAAAAGAAAACATAATTATCTGACGAAAAGTAAACGTTGCATTTTTTGCACCTGGAGAATGATTGGTTGAGTCTTTTGAATATGAAGAGTTGTCTGGTGGACTTCTTTCCTTGATATTTTTTGGATTTCTAGCACCCCTCCCCCTGCAGAAGGAAAACCACCCTGCAAACATTCCCTGTGATCCAGGCAGAAGCCAGAGACTATTGCCAAGACCCCCGTCAGGAAATTAGACTCTCCTGATTGTCACCCTTGTGTCCTACACAGTCACCCTGTCCACCTTGAACTGCCATTACTCTCCTTCCTATGTCCCCTTGGACCTGTACTACAAATAGACTGGAACAATATCCTGGACTTTCCTCCATCATCACCCCATCCCAATGCACTTGCCCCTCTTCTTCTTAGCACCTCAATAAACACCTCTTTAAAAAATTCAAGTATGGAGTATGTCTAATGTTTTAAGTATGTATCCGTTTAACCAGGTTCAAACATTGCAATTCAACTGTACAGTATTGTGCACTTAGGAAAGACCTGTAGTGTCCTGCAGTGACCACACCAGCAGCGATAGTAGGGCACCAACATCTGCAAAAAGAGTTGCCAAAGGGTACAGTGAGTGGGCATGCAAGTAGAAAATAACAGCATGCCAGTGACAAAGATAAACCAAAAAATGACACTGAAATGTGAAGTAACACTTTCCTACCTGTGTGTCATTGAAAGTATTATCAAATCACTGCAGTTGGGAAGCCGTTTGGCAGCCATGCACTTTACAAATTCCAAAATAGAAATAGAATAGAAATAGTTCTGTTGTCCTCATCCTCATCCTCTGCCTCCTCATCCTCACTGTCCACACGGTCCACTGCTGCCACATGGCCATCTCCAGCCTCCTCCTCCTGCAGAAAAGGCACGTTGCATCTCAAGGCAAGGTTGTACAACATGCAGCATGCCATGATTATCTGGAAGACCTTCTTGGGGGAGTAGCACAGGGATCCACCTGTTAGATGGAGGCACCGAAACCTGGCCTTCAGGAGGCCAAAGGTACGTTCGATAATCCTTCTTGTTCGCCCATGTGCCTCATAGTAACGTTCCTCTGCCCTTGTCCTGGGATTCCTCACAGGGGTCAGTAGCTGTGATAGGTTGGGGTAACCTGAGTCACCTGCAAGTATTGAGGGACAACATTTAGGCACACACTATCCCATATGGCTCACACCATACCCATACATCAACATCTACTGGGTGGGAACCAGGGCTCACCTATTAGCCACACCCTGTGCCTCTGTAGTTGGGCCATCACATTTGGGATGCTGCTATTCCTGAGGATAAAGGCATCATGCACCGACCCAGGATACTTAGCATTGACATGGGAGATGTACTGGTCCGCCAAGCACACCATCTGTACATTCATGGAGTGAAAACTCTTTCGATTTCTAAACACCTGTTCATTTTGCCGGGGGGGGGGGGACAAATGCAATATGTGTTCCATCAATTGCCTCAATTATAGTGGGGATATATCCCATTGCATAGAAGTCGGCTTTCACTGTGGCCAAATCCTCCACCTGGGGGAAAACAACGTAGCTGCACATGTGTTTAATCAGGAAAGACAACACCCTGGTCAGCACTATTGAGAACCTGGCTGGGACATTTCTGCTGCCAAGCCCACTGTCAATTGGAAAGAACCAGTTGCCAACAAATGGCACACCGATTGGACTTGCACGAGAGGGGGATCCCAGTGGGGTGACGGATAGCAGATATTAGGTCAGGCTCCAATTGGGCACACAGCTCCATGATTGTGGCCCTGTTAAGTCTATAGGTGAGGATAATGTGCCTGTCCTCCATTGTTGCCAAGTCCACCAGGGATCTGTACACTGGAGTATTTCTCCATCTCCTATTCATCCACAGCGGTAGCAATTTATGGTGCAAAATAGTGAGGAGCCGGTCATAAACTGAACATTGTAGCCACAACAGAACAATGCATGATGTTAATATTAATGCATAAGTGGTATTTGTCCTGTATGTCCAATTTTGAACTGTGACGCAGTTGTTATCCAGGGCCTGCCCTTCCCCCCCCCCAAAAGGGCGTCCGCCTGTCCTGTGTGGAGGGACAGGTGGAAGTAAGGTAATACCGCTGACGTTGTGCGCCGTTGCGGGAGGCAGTTGCAAACTGCCGTGCAACTTCTCATTGGTTATTATATGGCCCAATGGTGATGTACGCCGGTGGTGACGGTATGCACCGCCGCGGACGTGACTACCGTGTTATATCTGATCACTCACTTGCTATCTGACCTTCAACAGGAGAGGGCCTACACTGCATGTGCTGGTGTGACCTGTGTCTGGAACCTACCATGGCCCTTGTGACTGGGGAAAGGGACCTTGCCTTCACCTCAGTGGAGTTGGAGCAACTGGTGGTTGGGGTCCTACCCCAGTACGGACTACTGTATGGGCCTCCAGACCAACAGGTGAGTACACTGTGAGCACGATACATGGGGCATGAATGCAAGGAGTGGTGTGTATGAAGGCCTCGTGTAGGGGGGGTTGGTGGATGTCCTCTGGGCGGCATGCAGCTTGTGTACTGGGCCTTGTGTGTGCAAATGGCGATGTGAAGGGGTATAGTGGGCCATAAGTGTAACAGGCAGGACGGTCTGACTGATACCTTTTCCTGTGTGTATTTCTCTGCAGGTCAGCGCCCATCAAAAGAAGGGTATATGGCGTGCCATCGCCAAGGAGGTGCAGACCCTGGCAAACGGTGGGAGGACCCGAGGCGCTGGGCACGGAAGATGGCGGAGGCCCAGCTGGGGATGGCCTCCCAACGAGGAAGGGGTGCCTGTCGAACCCTGACCCCCCCCCCGATGGCCTGCATACTGGTGGTGACCTATCTGGAGCTGGATGGGCGCTTGAGGGCATCACAGCAGCCACAAGGGGGTGAGTACAGTTCCCATCATTACTACTAACGCCTGGTGGGGTGGTACCCGGGTGGGGGTTGTGTGTCAGTGGTTGCCCCTAGGCCAGCCCTGACATTGCAAAGTAGGTCCCATGTTGGCAAGGGTTCTGAAGTGATAATCCTGCTCCCTAGCTTGTAGGCATCCTCTACTGGTTTGGGCTGTGTGAGTCCCAGGAATGCTGCAGTTGGCGGTATGTGCCCCTCTGCATGCCCTGGTGGCTAGCATTATTACTGGTAGTGCATTGCATAGTGTGTAGGGCTTTTCCCTGTGTGTGTGTGTGCTGTGGACGCCAACAGTGGTGTTGGTGAAGCCATTACCCAGTGTATCCTTTGTCTCTCCCCCCACTTTTCGTTTTGTCACCCTGACCTTATGTGCATTAGCATCATCTGGCGGAGAAGCAGAGGCACCAGCGACCGTCGATGGAGGGACCTGTATCCCATAGGCCCCAGGAGGCAGAGTCCACCGGCGCTGAGGGCACCAGTAGGACAAAGGGCAAGGGGAGCACCACAGCGGAGACTAGAGGGGACAGTTCGGACACAGATAGTTCCTCAGTTGGGAGCTCCCTGGTGGTGGCGGACACTTCTGTGTCCACCGAAGCTACAGGAACAGCCGCCACCCCTGTACCAGCACCGCTCTCCCAGCAGCCCCTCATTGAGTTGCCCGTGCCCGCTCCCCCAGGAGGGTGGGCATCTCCTTCGCCCCAGGCACCTCAGGCCCTGCCCCAGTGAGCCCTGCTGCCCTGAGTGAGGAGGCTACTGACCTCCTGCAATCCATCTCTGTAGGGCAGCCAACCATTGTGAATGCCATCCAGGGACTGGCAGCCCAAATGCAACAGACAAATGCATTCCTGGAGGGCATTCACACTGGCTTGGCAGCCCAACAGAGATCAATCCAGGCTCTGGCCTCCTCTCTGATGGCAGCCATTGTCCCTGTTTCCACCCTTCGCCCTCCAACTTCCTCTTCCGAATCCCATTCCCCTCAACCCCAGCCTATCCCAAGCACACATACAGACGAGCATGCACACAGGACAACACACAATAGTGGCACAGGCAAACACAAGCACCACACATCATCTCACAGGCACTCACACAAACACCATCCAGATGCAGACATACCAACATCCACTGCCTTCACTGTGTCCCCCTCCTACTCCACCTCCCTCTCAGTTTCGTCTACACTCAAACTTGCATGCAGTACATCCTCATCCACTACCAGCATCACCACCACACCAAGCAGAACACACACCACACTGGCAGACACCTCCACAACAGCCATGCACACGTCCCCTGTGTCCTCTCCCACTGTGTATGTCCACCCCTCTCCCAAGGTACACAAACGCAAGCACTCAGACACCCAACAGCCACCCACCTCACAACAGTATCCAACCCATGCACCTGCACCAAAACTCAGCAGACAAACACCTCCCATAACCACTCTCTCTTCCTCCACTCCCCAACCTTCACCCTCTTCCCTCCCCAATGTCCCTAAGAAGCTTTTCCTCTCCACCGTTGACCTCTTCCCTACCCCTACCCCTGTCCTTCTCGTCTGGCCATGGTGGCCAAAACTCAGGCAAGCACCTCAGCCACCAAGTCTCCACACCGACTTGTGGTGGGCAAGGATCCAGGGCACCAGGCAGCCATAAGGAAAGGGTGCCTGCCCCAAGTGCTGCCAGGAAGGGCAAGGAGCAATCCCCAGCTGCTGCCAGGAAGGGCAAGGAGCCATCCCCAGCTTCTGCCGGGAGGGCAAGGAGCCATCCCTAAGTGCTGATAGGAAGGGCAAGGAGCCATCCCAAGCTGCTGCCAGGAAGGGCAAGGAGCCTGCACCAAGTGCTGCCAGGAAGGGCAAGGCACCTGCACCAAGTGCTGCCAGGAAGGGCAAGGGTCCTGCACCAGCAGGCAGGAAGGACAAGGGGTCTGGTGTAGGGACTCAGTCAGAGCCCCCACCACCAACCATGGTTGTGCAACCGTCCAAGGCTGTAGGGGATGGGCTGGAGCCGCACCCACCAGCAGCACTGGACAGCCGTCTGAGGCTGTAGGGGATGGGCTGGAGCCTCCCCCCACCACCACTACCAACAGCAGCACCATCATTACCATCAGTGGGCAGCCGTCCGAGGCTGCAGGGGATGGGCTGGAGCCTCCCCTACCACCACCAGCAGCAGCAGCACCACCACCACTACCACTAGTGGGAACCGTCCAAGGCTGCAGCGGATGGGCTAGAGCCTCCCCCCACCACCACCACCACCAGCAGCAGCAGCAGCACCACCGCTAGCACTGGGCAGCCGTCCAACGCTGCAGGGGATTGGCTGGAGCCTCCCCCCACCACCACCAGCAGGAGCAGCAGCACTACCACCACTGAGCAGCCGTCACCGCCGGAGGACGGTATGTAGTCCTGTCTCCATGGGCTGCTGTGCGGCCTACCCCCTGCAAATCCTGTGGGAATGTCACCCAGGTGACAGACTGTGACCTTGCACTCCCCAGGATCAGAAGCACAAGGCACGATGCCCACTCCAGAACCAGTGGGTATGACACCCACTCACCCCATCCTCCACAGGATCAGAAGCACAGGGCGAAGCACAGGGCACAATGCCCCCTCCAGAACCAGTGGGTATGACACCCACTCACCCCATCCTCCCCAGGATCAGAAGCACAGGGCAGGATGCCCCCGCCAGAACCAGTGAGTATGACACCTACTCACCCCAGCCTCCCCAGGTTCAGAAGCACAGGGCACAATGCCCCCTCCAGAACCAGTGGGTAGGAGACCGACCCACCCCAGCCTCCCCAGGACCAAGCACTGGGCATGTTGCCCCCTCCAGAGCATGTGGGCAAGTCACCCACTTGAGAGACTGTGGCCTTGCACCCCCCAGGACAAAGAGCACAGGGCATGTTGCCCCCTCCAGAGCATGTGGGCAAGTCACCCACCTGAGAGACTATGGCCTTGCACTCCTCAGGACCATGCACAGGGCATGTTGCCCCCTCAAGGACCAGTGGGCAAGTCAACCACTTGAGAGACTGTGGCCTTGCACTCCCCAGGACAAAGAGCACAGGGCACATTGCCCCCTCCAGGACCAGTGGTGTTATTTCATCTGCCGGCTGAGGTGTCCCCCTGAGGTGCCTCCCTATTTTCCAACTGATGTCCCTGCAGTGTTCTCTCCGTGTTGCTGCAGGTGATAAGTGGGGCCTTGGACTTTGGCCTGTAGCCCTGTGGCCCACACACACAGAGGACTGGGGAGTGACCCTTGAACTGTACATATGTATATACCATTATATTGCATTTTCGTATTTCTATTGTATTTATATTTTTACACTCACTTTAAAACATTACTGTTGTCCTTGCATTATTCCTCAGGGGTATGGGGTAAATATGTTTTATTTCTCCATCTGATTGTGTGTATGGTGTTGGGGATGGGGATGGGGTGTGTGTTGTGCGTGTGTGTGTCACTCTCTTTTTCCTCCCTGCCCTGTGTGCTAGGCGTCTGTACTCACCATGGTCGTCTTCTACTTCGTTGGTGTTCGTGGTGGAGCAGGACGTAGAGAATCATTGGGAAGATCTGAAGTTCTGGTTCCATGGAGGCGTGGTTCTTCCCTGTGTCTCCAAAGGTGAGTCCTTTCCCTTCTGTGCAGTGTTTCCGCCAGGCTTTTGATGTTGTTGGTACCGCCCCGGAAAGGGTGTCAGTTTCCTGTGTCTTAATACAGAGGGCAGAACACTGGCTTCTGCCTGGCTGTAGGCGGCTACCGCCGTGGTGCCTGTTGCTTTCACCCTGGTGGTCGGTGTGGTAAAGTGGCTGTCTATGGGAGTTATCACCACCATGGTCATAATTTGGAGGTAGTTACCGCCAGCCTGTTGGTGGTATTACCGCCACCTTATCACCGACCGCCAGGGTTGTAATGAGGGCCATAGTCCCATGTTTATCTTGGAGAGTTGTATATGGATAGAACTCTTCCAACTGGTTGTTATTGCAAGCAATCTAGAATGCAATCTTGTCATGCTTTGCCGGCATCTTGCCAAAGAAAGAGTTTATCGTCTGTGAACCAATGGATTGTACTTGTCCCTAAACTACTGGTCCAGCCATGAGAACTGGTCTAGAAATAATGCTACTCAGTAGAAACTGTATAAGTCACCTCTACAAGGCAGCTGTGTAATTGAGAATCCCTACAACCTCAGCAAGTGCTTAATGTGTCAGGATGTGGAAAGGATATTTAACCAGCTAGTGCCAGAAACGTAGCGTTTTCATTACTAAGGGTCCCAAACAGACATTCTGATGCGTATGCAGTAGCTATCTAGTAAACCACTTTTGGTGTTCCTAGTAAGTTAAAGAGCTTTCCCGATCCTGGTATGCCCTATAGTGTGACTTTGTAAGCCTGAAACTGCAATGAGGCACACTCTGTAGTAAAATGTCTCCAATGTATACACGCATGAACATCTACTACAAAAGTAATGCCCCCCCCCCCCATCGGGGACATTCCAAACTGCTTTCCGGTAATTGGCTCTGTTTGACATTGCCATTCTTAAGAGATTTCCCTGACATTTTTTGCTTTTTCCTCCCGGTTTTGTGCTGACTCTCTTTGCGTGGTCTTAGGACTCTGGGCACTTCTTCACTGTACTGCAGTGTGAAAGTGTTCGTGCCCTTCCTACACATGCCAGGAAGGGGCGCTTACGTGATTGGTTCCGGTGCTGCATCCAGAAGTGCAGTGTGAAAAGGTACTGCCCTGGCTACTAGTTGGGCGTTGCCTTGAGTGTGCTACACACCAGAATAGCCTGTCAAGCATATATCCAGCCTGACAATGCAGGCCTGTGGAGATGCAGTTGCGGTTGTGCTTAGGTTGGCACTTCTAACTCCATAGCCAATCTTAAGTGGGCCATTCACTACCCCTAGAGCACCCCTGAGGGGTGGTCAGGTGGTAGATGAAAGACTGGGAACGTACAACAGGGTGTCCCATGCCCCAGTAGTGAAGGACCCCAACATGGGTTTTCCCTATCTAGGGGATTAGCTTTTCCCATAGTTTTTGCTCATTCTCTATCCAGTGGCCTTGGGGCCCTGGGAAATTACCCACTGTAAGAACAGTGCAAAAGTGCGCGCACCTTTCCTACCTATGTTAGGAAGTGACACTGGCCAGTGTATGTGCGTGTGCCCACTGGTGTTTCACATATGTGCTGAGCATGTCATAGCTGTCCTGTGTGTGCGCACTTGCACCTATGGTGTTCTTAAACATGAGTGCTGCCACATATTATGCGGCATATTATGCGGTATTTTCCGCCGCCCCTGGCATGGCGGTCTGAACCAGTGTGTTCATATTGAGGGCCTATGTGTCTCATTATGAGTTTGGCAGTCCCACCACAGAACCACCAAAATCACGAGGAGGACGCAACCACCATGGCAGTGATATTTCCCCGAGCATATTACAGTGTTCCCGCTGGCTGGCCGAAGGGAACATTGAAATAGGCGTTCCCACCGGGCTGCCCGATGGGAACAGTGTTAGGGTATCGGCCTCTGCTTCCTTAAATATCCTAACACTCCAGCACCTTCAGAATGTGCAATGTCCGCAAAGCAGACAGTGTGCATTCCAATGGTGCTGGGCAAGGGGGCCCCTGGCACTGACTTTCAACCAGCCTTCTCATGGCGGGCCTCCCTTCCATGAAAAGGCTGGTGGAAAGAGGGGTTGTAATCAGCCAGGCGATGCTGAGTTCAGCGTTGCCATGGGTGGTTACAAGTCCGACTGCTGTCACCCCGTCAGGATCTTTGATCCTGGCGAGGACGACGGTCTTTAGGCAGGTTCACCCACCAATCTTGTAATGTGGCAGACGGACCGCCTGGTAATGAGGCTTTAAGATCCGCATTCTACAGCCCTGGGGTAGAATGGATGGAAATTTTGAGGAGACATCTGTGGTTCAAAGGGGCACCCTCTGAACCTCCCTGACTTCAAAGTCACACTACCCACACTACTACCAGCACTTAAATGTGAAAGACAGGGTATTGTAGCCCTGCAGAATCCCACTCACTACAAAGTTGAAGTGGCATCAATGCTTTTGGGTTATTCAAATTCCCTAAACAGGGACACAGGGATGTAGAGGTAATTGGAAACAAATCTATTTCATTCATTATCATTAAAAGAGCACAGATGCATGTTGCGAATAACGAGAATAAAATGAACATTTCTACCATATAAATGACTTCTAACAATCTAGCAGCCTAAAATCTACTTTTTTGCACTACTCTAGGAGAGCATGGAGTAGCATAACTTGCATCTTGAATTTCTTAGGAAGAATCAAAGCACTGCATACCTGTATACAGCAAAACGACATACTTCGTGAAACACTATTCCCTGTGAAAGGAAAACACACATCAACTCACCTCCTCTCTACCCAGACTTGGCTCAATATCACCATAAAGCGTGATGTAGCAGCATCCCAGTAATATGGCAGTCAGGATCTTCTCTGGCAGTATTTTGCACATTCATCTCTGGCAAAAGACCTCTCCTTTCAAGCGGTTGACTGGAGAGCCTTTTACTACATCTATTCTAAGATTGGAATTTGTGACATAACCTTAAGAATGTCCGAAATAATCTATGTGCATCAAGACACTAGTCTTAGATGCATTGTTATTAAGAGGCAAGATAAAAACGCATCAGTTCACACTACACTGTTTACGTTCTTCTGTGTGCCTGACCTTGAAATAAAGATAGCAAAGCACTTGTCCGAAACTGATGTTGCATAAGGTGTGTTATCCAGGCCATTGCCTGCACATTAGGGCCCTCATTATGACATTGGCGGTATTTTCTCAATAGCATTGTGCTGACTACCGCCAACATACTGCCACTGAAGCGAACATCCACCCGCCATATTATAGGTACTGCCGGATTTCTGCCACACAGTGTTTGGATATACGGCAGTAGCCATGCTGGCGGGCGGTTGTGCTCTAACGTTGTTGTCACATGCACCGCCCCGCCAGTAGGATGCTGCAAGCCGTATTAAGACCATTAGTACGGCCTGGGAGTGTCCTGCTGGCGGGGCGCTGCTGGCGGTGGCAACGCCCCTACCCGTTCCCTGACGGATGACCTCGTCGGCGGACAAGGTAAGTCAGGCGTCCGACAGAGGAAGGGAGTTAGAGGGTGGGAGGTGTTGTGTGTGAGTGTGTGTTGTCTGAGTGTGTGTATGAATGTGTGTGTAAGTGTGTGAATGCGACTTTGAGTATTGTGGTGTATGCGTGTGAGGGAATGCACGTATGAATGTTGAAGTGAATGCGTGCCTGCATGTCAATGTGTATGCATGTGAGCATGCATGTTTGGACGTTTGTGTGTATGCGTGCCTGAATGTGTGTGAGTATGTGTGAGTGAATGCATGTATGGATGAGTGTGAGTATGTATGAGTGAATGCATGTATGGATGAGTGTGAGTATGTATGAGTGAATGTGTGTATGGATGAGTGTGAGTATGTTTGAGTGAATGCGTGTATGGATGAGTGTGAGTGGATGCGTGTCTGGAACTGTAGGTGAATGCGTGGTGCTTGTGGGTGTGTGCATGTATGCAGGGAGGGGTGCATCATGTAAGTAGGAGGAGTGGGGGCATCATGTAAGTAGGGGGAGTGGAGGGTGGGGGGCGCTATGTGAGTAGTGGGTGTGTGGGATGCTGTGACTGTAGGAGGGGGGTGGAGGGGACAGGTGCTTGCTGGGGGGGAGCTGTCTACCGGTGACAGGGAAGGAATTCCCTGTCACCGGTAGCCCTACCACCATCATTTTCGTGGTGGTGCTACTGCCGCAGAAACCATGGCGGTGGGCCGGCTCATAATACTGCCGGTGGGATACTGTGGCAAGCCGGGTCGGAGATGAACATCTCCGGCCCGTCGGTGAGTGGAGATGTGGCAGGTTGCCAGTGACAAACCAGCCACACTCATAATGTGGTGGTCTTCACCGCCAGCCTGTTCGCGGTGATACTGTCACATTAACCCTGGCGGTCGGAAGACCACCGGGGTCATAATGAGGGCCTAGGTATCTTATCGATGTCATCGTCTGAATGAGTTGATACTTTCACAGGTTTTTGGAAAGATAAGGACAGACGAAATCTACGTCAAAGGCAGAAATGTCAAGGATTCTGCGAAAATAGAGAAAATTGAGTCTTGGCCGGCTCAAGATGGCGACCAGCCTCAGGGACTTTACGTCAATGTATGCAGTTCAATGCTAAATCTAACAAATGACATGAAAAAGCGCAATGCGATAAATACATATATTCTAAATCAGGACCCAGGCTGCGGATGATGCTTTCTCTGTTCGATTTGTTAACACCAACAGCTTGAGTTAACATTAGCAAACTATGGGCCTGATTCTAACTTTGGAGGACGGTGTTAAACCGTCCCAAAAGTGGCGGATATACCACCTACCGTATTACGAGTCCATTATATCCTATGGAACTCGTAATACGGTAGGTGGTATATCCGCCACTTTTGGGACGGTTTAACACCGTCCTCCAAAGTTAGAATCAGGCCCTATGTTTCCCACCAACCATAGGGTGAGTGATGCAAAAAAAAACACAGAACCAATCACAGCTTGTTAAAACACCATAATAGTCCTTTTTTAGTTTTCATGCAACCTTTTTCTTTTAAGAGCTCTGTTACTTTGCATATTTGATATTTATTTAAGTGGTTATAATTATGGTATGTAGTTGTGTATTTAAGCCTTGTGTGATTCGGGATTGCCTAATCAGCATTGCATTTGCAGCATGTGCCACAGGATTGCATTTCAGTGCTCCTCATGTGGCACCAATGACATGGCAGCTAGTGTGGGGCTGCAACCATGGTTGAGGCCTGCAGCCACTAGAGGGCACTGCACTGACACATGTACCATAGAGACAGGTTGAGTGCTCTCAGTGGTCGGCACAAACTCTAATCTCTTTATTTGAGTTGCACGACCATCGGAAAAGCCTTTGCTTCGTCCTCTATATGTGAAAGCCAAACACCCCACCCTTATGATCTGTACCGCACCAACTGGCCTTTGTAAAGCAGCAAAAGATTCCATTTGTGGGTCTGTAATTCTAACATTTTCCTCTTCTGTTTTACTCAGCAGGTAGGTCTGTACTTATAGCACTCGCCTCTAATTACCGCTGGGGCACGGTGCAAGGTATATACCCTAGAAAATGCAAGAAGGTGAGATTTGTCCTGGACATAGACCCTCTGATTGAATCTTCTGGGTTCCCAAATACTGCTGACCCTTTCTGCACCACAGACAGCAGCCGCATATGCATACCAGGTAGCCCCACTTCAATACAAGTAATGAAGGGTGTGCAGGACACTTACATGGAGGAGGAGTCTATCTCCTTCCTCCAGTTGGATGACGATTCATGAGAACCAATGAACACCTCAATCCACCGGGTGGTAGTCAAGGCTATGGCTTCCTTGGAGAGACAACTGAATCAGATAGGCTATTGCTACCCAGGTCTTCTCCCTTTACGAGATGGGGCTCCCTGCCAGGCTGGCACTCAACAACTCTCTGGGACCTCTGATAAAGCCCCTACCAAGGCTGGAGCAAAAGAAAACATGCCTAAGGGGTATATTTAAACACCTTTGACCTCCTAAAGAAGGCGTTACTTTACCAGTCCCTCCCTCTTTTGGGCAAGCAGGAACCCCTGTTACCCACCTCATAGGATAAAGGCCCAGGGAGATACTCCCTCCCCCTATCTCGCTAGCCACACCAGAACCCATAGATGCCAATGATTCACAAGGAAGCTATGATGGTGACCAAGGTCCTTCCAGGCCATGGTGATCAATGGCAGATGTCACCCCAAACCCTACTCCTACCCCTTCAGGGAACAATGTATCCGACATGTTAGACCCAGACAACCTCCTACATGGCTGTTCCTCAGAATGGAACCCAGCAGAGAAAGTAACGGCTTACGTCACTAGTAGACTAAGGAAGCCTCTAGAGAAAGAGGCCCGAGTGCACCTAAGGGCAGACTGTTCTGGCCCTCCCTAGACGAAAAGGTAGTTTTGATCACAGAGATCAATGCTAGTCTGGCCACATTCCTGAGAAAATATATGTGGAATCCGAAAAAGGGGATTGACTGCTCTTGGCAGTCCTGCCAAGATAAATTGCTGGTTGTTAGCAGCCCCATCACTAAAATATTGGATATGGCTGAAAAAGCCCAACAGTCAAGATCCCATATTTCTCTGAGTATGTTGTCAAGATGGGGAAAATGGGCAATTATTTTAATAGGGAACGCAAACTGCACCCTTTCTCATAATAGTCCCATTACCCATCTTAGGTGGGGCCAACAGCTCAAAAGAGTTTGTTTAGGGACCCTTTTGTGAAAGAACTAGGGAAGCAGGAGGCAACATTTACTTCTCTGGCTAGGTGCAGTCCTCCATGAAATGCACTTTTGCCCCAAAGGTTTTTCACAGGGCTGGTTATGGTAGAGGGTTCCTTGCTGGCAGCTATTCTTCACAATTTGATGGTTTCTTCCCATCCAGAG
This sequence comes from Pleurodeles waltl, assembly GCF_031143425.1. Classification (NCBI taxonomy): domain Eukaryota; kingdom Metazoa; phylum Chordata; class Amphibia; order Caudata; family Salamandridae; genus Pleurodeles; species Pleurodeles waltl. The sequence goes on along the minus strand of NC_090444.1, from coordinate 145,361,581 downwards.
GAAAGTGGGTTCCCACCGATGTCCATGAAGACGAGCTGCCTCTGTTTTCCAGGCACTCATTTTGCCACCTCTGAGGCCAGGGGTTGCAAATGCAGTTCCAGGGGGCACAATGGGCAAGCCAGGGATCACAGCTGTGACCCCTTTGTCGTGTTGGCTCTCATTGTACCAATAAGGCTGCTGAAGTTGGGTGGCAGCATCACCTGAATTGTGGGGAACTGAGTCCAGTCCCACAACATGTGACAACTGTCGGCCTAACCCGTTTCCGGCCAGCTAGCAGTGCTTCATCTCTGCCCAAGAGCAAAGATGATTTGTGGCAACCGAGCGCATGACATTGTGACTCCTTAGGGAAATCGCAGTGGGTCAGATCTCATCCTTTTCTTTCAGTTACATTTGTCTCACACATGCACAGATCAACAGAAGCAGGGAATGGTTCAATAAGATTTATTGACTCAGCTGCGTACTAGGTAAAATAACATGAAACTGAATACTTAGGATGATGAAACATACTAGAAACAAAATGATGACAAGAACAGTGAAACATCCCACCATACTGTCACTATGCGAGACGTGTGATTCCTACCTACGCTACTAATGTTCTATGTTAGAGCACAGCAGGATAACCCATAATCTGCCCTTCAGGACCCCCCAGGAACACATCATTCCCCATACCTGAGTATAACAGTAGTGGAGAAGCCTGTTGTCTATAGAGACAACTTCCTGTCTTTGGGGACCAGAATTGCATTCCAGAAAGCCTCATATTTACACATATCTTTCAGATCAACAAAGTCGTGTGACAGTTTGGAGTGAAGTGCTACCCCCAACTCCTCAAAGTCTACCACCCTCCAGTACTGTTTTTTAAGGTTAAGATTGGACGGGAAGGGAGCAGTATTTGGAGAATCCCAAAGTTCACTGAGCCCAAGTTTTTATACTGACTTTTTGATGTATCTGAGCCTAGGGATACTAAAGGAGTGATTAGCTTTCATTACGGCCTGCAGGGCTACAGGTTAAGGGGTAAGCTCTGATGTAATCCAAAGCTGCCTCCAATACAAGAGAGGGCATAGGAGGGCCTTATAACCTATACTCTTAATGCTCAAGTCCTTAAAAAGAGGAAGCAGCAGAGTGCTCAATGGCAAGACAAGCTTTCTTAGAAAGATATTCTCAACATTTGATATTTCTTGGGCTTTGGCATGGCCACATTGTTCTGCACCATAAAGAGCTGAGCTCATAGCCTTGGTTTCATAGAGCGGGAGTGCTGGACGTATCTGCTTAGTGTAAGAAAGGCCAAAATCCTTGATTAAAGCCCCTGTTGTTGTTTTAGTTTCAACACCTGCTTAGCAATATGTGGCTTCCAAGACATGTTCTCTGATAGCATTAGGCCAAGATAGCTAAATGATTTCACCTTCTCAAGTGGAATACCTCCAAGTATAATCTTCCCTTTAAAAGATCTATGAGGATTGAACATCATCATTTTGGTTTTGGAGGTGTTACTTTCCAAACCCCGAGCGGAACAGAATTCCTCAAAACACGTAAGGAGTTTCCGTAGACCAGTCGGGGTCTTAGATATCAAAAGGGTATCATCTGAAAATAGCAAGACAGGGCCTTTATGTGTGCCTAAGAATGGTACGCCTGCCTCCACCTTGAGTAAAGAAGAAACAATGTCATTGATATATATAGCAAAAACAACAAGAAGTTTTTTGCATTGATATATATATATATATATATATATATATATATATATATATATATATATATATATATATATATATATATATATATATAAAGAGAACAGAGTTGGAGCAAGAACACACCCTTGGCATACTCTCCTTGACACAGGAATTTTATCAGTAAGCTGCCCCAGTTCACCCCACCTGACACATGCATAGTTGCCCTTATGGAGCCGTACTAGCAAGGAAAAAATGTGGGCTAGTGAGTGCACTACGTCCGAAAGAGTAAAGAATTGCAGTGGTGAAGGGCTAGGAGTTTGGTCAATAGTAGTACGAGAGACCTTACCAGATTTACATAGCTTACTGAGATGATCAACAGAGTACATTTGGCTAAAGTGGTCTACCCACTCTGCTGCAGCAATGTTCGTTGTAACATTCAAAACACTATTATCAGGGCCATGCGCAGCCAAGGACCAGAATGTAGTACAATTCTTCTCATGCGAAGCGTCATTTAATACAGCCCACCACTTATTGTCTTGCTCGCATTTGGCTTGACAGATAGTGGAGTTATAAGACTTTCTAGCTGTACGGGAAGCGACTGTATCCTTGGATTTGACGGCCTGGATCAAGAGTTTATTTAATGCTCGACATCCCTTGTTAAACCAGTGATGTTTCCCCTTAGGCCTTCCACCACCAGAGTCAGTACCTGCTATAAAGTGGGCCACAATACTCTCAAAACATAAAACATGAGATGTAATTATTTGCTCACAAGTAATTGCAAGACCCACCTCTAAATGCACCAATGAAGTCCTCAAAGCAGCATTCGCAAAGCTTATAATGGCCGTGCTGATACCTCACTCCACTTTAAGTGGCATTTATCATTAGTCATACTAATACCCAATAATGGTATAGTGGAGGATATTAATCGTAGACATTTGGTTACACAAGGCAAACATTTGGACTGGGAGCGAATTGTGATCGCTCTTGGTTCTCTCAATAACTATCATATCAATAACTAGAGGCCACAATCTTATATCAACTAAGAAATAGTTGATTCTACTTGTGTGGTTAACCTTGTTGTAAATATGACAACCCTTTGTCAATTGTGTCCTGCCATTGAGCGCTCGAAGGCCAAATTCAATGGTCAAAGTTTTTATCTGGACAGCAACTTGCAACCATCCTTTATGGGTGGAATGTCCATAGTAGGGACAGACCATGCCCGATCATGAGTAAACCCAAGATCATCCCAGTCAAGAGGACCAAATGTGACATTGAAATCACCTGCCATAATGATTTTAAAGTGCTGGGGACATTGCCTTAGGAACATCTCCAAAACACAGAGGGTATCAGAAGCCAAAGCCCCCCAACCCATCTTGCATAGATATTAAGAAAAATCACGCCCACGTTTACCCCAAATAGTAACCGGATGTCTAATATGTCAGGGGAGTCAACGTATAACTGAGATATGCAGCAGTTTAATGATGCTCTAACCAATATAAATAAACTGCCAGATGGTCTACCCCTATTACTAGAAAGTGCTGGAGTGTAGAAGTTTAAGTAGCCAGTCTGAAACAGTGGATCGACTGCCCAAGTTTCCTGAAAAAGACCAAAATCTTGGTCCTCAATGAAAGAAATAAAGGCTGAAAAGGAGACAACAGATCTTAAATCTTCCACATTCCAGGAAGCATATTGTACCCCAACACTTTGAGAAGCTGCTCTGACCGTAGATGTAATGTTAGCCCAATTGGCTGAATGATCCTGAGTTGTCTAGTAAGATATAGCAGAAGAAGTGGATGTGACATTGACAGAAATGACTAGCTGGTCCAGAGTTGACTGGTGAAATCTATCAAGAGAAGAGGAGTAAGTGGTCTCAAAGTCAGTAATAGGGGGAACACCAGTACCAGAGCTAATTAGAATCGTAGGAGGGAACCCGAGATGGTGGATGTAAAGGGGTCTCAGATAATACTCCAAGTCAATCATTCACATTTAGATCAGATGAGCTACACCCCAAATGGAAGCTGAGCCTTGTGATGAGGGAAAAGCCTAGGGTATTTAAACTGAATGCAAGAATACCTAGGGGCACTTGTACTGGCATCTAGGGCCACTAAATTGTCTACCATACTCTTGTCCCTGAATGTTAGCAAAATCATATCATAATGTGTGTCAGGATCAGGCCTTCTAACTGCCTCAATTATGTCCTCACATATCACAGAGTAACAGCCTTTCACATGACGGATCCAATGAAATTCCTTATTTCTGACAGATTCTCACCCTTCCCTAGGAGATGCCGGATCTAATTTGGGCAAATTAACCATCAAGACAGTATTGGTAGATTTGGACCAATCGGCAACAGGGTGTACAACACGATTGGAGACATTATAATCCACAGATTTGGAAAATTGACAGCAGGCTATTGATTCCTTAACCGTGCCCGGGCTATTACATGTGGGAGCCTGCCTAGGGTTCCCAGTCCTGTCACTGGCTGGATAGTGACCAACACAGGGAACCAAGCTGACAGCGTCAGGACAGGCAACACAAGTATGATTCTTATTACAGGTTGACAAAGGCAATTTAGGCAACGGGGCCAGGAGGGCTGAAGGACTGTGTGTGGAAGTATGGACACAATCCAAAATGGTAATTGCATCTTTTGGCAGTAACTGTTTAACCATAGAGATTAAAATATTTACCATAGATTTAAGCTTGGCCACCTCACACTTTAGATCTTGTATTTGGGAAGTGTACTAGGCCTCAGACACAATGTGGTTTATGTTTGCATCTAGTGTCACACCTGCCATGGTGCCTATATCAGGATCATCATATGGATCTGCAATGCCATTTAAAGGGCTAAAGCGAGTGCTACAGTGAAGTACATCACTATCAACATATGATGGCTCATTCACCAATACTGAGGGAATGTGGATGATGGCATGTTCTCCCCCTGCCCTATGGGAGCTGAATCATGTGTCTCATGTTTTTTAAACATATCTGTGATTTTCCTGTGATACACCCCCAAGCTAGCTGGGGAGCACTCACTCTGGGTGCCTTCAGAGACATTATCAGGGGAATGGATTAATATTTCCTCACATTCAACCAGGAGATCATCAATCCTTTCCATTACACAATTATTTGCCACATGCTTCTGCCTCTTATGTTTTCTTTGTGCACCACTCCTGCCCTACCCTTGGTTGAATTCATTTTAACCATAATTAATACTATATTCAGTATATGGGTGGGCCCTTGATGATCGAGTAAGTCAAAAGTAGAGTCCTGATTAAAAATGCAACAGTACAGTGGGACCTACAAAGCCTGCTTAGTAGAAAATGTTAGGGGGGTGGCCCACCCAGTCTCCTTCGGGCTTCTACGGGCATGGATGGGCCCGCCCTTGGCCCGGGCTTTGCCTGGGTGCATCCCGCGTGCGTCCCGCTCTGCGGGAGAATGAGATCGGTTATGAGCCTGCTGGGACCTGAAGTTTCCCCTCAAGACTGGATCTGCTGCTGTTAGCGTCCTACGCTGTGGGAGAATGAGAGTGCTTATGAGCTCGAGTCAGTGCCGGTGTGCTGGTGGGCCTGGGACCGCCTCCTGGGGACCTGGGACTGCTGGACCAGTAGCTTCCCATCAAGACTGTATCTGCTGCTGTTAGCGTCCTGCGTTGTGGGAGAATGAAAGCGCTTATGAGCGCGAGTCAGTGCCAGTGTGCCAGTGGGCCTGGAGCCGCCTCCTGGGGCCCTGGGCCTGCTGGGATCTGTAGTTTCCCCTCAAAACTGGATCTGCTGCTGTATATATTACATACGCTCGATGACTTGATCCCCGGCTACGCACAAGACAGATAAAGCTTGGCCTAGACAAAATCTGATAAACAAATCAAACTGGCTGATGGCCTTCCATTCCATCATCCTTCCTCTTGTCTGCAATGAAGGAGTAACTTAGGGCCCAATTCAAAAGCTCACTGCAGATTCAAAACACTCCATTCCACAGTTGTGATGTTTTCTTTTTTTCCATCTCCCGGACACAAATAAATGAGCGTAAAATGTTCTAGCTTTTGTAACAGAACATTTCATTTCTTTTAAGGACATGAAGGCAAGGATTATCCCTCTCACAGATCAGAGAGAACATCACCCTCCTGAATGTAGAGGGCTGAATTCTGAATATAAATACTTACATATTGGAAGTAAGTAATGGAATTATTTGTGATAATGCATGTGGTTTAACAGAAATTCAACGACTTGGAGTAAAATAAAATTGAATGTTGAAATAAATGTATTATTCAATTATGACTTTACTTGTAACTAACTTAGAACAAATGGATGTAAGGGCACATTTGTTTTATTATCATAGGAACTGAGGGCGTGGCTTGACGCCGTACGGAGATGGCCGCCTTCTTCGGAGCTCTGTGACTGCGGCAGGAGTAGGGAGAGCCGGCTCATTTTCTTGGGCATATTTTCACATTCCTGCAGTGAAGAAAAGTTAGGGGAATATGCAGGGAATGCATTGTTTCCTGCAAAATGACTTAAAAGGTATTTTTTATGCCTTATTTTACTGATTTTCATGGCGATCGTTTGAGTAATCCATTGCGACCACCATTTTGTTTTTGTTTTCACCTCACAATTTCCTTTTCTACTTTATACATCGCTGCCTGAGAGTTTCTTTTTGCATTTTTATGCCTAAAAGTGTATGTTTACGCTCTCTGCTCATCTTATCTTGCTTTTTGGAAGATTTTGCCCAGTTTATTTTGTATTTTGGTCTACTCTCTTTTCTGAGGTGGAATCTTACATGGTAGAATATATGTTTTACTACATATTGTGCAGAATTGTAAATTCGTGCTTATGGGCAGCTCTAGAAACCTTAAATTGACTGATTACAAAGTGCAGAGCAATAAAAGTTCTGATAATATTCCTTTACCAAACTCATTTGCTCCTTTGTCAAATATGGAGAGTACAGGGGCTACTACTCTTGATGCTACACCTTCAACACCTGTTTCTCCCTCTACTGTTGTTAATAAAGAATCGTCCAAGCTTCTGGTAACGGTTTCGACATCCACGAATAAGAGAGCTAAAAAGGATCCTCCCTCTCCTATTAAAGTTGTAGATACCATATCTATGGAGTTACTTCTTGATAAAATAAGGGCGCTTAAACCATATAGGGGAGATACAAATAAACAACTACAAATATTGGATGACAAATGGTCTCTTGTGGAGAAGTGAGTTTCTCGTGTGGAACGAAGAGTGAAAGTGCTTGAAAACTCAGCTGCACCTATCAAGTCTCTACAATCTGAAGTCACTATGTTGAAAAAGCAGGCAGAGGATATAGAAAATCTCAACCAAAGAAATATTCTACGTATTTATGGTCTACCTGAAGGAATTGAAGGTTTAGACTCATTATCTTTCTTTCAATCGTTTCTGCCCAAAATTCTGGATCTGCCTACTTCTCCTGTTTTCAATATACAAAGAGAACATAGACTTGGTCATCCTTCACATTTGGCTTTGACGTCAAAGAAACCAAGCGGAATAATACTTTATTTTCTGGAGTATGTAGACCTGCTAACGGTTCTCAGAGCGACAAGAGCTAAAGGTCAGATCACGTGGTCAGATTCCAATCTCTTCTTTGCTCAGGATTATGCTGAGTCGACGGTGGACAAACAAAATACATTTCTGGATATGCGTCCGGCATTAAAGTCACTTAATGCTAGATATGGTCTCTCCCATCCATGTTTGTACAAGGTGACTTACAATATTAGGACCACAACTTATGAAGATCCAGTATTACTTCAGCAATTTATTGAAAGGTGAAACAATGGATACTTCCAAAATATCATAGACTTGACTATTGTATTGATTTTTGTTTTTCTTTTTGTTCTTATTCAATGGATGTGCCCATTACTGGTTCATGTAATCTTAAGAGTGCCAGATTCTGTAAGAGATTTGAATGTTTCCTATTTTCCTCTCTTTTTAGACCTTAATTCATTAACGTACCCATCTTTCGTGGTAGCATCCTGTGTGGCCGGGTCTCCCTTCCCTTCTGTATTTGCAGTCGTGGAGTGAAGGTTGCGTTGTCTTTCCTTTGTGGTTTCACCACCCTGATGTTGCTTTCGTCTTATCGGTATGTTTTTATTACTTGTTCAGTGTTTTTGGTGTAGTTTTAATGTTTCCTACTATATTATATTCTGTTTGTTTTCTTCTTCTTCATCTCATCTTCATTTACTATTTTTCCTCCTTTTCTCTTATTTCTATTTTCTCATGTTCATAGTTTTATTCTTCTCTTTCTGTACGTCAAATTGTTTATTTTGGTCCAATTTCTCCATAATAATAATTTACATGCATTAATTCATGGTCATATCGCTTATTCTTTACATTAAATGACAATTAGATTTCTTTTATGGAATGTTAAAGGTTTGGGATCCCCAATAAAGCATCAAAGAGTTTTAACACATATTATAAAATTGAAAGCTGATATTGCCCTGTTGCAAGAGACTCATATAACAGGTGATGAGGTAGCCAAACTTAAAATTCAGTGGGTAGGTCATGTTTTTGCATCTCCGGGTACGGGGAAGAGAAATGGGGTTATTATACTGTGTCATAAAGCTTTGACCATTTCTGATTTTTCTCAAGATTTTGATGAGATGGGTAGATGGGTTATAGTTTCAATTAATATTAATAAAGTGCCTTTAACTATATTTAATGTGTATGCTCCAACCCAACCTGATTAATCCTTTTGGAATGAAATATTAGCTAAGCTAATGACTCTTTCGGATACATGTTTAATCTTTGGAGGAGATTGTAATATGATTATGGATCCTTTTATTGATCGTAAATCCAATTCAAGATTTGTACCATCCACCATATTTTCACAGTTTACCTCTATGATTAAACAAAGAGCATTAATGGATGTTTGGAGATTGTGCAACCCCACATTACAAGAATTTTCCTTTTTTTCCCCAGTACATTCTTCCCAATCGAGGATTGATTATTTATTTGTCTCACAGCATCTCGTACAAAACATTTTGAGTTCAGAAATTGGTTCCATATTAATCTCGATCATGCTCCAGTGAGTATGGATCTTGATCTTATCGCACATAATCAGCCAAGTAATAGATGAATATTTAATAATTCATTACTTCTTGATACTAATTTTACTCAGCTTTTTGAGAAGTTTGCCACACAATTCTTTGTAGAAAATGATACCCCTTAGATGTCTGTTCAGATTATTTGGGATGCTTTCAAATCAGCCTCTAGGGATTTTATTATTTGTTATGTTGCCAATAAAGGGAAAACAGCTAATAAAAAATTACTTAATTTAATGGATCATATCAAACAGTTAGAAAATCTATATTACTCTTTCTAGTCTTCAAGCTAAATTTGCTTTCAACAAAAATTTGACTGATTTTGCTAATTCTTAACTTCTTGAGTCCAGTACTAAGTATTACGAGGGCCAAAATAAATCAGGAAAACATTTAGCAAATTATCTTAAAATTAAAAAAGATAGAACAAAAATAGAATCTATTTATAACTCTTCCAATTTTTTATTACATAAGAATGAAGACATTTTGGATGAATTCTTCATTTCTACACACAGTTATATATTCCTGATTCTGGTCCCACGCAGGATGTTATTGATCAATACTTGTCTACCATTAATTCACCTGTACTTCCATCTTCTGAAATTTCTGCTCTTGATAATGATATTTCCATTAAAGACATTCTCAATGCACTAAATCTTATTAAAAAAGGTAAAGCTCTAGGCCCACATGGCTTTACTATTGAATTCTATTTACGTTTTTCTAAATTATTAGTTCCAAGATTATTTAAACTTTTTACCTATTTTGTTAACGCAAAATTCTCTGGAGGATTTTTTCAAGAGGCTTTAATAGTTCTTATACCAAAAGATAACAAAGATCCAAAGTTTTGTAAGAATTATAGACCTATATCTCTAGTAAATTTAGACTATAACATTTTTGCCAAAATTATTGCTATGCGTTTGGAATTGATTCTCCCTAAGTTAATTGGTAAAGAGTAGTCCGGCTTTATTAAAGGATGCTTATTATCTGACAACACACAATTATTTTTTTATATTTTGAGTCAGTCTGTGACGTATAAGGACTCTTTATCTGCAATTGCTCTAGATGCTGAAAAAGGTTTTGATCGTGTTAATTGGTTATTTATTTTCTCAATGCTTTCCTGGTTTGGCTTTGGAACTAAATTCATAAATCTTATCTTATTATTGTATTCTTCGCCAAAGGGTGCTATTTTTCTAAATGGTCTCATCTCTCCCTCATTCTCACTCCATAGAGGAGTTTGTCAGGGATGTCCGTTGTCGTCGCTTTTGTTTGTTCTTGCCTTGGAACCCTTTTTTGAAACTTAGAGCTAATCCAAATTTACCTGGTTTCCGGTATTGGGAAAGACAGATAACATTTTTGGCTTATGCTGATGATATCTTACTTTTTATCTCAAATCTGAAATCTTCACTTCCCTCTTTTCTTTTCAAAGTACAGCATTTTGCTTCTATTTCAGGGTATACGTTCAATAAAGATAAGTGTGAAATACTCCCTTTAAATAAATTTTGCCTTCCTGAAGATTTTAAATCTTCACATTTTCACTGGAACACTGATAAAATGAAATACTTAGGTCTTTGGTTTAAATCTTCTTTTAAAGATTGTTGGGATAGATTAGATTCTCTTAAAATTATGTTACTTCCTGTAATTCTCTTTTATTTATCAAACATTCCAATTAATATCCCAAATAGTTACTTTAAGAGGCTGAACTTTATTTTAACCAAATTCTTGTGGAATAATAAGAAACCCAGAATGTCCCTCCAAAAATTTGGGGAGATCTAAAATCTGCTGAGGGGTTAATTTTCTGAATCTTTGTTCTTATCATATGGCTTTTTCTCTTTAGCAGTCTTCTTGCTTATTGAAGGAAGATGATTCTGCTTTTTTACCTTTATGGGGTTGAAGTTGAAAAGTCATTTGTTGTTCCCTTTACATTTCTGGAGGTATTAACTCTGTCAAATAAACCAACATCTCCCACACAATTCTGAAAAACACATGCAGAATTCTGCAGCCGATTTTTGCTTCACACAATGAAAATAGAGTAAAGTTTCTAAATTTGTCGATTTGGTACCATAAGCACATCAAGTTGAATAATGGAACCATCTACTGGAAACCGTGGCATTTGAAGAGGCTAAGACGGGTGCATCAATTATTTGAAAATTATTCCCTTCTTTCTTTTGTACAGGCACAATTTCTTTTGTCGTTTCCGACCTCTTTTAATAAAAAAGATGACGCCCTTATTGTTGTAAATAGTTCATATCAATCTTTTCCAGTTCAGCAAGCACCTTTGGTCTGTCCTTCTCCAATTAAGAATCTGCTACTACCGTCGACATAAGCTTCTTGTATTTATCAAACAATTACAGCTCTTCCTGATGATAGACCCAAATCAGCAATAGACGTACAATGGGAGAAAGATTTGGATATTTTACTTTCACCTTCTTTATGGAATAAAGTGTGGACTAAAATACGAAAATCGTCAAGAGCAGCTAATGCAATTCAAACTTTATTTTTTATATATAATAGGTTATTAATTACACGTTCATCTTTACGTATAATTAATTCTAACCTTTCGTCCTCTTGTTGGTCCTGTAGTAAGCCGGTCTCAGATCTAAAACATATGCTTTTTGAATGTCCATATACATTTTAAATTTGGGTTAAAGTATGAAGTCAAATTAATACTATTTTTAAAACTCAAATTACCTTAAGCCTTACAAATATATTTTTAGGTAGCCTTGTCACTGACTGGCTGGTCTCGTCTTCCAAAAAGTTCTATCGTAATATTAGATTTACCATTGGCTGTCGCTTTTCAACCAGTTACAAAAACTTGGACGGAATCCTCTCAATTATCCTTTCAAACTTGGTGGTATGGTGTATGTTATAATCATAGGTTGGATAGAGCTTCTGTTTCCCCCGTATCCTTTGCTATTAAAAGAGACATGTTATGGTTACCTATTACAAATTACCTAAACTCTTTGGCTTATTCTTCATGTAATCATTCTCCTAGAAATTAGGAGGTTTCTAAACCGTCATGAATTGTTTTTCTTTACCTTTTTATTGTACTTACTTACATTGTTTATAACTTTCTGTCCTAATATATTTAATGTATGCATATATACTTATGTTTTAAAGTATTAATATATTTCTTGTTTCCTCAATAAGCACTTGAAATTGAACTGTTATTGTATTTTTTCACTTCTGTCACCAAATTAATTTATATCTTTCAAATATTATATCAATTGTCAACAAACTTTCTCTTTGAACTTAAAAAAATAGTAATATGTAAGGAAATTATGGATTCTGTTGCAGGAAGGGCATCAAGATTGAAAGACTAATATGCTTTTTTAATGGACTGTGATGGGTTATGATTTTTTTTGCAACAATTTCCCTATGGTTGATGGGAAATGTAGTTTTCTAATGTTAAATAGAGCTGCCGCTGTTAATAAATTAAAGAGAGAAAGCATATCCCTCACCTCTGTGTTCCTATAAGAATGGAAACTTTCCATTATGAAAGCTATATTACCTGTATTAATGCACAATGCTGCTGTGTGAATGTTTAGAATAACTTTTATTGTGTGTTTAATTATGATTGTTTTTGTTGTTTTTTGATTTCATAAATGAAGCTCCTTATTGTGATGAACACCCAGAATCCATTTCACTCAACCTTGGATTTATAATGATTTATTTCACTCCCTTTGTTGCCTCTTTCTGACTATTGGAAATATTGTAAATTGTCACCCTTCTTATTGAAAGGTATTACATAACACTGCCAACCAGTACTGGTATGTGTACAATCACTGCCACTGTTGTGCTCCAGGTTTGTGTATCTATATTATTTGCCGACTTTTGTCCTGCATCTTCTCCACGTATTATTTGGTTGTTTTCTTACTCTAGTCATTTGTGATCCCATGTCCTCAATTTGCTTGTGAGACTGACCATTTGAACAGTAACTTTCTGATTGTGTTGGCTCAAACTCTGGAATTTCTGAATGTGACTCTGTATAAGTGCACCTAAGTGCTTGGTAACTTCTTACTTTTGCGTTAGTGCCAGGTATTTCAATGGATACCTACAAGTTCCCCTACCTGTCTTCTACGGTTTAACACAATGGGGACTACTCAAAGGCATTTTGGAGCACACAACGTAGCACTTCTTTAGTACTGTTTTGCATACACTAACATGTATTTGAGAAATTACTGAAATAGGAAGAAAGTGGAAATATCCAGGCAATATTTTTGTACAATTAGGTAAAAAAGAAAGAACTGTGACCTCTTTGTACTTTTACTACAAAGGGATTACAACTAATCTGTATGTTAGGTCAACATGTATGTGGGGACATGTTTTGAGCAGTGTAAGAAAGTTTAACCATTTAGACAGAATCACAACTTTCATATTCTACAAAAGCACAATGAAGGTGTCAGAGGCAACTAAAACCAAACACAGCTTGTGTATGATGTCAATAAAGCCCCTCAGACTGGACCTACTCGAAGAGTTCAGCTCTGTCTAAGAGAACGTATTACAAGCATTACAGGTAAATGCTGTATAACCAATTCATATTGTGATAGATTGAAAAAGTAAAGATCCAGAACATGAAATCAGACTGAAAACGTACACCTATCTTCAGAAACAGTAGCTAGAGTAGCAAGAGAAATCCAAAAAAACACAAACTGGCATCCAAATCTAATATGCAAAGTCTCACCCTTTTCCCTATCCAGCAGATAATCTAGGTATGTGATGCAGTAACCAAAGGGGAGCAACAGTAAATATACATTAAAAGAAGTTGTGTACCAAGTTAACTTTGTCAATGTTGCCTTCTTCACAGTCAAAGATTTAAAGCAATTTTTGTTGGTAAGAGAACAAAGAAACAATCATGTTTGAATCAGGAGAATCCCTTCCTTTACCTTTGTGAATCAGGTCCTAAGTATCTACGTAGGATCTACTAATACTAGCAGAATCCATTCAGAGCTCCAAACTGGATTTTGGAATAGCCGTGCTCATCAAGTTACCCACATGAAGTCGGGCTCACAGCAAAATAGTTCTAAACTCCACTGCTTGACTTGTCTCAAACACAAAAGGAACAGAACACATCACACCTGCCTACACTCGCTAAACTGTCTCTTGGTAGAAAATGGGAGCAGATTAAGAACACGTTGCTTAAGCTGCAAAGCTGTACATTGTAACTGCCCATCATACTTACCACAGAAACTACAATCCAGTGAGAAACAACATTTCTAGAAGCTAAGATAACTGGTACTTGAAATCCCTAAATTCAACAAACAGAATACACTCAACCAATTGTTCTATGTAGAGCGCCAATAATCTGGAAAAGCCTTGACTATGAGCTAAGGATGTCCCCCTCCTACCTCGACATTAAGAGGTATGATAGAATTTCTATTCCTTTATTAATGGCTTTTAATTTACTCAGCAATTCATGCTCCATCATTCCAACTATGAAAAGAAAATAGGACTGCTTTTTGACTCCTGCACACAGAGTTGCCCTACGATTTTTGATTTGGTCTCCTTTCTATACTCTGACATAATGTAGTTTTGAAAAGTAAATGCATAACTTAATGTTTTAAAGTATCCTCCTCTGTGACACAAACTTTATACAATTTAATAAGCCCGCACAGGTAAGTATTGACAGTTGTTTAGGGACCAATCTGACCTCCACTCAGGTATGGTTGTGCTCCGAGGGCTATCAAGGAGCCCTTATCTTCTTCCAACTTCCTCTTTGCCTCTGGACCTCCCAGTCTGTTGCTCAAATTCCCAGAGAGCAGGCAGGGACAGAAAGCAGGCATTCCGGACAGTGCGACTTGCCCGGAGAGCCTGCCCACGCGGTCTGCATAGGAATCTACTGCTTAGCCCACCTCAAATGTTTCAGACAAAGAGCTTCAACCCCAATTTGAACAATCCCTCTTGAAGAGTCATCTGGGAGACCATCTGGGGTCAGCCACTAGTCGAGTAAAAAAAAAGTCTCCCAGCAGGTATTCTAATAGTGAAAGTAGAGTGGGTGGGGACCAGTGATGATAGTGCACAGATATGTGATGGCAGTATGGACCCATTTTGCCAGGCTGTTGCCAACAGATTCCACCAAAAGGTCTAAGCAACTGTTCCATTGAGTGACCCTATCAGGCCAGTGGAAAGACTCCTGCCTTACTCAGGCTGCATGGTGGTCCTCCTCTACTTTCCTCCTTTGTGAATCAGGCTGAGTTGCTGGTAGTTATGTGATTTCACTGTCTATCTGAGCCCTGCAAGAAGCTGGAGTCACAGACTCAGCATATGAAGGGTAAACCTGGGCAGGTATGGGTCTCCAGTACTCATTCAGTAGGTGCTTATATTGAAGATTAAGCAGTGCATATAGAAGTGCACACTATCAGAAAATGGGGACCTGTGACTTTTTATTAAAATCAGTTTATCTCTTTCACCATTCTGCCCACTACTTAGAGAACTATGGAAATTCCACAGATAATACATGCTAACAGGTCTGACCTCCCAGGATGTGTTCTTACATCAGACGAAGAATAATTTGGGCATAGATTGCTTTGGTGAATCTAGATAGTCTTCGATTAATCAAACATCCATGTGAAGACGACAATACATTTGGAAGTCAAATCTAGAAAAAGAGCCATAGAAATGACCACTACATCCATGAAAGAAAGGAGTAATGCAAATTGCCCACTCTCATTTCTAGAAGATAGTGCTGAAAAATAATAACACAGTACTCATTTAAGGCTGTGTAATTGAAGCAAGTAAACTTTAAATACTTTAACAGGTATCCATTAGAGGACACATCCAATGCCAGCAAACATAGTACTCCCAGCGTATATTACATTTGCTAGAGTTAAAAGATCACAGTTGGATATTGCAATTAAGCAGATGGTCTGCCATGAGGCAAGCTTCTGCCTGAGTCAATCACTGCCTCTCAAAGGGTCCAAAGCATTTACACTGAATCAAATATGTGTTCAGTCCTCTTGCATGAATACTTTGGGAGTAATAATGGGATAATGTCTCTGGTTTCATTGTGTTGTCCTTTAAAACTAGGGTCATCATTAAAATGGACAGCCAGAGTATTCATATTGTGTCTTTAGTTGTGAAATTCCTGCACAGGATTAAGATAAGCCCAGGTGAATTAATTTGGCAATAATATTTTTATTAACTGCTTCAGTACAGCCGTCAGCATGATCCACTACATTACCTATAGAGTGTGGTCATCAGAAAAGTGTTGACAGCTGCACAATTAAAGAAAATGCTTCTGGGGAAATGTCCAGAAGCATTTCTTTTTCTAACAGCAAAGCTGTGATGCAAGGGAGAAGCCTCCTTTACATTCCCTGACCTTGATTTTTAATTTCTGTTTTGCTGTAACCAGAGTGTGCAAAGCACACTGATGTAACAGTAAAGCACAGTGATGGTGCCAGGGGCATAACCTAGCCCCTGGGGACCCATATCTGCAGGAATATCTCTCCCATGTGGATCCCTTCTTGGGGATCGCCCTCAAAGGATGATTCCCAAGTATAGACCAACTCCACTGGATACTGGTTGCGGTGGGACTGAAAAAGCAATACAAGCTGCATCTCAATAATTTAACTTTGAGTATTGCATTTTTGTGGATAACTAATAAACACTATATACGCCAGAAGACATAACAATGTTTTACTTTTGTACATCAACCATCAGGGCAAAGAATTATAGAGGAAACTGCCACCAATTGCTATTGTTTCCAACTTACTTTCATTATTTTGTATTTCAGTGATTTAGATTCATTGCCAAAACCACGAGTAATCTACACAGATGACCCCTTCTGAATTTGAAATATTGTCTAGCTTTCAGAGATATCCATCTTTCAAAGCTCACTTAAAGGTATCATAGCTGTTTCCACAACACTTGGAAGTTTATTAAAACCACAAAAAATAGGAAGGGTGAACTACTGGTTAAAAATGCAAAACCTGTGGTACAAAATGGTTTTCTTTGACTACTCTGTTGCTGAAACCTTTGAAGATGGTGTGCTTAGCAAAACAAACCTTTTGATGGTGCTATCAGAACAAACACAGACGTTCTTGTACAGCATTTTTCCCCATTTGAACTTTTGCTATATTTTGACTATTTTCTCGTTTTCTTCAGGGGGAATCCATAAACCTTGGGTACTTTAAAAAAAAAAAAAGGATGCACAGTTGACTGGGATATGCTTTGTGCAAAAAAGGTTATGAAGGCCTAAGTGTGACATGGTCCATACATAAAAAAGACTCAGCACTGGGAGTTGAAACATTTCATCAGGTAAGGGTTGAGAATGAGAGCTGGAGGGGGAACAAGGGAATAGGATCAGTTACTGTAATATTTCCAAATGTAAAGTTATTCTCATGACCTGCTAAGCTTTTGGGAAATGAAGTTCTTTAGGTACCTGGAGGAGCATGATTTGTAAAGCTAAAATGTAATGGAATTTAATGAGTTGTACCATCAGGATAGAGCATGTGACTTAATTTGACTCAGCACTAAAAACTTCACCCAGCCTGGGCATGGGAAGTACAGACAGAATGATAGCTTCTTCTTGATTCTGTAGATGATGGTAGATGAAATTCTTAGACAGTGGAATTATTTTTCTGATTAGTTATGATAAAGAATAAAACTACATGCCAACTAATTTTAGCAGCCCCAGGCACTCCGACTTCAACTTCACAGAGGGACATGATGTGCTCAACTATGTGAGACTGAGCAATAATAGGTCTTTGAATGCCTGACTGGTTCTACACACATGCTTCACTGAGTGGATCAGCTTATTCCTGTCCTCTGCTTACAGGTGCAAGTAACCAAATGAACCTCGGGGTTGCCTTGCACAAGAGGCAATGCCACATGGCACACGGAAAACCAAAGTGTTAAGAGACTAGACAGGGGTGGCTCCATCACTAAGGCGGAGGAGCGTCACCCTGCTGCTTTCAGCTGAATTAAAATAAACTGATGATAACGGATCGTTATTAGGATTTTATTTTTTCTGCTGAGCCAGGATAGGATGGGGTGGGGCAGTGGGTGCTGAAGGGAGGAGTGGTGGTATGTGCATCTTAAGTGCGCATGTCTGTTTGGTCGGCCGTGTTGGGCCAGCCAAACAGACATGCTCACTTTGCATTTCTCCAGCCAGCTGTATTGCACAGCTGGGAGGAGAAAGTGCACAGTGTGCCACTTCCTCTGTGAGTGCAGGCTGCTCACACCAATCACGGCGCTGCTGTCATGAGCATGACAGCAGCGTTGTGATTGGCTGAGCGGAGTCTGGAAGCCTGTGTGCTTCCGGACAAAGAGGAGGATGGAGGAGACGAACGTGTCTCCTGACCAGGTGAGTGTTTTTTTGTTGTTTTTTTTTAATCCCTGCCCCGCCACCCCGTTCAGTGGCAGCCGCCACTGACACTAGTTAAATGGTGAACTGATTTGCATCACATTATCAGTTAGCCAGAGTGTCCAATGAGAAATAAAATGCACGATCTTAGTGTGGGAATCTTTGTGTCACCCTCCTTACTAGAGACCCTATCTGCTACCACACCACAAGAAGAAAGTTATACTGCAGTGGAAGTCTTTAGGATCCTTGGCTATCGATATGGAATTTTACGTAGGTGTATACTTCATGTCATAAATCAACAGAAGGGCTTAGAAGCACGACAAGCCTTTCATAATTTTGTAATCGAAAATAGACTTGTATGTAGCAATATTGGCACTTGCATTGCTTAGAGCCTCTTCTATTCTGAAGAGTATGGTCCCATTATATGATGTAGCTCTAAATCCTTGAACCACGCTCGTATCTAAGCACTCACTTTGGAGAGACAGAGAAGTGAACAACGATAGATAAAGCCATTGCCCACCTACACCAAATATTGAACTAAGCACGGCAATGGAGATAACGCCCATCCTTCCTCTTTAGAGCAGATACAGCACAGACCAATGTATCAGTACTAATTATGTAAAACGTTCAAGTTTGGTATAGAAAACCGAGTAAATGTTACTCAGCTCCTATATAGGGGATCATCAAATTGGCTGTAAAAACACAACGGTAAATATCAGTCTTCATGTTTGTCACGTTTATGAGTCCTCAAAAATAAGCTCATTTGTAGGCTGCAAATAGCAGAGGAAGATATTTTTTATTCATGTGGGTTATCAGCCAATGCCTGGCACGTTCCTTTACATAAATGGCATTGGCCATTTTCTTGACGCAGGCAAAGAGCTATAATAGCAGAATTCAATATGAATGTCATTTTCTAGTGAAACCTTTAGCACGATGCCTGATATAGAGGTCAGTAGTCATAGGACTTCTGTTAAAAAAAGTGCAGAAATCCCACATGCCCCTCTCTGATTTTCCTTCCTTGTTATGAGAGTAATGACAGGTGACCTTCCTAAAGGCTGAGGTGCGACCAGCCTCATCATAGGCATGCCATTAGGCAATGCTGATAGAACTGAAAATAGTGACGGACCACCTGACAATCTTCAGTGGCACAATCTCAGAGCAGGACCTCCATACAAAACATGCCAGACATTCACAGAAATCCCTCAATTTCTAGTATCCACATGTTGTTACCTTAATTTATTCATACCAGGGCATAGTCGTATTCCCTCAATATAATGTTCAGACCTAAGCAGCTCCAGACATGTTACTGGTAGCCAGCAGAGAGTGAACACAACCACACCTCTAATGACAATTCTTAAATGGTGCAGACGTTTCTTCGCTGGTGTTGTGGAGGTGTTTCTTCCACAACACTGGTAACTGCGCAGTTCATTAACAGAGAAATCTGCCCCTTGGCAATATTTATGAAAGATAGGTGGGCGGATGAGTGGGGGAAATTATGTACCCCCATTTGCCTTCACTTCCTATTGCTCCTGGTGGCATAAGCGCAATGACAACTCATGGTGCAGTCGGTGATGCTGATTGATGCCATGCTCTGCCAGTCTTGCTGTCACTCCTTGATGCTTTCAGCCACGCAGGCTTACCTAGAGCACTCAAGCAAATGCAAAAGTAGGCAAGAGGAGGTTTTCTCAACAGTGTGCAGAAGAACACTGAAGTCCATACAGGGCGTTTGACACAGTGATGACGGCAGAGTTCCAGCTACTGTTAAGACAACAGTGGAGAGAATGTAAGTGCTGCCAACTAGACAGTTCTGTCAACAGCAACTGCTGAATGCCAAGACAAATGTGCAGAGAAGTGCACTAGCTGGAGTTGCAGCAGGTTTGTGCTCTCCTTCATGGGCTCTCTCTCAAACTGAGGGGCTATAATATGGCCTCTCCCTACTACGGATCAAGTTTTGTAGGAAGAAGCCAGCTCTTGTGTAGTCTTCTGAAGATAAGATAGTTATTTATGGATCTTATATTTGGGGGAAATGAATTCCATAGTTTGGCTGCTTGAACAGAGTATGATGTACCTCCTGTTGTCTTTTTCTTGTATGGTGGTGTTTTGAGGCAGGGTGCCAATCTTGAGCGGCAATTTCTTTGTTGAATGTGTTTGGTGATATTATTCCTGATGAAAAGTGGTCCTGTTCCATGTATTGCTTTGCAGGTGATACAAAACAGGTTGAAGGTGGATCTTCTGGCAACCGCTAACCAATGTAGGGCCCTCAAGGCAGGGGAGATATTGTGGCTTTACATGTAGGAGTAGTCTGGCATTCGTGTTCTGAATGTGTTGTAGTTTTTTCATAGTAGATAGAAATGATCCATGGTAGAGGCCATTGATGTAATCCAGTTTAGATAGTACAAGAGAAATAGTAGCCAGGATGTTTTCATGATGATCAACCTTCATCTTGCTAATTTTTCCATTTGGGCATTCATTGTTAGCTTGGAGTCCGTGATAATTTCAAGGTTTCTAACTTCCTTTGGTACTTCAAGAGGTGGTCCTAGATCATCAGGCCAGGCGCAGAGTAGGTCATATTTTTTCCAATCGCCACCTGTGAGTATTTCCATTTTTGGAAGCATTCAGTTTGAGATGGCTCCACGTCATCCACTGATCAATGGCTCTGGGGCAACTGAAGATGTGACTTTCCAATGTCTTTTGGGCATTCCAGTTCAAGGAGTATTTGTGTGACATCTGCAAAGTTGTAGCACATGAGTTGAAATTCATTGATCATTGCCATTAATGGCATCATACAGATACTGAAAAGCATGGGTGAGATAAATTAGCCTTGAGGGATCCCTGCTTTTGTGAAGTAGGGTTTGGATGAGAAAGAGAGAGTATGGACAACGTTTGTTCTGTTTTGAAGGTAGGATGAGATTCATTTCATTTGAGAGCAGCTTCATAGAGTCTTTATATTAGGTTGTCATGGTTAACTGTGTCAAAGGCAGCTGAGAGGTCCAAGAGAAATAGTGCAGCAACTCCATTGCAGTCTATTGTATTTTTAAGATCATCACAGATGGCGATGGGGGCAGATTCAGTGCCTCTTCTTGGGAAGAATCCAGTTTGGTAGTCTGAAAGTATGAAGTTATCTTTAATGAACTGTGACATCTGGGTGAATGCTGCTCTTTCTATCAGTTTGTCCAGGAGAGGTTTATTTGTAATTGGTCTGTAGTTGTTGGGGTTGTGCAGGTCCAGGTTTGTATTCTTTAATAATGAGCACATGTATGCCTCTTTAAGGTATTCAAGAAAGATTCCTGTAGTTAAATAATTATTGATGATTCTTCTTACTGGTGTGGCAGCAGAGCTAGAGTAAAGAATGATCTTGAAGATTTGTGGTGGACAAGGGTCAGAAGGGCAGCCAGAAGGCCTGCTTGCTTTGACCAGATCCATAAATTTACTTAGTGATATTTGTTTGAAGGAGTGCATAGGCTAGACTGACTTACTCTTGGAGGGGATTTTTGAAAATGGGTTGGTGCTGGTGTTGTCCTTTTTTGTAAATAGGAGTCCAATGTGTCTGCCTTGGTTGTGTAATCATTTGCCACTTTGCGTGCAAATTCTTGACTAATGGGATGAGTTCCTTCCATCCATTTAGGTTTTTGAAATTCATTGAGACTTCTTTAAAATTCTTTATTTGCACGTTTAGCATTTTGAATTCTGTCTGAGTAATACCCTTTTTGCTTTTTTGATTGATGATTTCTATAGTTTGTTAAGTTTGCATAGGTGAAGTTTGCCTTGAATGTTGTTTGTTTTGAGCCAGGTTCATTGTAGCCTTCTGATTTGCTGTTTTATATTTGTTAGTTCTGTATTTCTCCAAGGTGCTGGTTTTGTTTTGTCCTGTTTTGTTTTTCTGAGTGGTATTAGGATATTGAAACGCTTCCTGTAGCCACTCATACATTTTTTTAACAGAATGTGTCTAGATCTGTGTTGACAGTTAGTTGTGTTGCTAAGTATTCAAAATTGAGTTTGTTCCATGGTCGATAGGTGAATGTATGTAAGGTGGTCTTGTCTGTGTTGATTTGTCATGCCTTATGTTGGGAAACTACCAAGTGACGGTTTGACCGTGTGACTGGTGTGATGCTTTGAACAGTAACTAGTTCTGGGTTTGCAAAAATGACATCTAGGATGCATCCAGCGATGTGTGTTGGATTTTGTACAATCTGATGTAGGTTCATTGTGACTAGGCCAGTGATGATAGCTTTTGAATGGGTCATATTGGGTTTGTCAAACCAAATGTTGAGGGCCTCAAGAATGCATAGACTGGAGTATAGTGTTACAAGCTTTTAACTATGTCTAGAAATGTGTCTCAGAATGTTGAGTCGTTAGGTGGTGGCCTGTTAAGGAGGAGGACATTACAGGATGAGGGCCTCACAACGGTATATGGAGATCTTGTCTGTTTTGCTGAGATTAATGTTTTATTTGAATATAACAGCTACCCCACCTCTTCTTTTGCCTATACAGTTTTGTGTGAATGTTTGATAGCCTGGAGGAATGGCTTCATGCAACACTGGGGCCATGTCATCTCTAACCATGATTCAGTTATGAAGAGTAAATCAGGTCGTGTGTCAGTGAGTTGGTCGTAGATGTAGTGCTTTTAGAGAGTGTTCGAGCATTTGTGCATGGGCAGTTTAGAGATTATGTATTGGTGGTGGTGTTAATTTGTTTTGGAGAAGAGCGGGCAGTATATTTTGAACCTGTAGCAGGTGCGTCATTAGTGCTGATATTAACTGTATGAAGGACACAATAGTGTTGTTTTTCAGTATTGATTTCCTCATTCAGCAGGCTTAGAAGTCATTTTGTTGGGTCTGTGCCAGTGGTAGGGATGGTGTTTGAGAGTGGCATGGTGAATTGTCTTCTTTTTGTAGAGTAGCCTTGTTGTGTAATAGACACGGAGATGCAAAATTGTGGCGTGGCATGTTCTTTATTTCGATTGCGCCTTTTTAGGGTGGAAGGCGTATGGGTTAGGAGTGGTGGTGGTGGAGCATGTGGGTCATAGTCTAAGACTCTAAATTGTGCAATGGATGAGAGGCGGGTGAATGAATGTTGCTGTTTTGGGGTGTTTGTGGTAGTTGTTGGTGAAGATTGGGAATTTTGAAATAAGTTGGATCAGGAGTTGTATTATTTGTATAGTCATGAGGGTAGTATGTGTAGTGGAATGGAGTGTAAGGATTGTATGGTTGTGTGTAATTTGTAAACAGAGGAAGGTATTGATGGGTGGTGTGATACAAGGCTGAGTATAGGTTTCATCATGATAAAAAAGTGGTCTGTTAGGAGCAAATATAAGATAAAGCTGGTGTTTGTATGAACAGGGAATGTGTTTCTGGATGCATTGCAGTTATGCATAATGTGGCCTTGTGTTGTGCTGGTGATGCGTGGATGTGTTAGTGGTATAGGACAGAGTTGTGCTTTGTGTGAGAATAAAGGTGCCATAATGTTGTAGTTGTGGTAAAATTGTAAATAGGTTTGACATGTGGGGTTGTGTAGTGGTTGTTGAGACAATGAAACCTGTATGAACTTTCTTTGAGGTGCATGAGTAGAATGCCTTTTGCTAAGAATGTGTTTGGATGTTGAAGGATGTTGAGGGGTTAAAGTGGCTTGTTGAAAGTCAATCAATCAAGCTTCTTGCAGAGCGTGAGCTTTTCACCCCAGGGGTTTCCAGGCACTAGACGGATGCTGCGGGCCTCTTCTGGCTGGAGATGGTAGTCGGGGAGCCAAGCCTTGAGCTGCTTTCTGAAGTCCTTCAGAGAAAGGGACATGCCTAGGTGGAGGGGAAGGTCATTCCAGGATCTAGCTGCGAGGTGTGAGAAGGAGCAACTTCCAAAGCAATTGCGGCGGATGTGGAGTATGAGGGCCTGGACAAGGGAGGTTGAGCTGAGTTCTTTGGTATTTCGGTGGAATGTGAGGAGGTTGTGGATGTAGTCGGATCCAGCATTGCGGAGGACCTTGTATGCGTGCCTGAGGAGCTTGAAGAGGCATCTTTGCTGGACAGGGAGCCAGTGGAGGTCCCTGATGTGGGGAGTGATGCTGGTTCTGCTGGGGAGGTTGAGGACGAGTCTTGCCGCTGCATTCTGGGTGGTCTGGAGGAGGTTAATGAGCTGTTTCCGGCATAGAGTGCATTGCCGTAGTCGAGATGGTTGGAGATGAGGGCCAGGGTGACTGTTTTCATGGTGGAGATGGGGATCCATCAGAAAATCTTGTG
Source organism: Pleurodeles waltl (assembly GCF_031143425.1). Classification (NCBI taxonomy): domain Eukaryota; kingdom Metazoa; phylum Chordata; class Amphibia; order Caudata; family Salamandridae; genus Pleurodeles; species Pleurodeles waltl. Next base: position 145,337,333 of record NC_090444.1, on the reverse strand, counting down.
GAGCATGTGGAGGATGTAGGAGCAGGCAGAGGAGGCGACGTTTATCTGTTGCTTCATGGCCAGTTGGGTATCCAGGATAATACAGAGGTTTTGTGCATGATCCGTGGGTGTGTATGAGGAACCGAGTGTGGCGGGCCACTATGTGTTGTCTCAGGGGGAAGGTGGCTCTGGGTGCAGAGATAGCTCCGAGCTGGTCGTGCCAAAGCTGTTTTGCTGCTCCAGTCAAAGTCACTTCCTTGAGGCTGCAAACTCATAGGAGGGGGGTCGTTAGAGACATCGGTCCCTATGCTGGGGGGGGCCTGGAGTTGGCAAACATCATGTGGCAGTCGCTTTCCGTGCAGGTAACAAACAAGCTTTTGGTAGTTGCAAGGGTGGTCCACGAGCTTTCTGGCAGCTGGAGGTCATTTGGTAGGGGATAGAGGCTTCAAACTTGGCATGGCCCTCACTCCCACTCCTTGGATGCTAGACACCGAGCTCCTTTGGGCTCAGGCACTCGGAGTCCGTTGGGTGTCAGATCTTTGTCCTCAGCAGTTCTTTACTCCTGCAATTTACAGGAAACTTGTGCCACCAGTCAGGCTTGGGATTTCGGTATCCATGGGGGTCCCTCTAGTCGGGACCAATGAGTTTTCACCAATAGCACACGCTGGGCACATGGTTCCAGTACTGTCTCCACACTTCAATCTGGCCCATATTTATACTTGGTTTGTGCTGAATTAGCGTAATTTTTTTTACACTAATTCAGCGCCTACCTAAGTCCATATTCATACTTACTTTGGCGCTAGACACGTCTAGCACCAAAGTTATGGAGTTTACGTCATTTTCTGAATGTGGAAACCTACCTTGCGTCAATGAGATGCATGGGAGGGGTTCCCGTGCAGAAAACAACTATATGGCCTTAGCGTCATATTTATCCCCCGTGCTAACATCTAGCACAAGGGGAAGGGGGCCTTAAATAATGGCACTAAGCTTGCTTGGCACCATTATTCAAGCCATGTCGCGTAGGCTCTCATTGTTCTAATGAGACTACTGAATTTTGAGCAGCAGAATCGCCTGTGGTGTGGGAGACTAAGTCTGAGCCACTGCGGGTGACTTCTGTCGCTCCAATCCTAGTTTTACTCTGACTAACTAGGAGTGCCTCTTCTCTACCCAAGGATAGTGATGACTGGGCAGCCGAGCGCATGACATACTTGGCTTCTCAGGGAAGTCGTGGTCACTCAGGTCTCATCCGCTTCTCTCATTTACAATTCACTCTCATATATAAATGACAAACAGAGGCAGTATATGTTTCAATAATGAGTTTAATAAAACAACTGCATCTTAGATAGCAAAGCGTGAGCGGCAATAACCAGGATGAGACAACATGACAGAATTAAAATTGTGACGAGAAGAGTGAAGCATAAAAACAATGCTATCATTTTGTCACTATTATCAATAGACTAATTTCTACCTAGGTTATGATCGATCACAGCATGTTAAGCTCTAAATCTGCCCTTCAGGTTCCCCTGGGAAGACATCAACCCCCGTACCTGAGCAAAGGCCTGCGGTCTGCGTTAGCATCTGTAGCGAAGCATTCAGCAATCAGCATACAGTCGTGGTTCCCTGGCTGGAATATCCCTCTAACGTGCAAGCAACAAAGAAGTGTTTTTATAATAACACAGCTGATGGTCTGAGAAAATGTCCCTACGTAAGGATGTGTGTTTTCTACGAATGTTGGAGACTAAACCTCTACCACGTTCACCGGCAATGTACCATACTGTAGCCTTAGAAGAAGCACAGAGTGATCAAGAATGTCTTGTTTGAGAACAGAGTGCTGTACTAGGCAAAAACAGTCATATAAACGGAAATAAAACACGACAGGATTCGGATGGGTCATTGTAGAGCTGGACATCTGAGTAGTGGTCAGATGCCAACCCTTGTTATCCAATGGACCGCCGATTACTCAGCAATGCAGTTTAAATGCCAGCATGGGGACATATGTGCTCCTGCACATATGCCCTCATTCATGGAACAGTGCATCCTGTCCCCTGTGCTAGAGTGGGCCTACCTTAGGGTTCACTGACCTCTCCATGGGCAATAACAGGGACTCTGCCTGCACCTGGTGTGGACAGAGTCTCACTCGAGCAGCAGGCTGCTCGTGCAGGCTGACATGGCAGCTCTGCAGTCTCTCTTTTACTTGAGGTATCCAGGGTGGCACAATCAGTGCTGCAGCCCTGGTACCACCTTTACTACCGTTGCCCTGGCTGCCATTTACTAGGAACTTACAGGTGTTGTAAGGTGCTTGCCAGTTGGCCTATTTAATTTGACTTTTACTTTAAGGGAAAGAGCATTGGTACTCGGGCCTGGTTAACAGGCCTCAGTACACTAACAGGTACAAAACCACAGCTAAGCAAAAATTGGGGGTGACCATCCAAAAAGGGGCACTTTACAACATGGTGTTTTGAAAGTTGGTTTGTGTGGTGGTGGTGTCATCTGTGAAGGATCGGACAAACTGGGTGTTGTTGGCATAGGAGACGATGTTGAGTCCATGGGTGCATGCGATGTCTGCCAGTGGAGTCATGTAGATGTTGAAAAGGGTGGGGCTGAGGTAGGAGCCCTGGAGGACTCCACATATGGTGTATTTGGGTGTGGAGACGAAGGGAGGGAGATCCAGTTAAGTGTGTTGTCTTGGATGGCAGTGATGTGGAGTTTGATTATGAGAGTGTGATGGGAGACGGTGTCAAAGGATGCCGGTAAGTTGAGGAGGATGAGGGAACTATTCCCCCTAGGTCGAGGAAGCATCTGATGTCATTGGTTGCTGCGATCAAGGTGGTCTTGGTGCTGTGATGGGCCGGAAGCTGAATTGGGATGGGTCGAGCATTTTGTTGTCTTTTCCAAGACTTTGGTGGGGAAGGAAAGGAGCAAAATGGGGCTGTAGTTTTTGAGCTCATTGGGGTTTACTGAGGTTTTCTTCAGGAGGGGCTTGATCTCAACGTGCTTCCAGACGCCGGGGACAGTGGCTGTGGAGAGGTAGGTGTCAAAATGAGCCCACAGGTGCCCTCCCATGCCCCCAGGGACCCCCCCTACCACCCTTGCCCACCCCAGGAGGACACCCAAGGCTGGAGGGACCCACCCCAGGGATATTCAGGTAAGTTCAGGTAAGTTTAAAAAAAATATATATTTTTTTTTTTTGGCATAGGGGGGCCTGATTTGTGCCCCCCTACATGCCACAATGCCCAATGACCATGCCCAGGGGACATAAGTCATTGGGCAAGGGGGCACTGGGCGTCGTTTCAAATGGCGCAAATCGGGTTAAGACGATTTTTTAGCGTCAACCTGACTTGCGCCATTTTAAGACGCCCTAACGCCATTTTTCCCAACGCCGGCGCTGCCTGGTGTACGTGGTTTTTTTCCACGCACACCAGGCAGCGCCGGTCTGCTTGCGCCGGCTAACGCCATTCAATAAATACGGCGCCCGCATGGCGCTTCAGAATGGCGTTAGCCGGCGCAAATTTTTTTTACGCTAAACTGCATTAGCGCAGTTTAGCGTCAAAAAGTATAAAGACGGGCCTAAGTTTTAAAAAAGTAGACAGTGAGGCATCACCATTTTCAATAGGGCAATATGGCCCATCATGGATAGCTAGAGGGTGTTCCAAAATGAATCCTTGGATCACAGCGGCCTAACTGCCTTGCCCAGATTACCCTCATGCAAACCAATCTGTGCATGGTATGTCTGAATGGTTAGATACTTAAAGGTGTGGGGGTCCTTTTATTATTGCAGCTCCCTCTTGAATATCTTGTTCTGGAAGGTATACCCTGAAGCGGAACGTAAACAATTTGTTGTAGATATTTCACTAAACTCCTCCATCACGTCCACCAAGGGAGTCAGGTCATTTTGCACATTACGAATTAACAGGATTATTAGATCTGGCATCCTTGACCCAACGTTCAATATATATAATATATATGCAATGGGATTTAGATTTCAGTGGACAGGATATGCGTAAACATGGTAATGGAGTAACCCCTCTGCCAGCATCTAAATTAGGCCCTCAGTATCATTCCCAGACCAAAAAACAAGAAAGCAAGAAAAGCCCAACAAGATTTATTGATCTCTTGTTGCACCTGGCCAAGAGAGCTGTTGTGATGATTCTTGTCTCCCCTTCGATCGTGCAGTTCAGGGTAGAAGTCCTTAAATGGTGTAGAGAGGAAAAACAGGGTCTCAGAAAATATCCTCCGCCGACATTCTTGGATACAATCCTTTATGACTTCACAGAACGCGCCAAAAAGATGTACTACCACCTTAGACTCCTGATTACTTTACCATGTGAAATGTGGGATCACCTGCTGCAACCCAGACCACCTTCCCATCAATGGGGTATAAATAACAGATATCATGACCATTGGGCTTCCTCCACATCCATTTCCTGTGTCCCTTATAAACTCCTTATTTCATTTGTCACTTTGTGGTCCCAACCTCTACGTGCCTAACCTTGCTCGAGCAAAAAACAACTGCACCCTATAGTGTGGTGAGATTTAAAGGGGGGTGAGCCTACAGCTAGCCCCCACACAGGAGCATAGCTTCGGTGGAGTTTTTGGGGTGTTACACCCCTCTAATAAATGTATTTCTGATAAATAGTTGGTCAGGTTCTTTCAGTTGGGTATGGTTCGGTGTATGTCCGATTTTACCAGGAATTTGTACATACATACACAAAAACACACACAATCGCTCTGGCTCTCTGTTTTGAAAGTCCTCAAACATGTTGGTTATTTCACAAAATAGTGTGTTTTCTCTTAGTCTCCTACCAATTTGCATTCTCCTCCCTTTCCAGTGCCCCATAGGCTCCTCTCAGGCAGCCTGATTGCAAAGACGTTTTAAGGAATGGGCCAAGTGGGCAACTGCCCGGGCCCCTACCTTCCAAGGGGCCACCTGGAAAGTAAACTTTCTCTCTGTCAAGCTCACCTTTGTCTATGTCCTTATCTCAACCACTACCCACCCTGCCTACCTCTACCTCTGAGTCTGTCTTTCTTCGCCCAGGGGCATTATAAGGATTTTTGGAGGCCCTGTCAAAGTTTCAAATGTTTGCGTGAAATCAATTTCTGAGACTTTGGTTGGCATTATGCATGGTTCACTTAAAGTTTACAGTTATGCACGCGGATTGGCGGTGGGGGGGGGGGGGTCTTAAAATATGTGTTGCCCAGAGCCCCTAAAATTCTTCTGCCAATACTGCGTGATTGTCGGGAAAATCTAAAGCTCGCACCCCCCCGAATCTTACTGACGTAGCTACGCCCCTGCCCACACGGCAGGACACGAAATGAATTGGGGTGTAATGTACCCTGATGCGAAAATGCATCGTTCATGTCAATGAGATGCTTTTTTTCGGAACGTTTATCTGACCCCCGTTATTAGATACTACAATCAGCACTGGTGAAATTTAAAAATGTGTTAAAAATTATAGTGATGACTTATCTACTTTTGAAAGTATGGAATCCGATATGGAATATATTCTTAGAACAGCAACGGCCGCTGCCGTGTCGGATCCGCGCGATGAAAGCAAGCATGTCCCCGGGATAGGTCGTGCCACAGAACGGTGCTTCCAATCAGAACCTGCATGTGCGCCCGCGCGCCCCCGTTGACAACACCAATTTCAGGACACCGCGTGTGCTCCGTTCCTGAATGGATTCATTTAATTAATGTAAATGAAACTTGAACTCATTTCCTCAGACTGGCGCCAGCCCCAGTGGCTGCGCACCCGCAGAGTGCCTCCGTTGACGACTTCGACTTTCTATATTTTTTTAATTCTGACATTTTCGTTTCAGGGGTGTTGATAACTCCTTTCATGAAAAAATGAGATGTCCAATATTAGGTTTCATGGTGGTAATGTTACAAATCTCATTAATATAAACGCCTTCTCAATGTTTCTTAGACATCTTGCGAGCAGAGGTTTCTCCTTTGTACCTTGCTTCTGACTACTTGGGTAAACTCATAGGACAAAAATAATGGCCAGTACCTTAAGGATCCAACACATGCCTGTGGAGAATATTTCAGTTAGACGCAGGGGCGGCTCTTCCATTAGGACAGAGGAGCGTCGCCCCCGCCAGCAGCAGAAGCTGCAAAACTTTCACCACAAAAGGGATATTCAACTAGATTTATTATCCCTTTGTGGTGAAAGGCGTGGGCCATGGAGGTGACGGGCAGTGAGGGGAGTGTATTGTGCACCCCCCCCCTCAGAGCGCATGTGTGTTTAGCCAGCTGTCTCGGGCCGGCCAAACACACATGCGCAGTAGGCTCTCTCCAGTGCCGGGCGGGAGAGAGCCTGCCCAGGCTCCCAGTCTGCCTGAGAGCGCCGCTCTCAGCCAATCCTGACGCTGCTCTTAGCATCAGGATTGGCCGCAGAGCAGGCTGGAAGCCTGTGCCTGCAGCGAGACAGAGAGGAGCGGCGTGGCGCAGTGAGGTAAGTTATTATTTTATTATTATATTTTTTTAAATTAAAGTTTGAACCCGCTCCAGCCCCTGCCACCTGCCACCCCGCCCGCGCACCACACCCCTCTTTATTAGCAAAGTGAGCCGCGACTGAGTTAGAGTAACAGTGGAAAGTCATACGCAGCTTACAAATACCTAAGTGTGAAATAGTTCGGCCCTAAAAAACATATTTCAGTGCTTTGCCATTGAAAAGGATGTTTGAATCTTGTCTCCTAGTTTTCTGCTGTGTCTACCTTTAACATACGTATTGATCTTATTGCACAATGTTTGCAGTGTTGGAAATAATGGAGCAACCTTTTTATTGCACCATTTTGGCCACTCATATTAGGCAAAGGAGCAAACCCATTTTGCTCTATGGTTGCTCATGTAATAAAAGTAGAAGTAGATGTTGCTTGAAATTAAGACTTATCTTTCACTTTTGAGAGAGAAATATATTTGTTGTGCAACCCTAACAAAAAATAGATGCAAATCTGTTTGATATATTTTTCGGTTGTGAAAAGTTGCATGTAACAGAAGTTATGCAAAGTTTTAAGTTTTTATATACAGAAGCAGTAAAAATCAGGAGCAAAAGATTTGATTTATATTCTGTTTATAAAAAGCTTGAGCTTTTGTTCTTTTAAGACCTACGAACATCAATGTGTATTCCAAGGTTTATTATGAAAACGTACTAGCACTTTTGCATTTGGCACATTTAATAGCTAACTCTTCATACTCTCTCTCACACTTAAGTTACTGAATGTGTCATGCATTCATCTCTGCTCTAGCACGCTTACATCTGATTGTCATTGTCATAGGGTAACGAGCAACACAATGGGGCATATTTGCAAGCCCCTAGCGCAAAATGACGCTCCAGTGGCGCTGTACACTGCGCCGTATTTACAAGGTGGCATTTAGCCACTCCTTGTGGCTTAATGCCACCTTGTGAATACGGCCCCTTAACACGCAGCACTTTGCATGTAAGGGGCGTGCAATGGGTGTTGCTGTGGGCGTTCCACAGCAACATCCACAGCATTTTGACGCTGCCCCAGATTTACAAGATTTCATACACCTGAGGTACCGCCAAAATTTAACACCAGCCCAGGGGTGGCATTAGCATGCGCAACAAACAGAAATGCTTTCATTTCTCCTCATGTTTTGCTCTCTCTGTGTGCTGCATTCCGCAGCACACATAGATGGAGCAAATCGCCATTAAAGATTTATTTTGTGCAGGAGGGTGTCCCTTCCTGCACTAAAACAATCTCTCATCAACGCAGCCATCATTGCACCATGGCACAAGAGTTGCTGCATTGGTGCTTGGCAGCTAATTAGCACCGGCACAGGGAGAAACACAGAGATTGGCTGTATTCTTTTAAATACAGCACACCCCTGTGCTTTAGAAGTGACGCAACACCATGCTGCCAATTTGCCGCAGTGGCCAAGCCACGTCACTTCTAGTAAGTACACCCCAATATGTGTTAGCAGGTAGTTGTACTGATTCCTTAGAGAAAACGCTTACATAGCATGATGGGTCAATGTAATATCCACAAATTAGACTTCAAACATAGGAAACTTCAATTTAGTTGGCAGGGTACTTGGTCAGGTCACATGATGGAGGACCTTGCCAATCAAACCAGCAGTCTACATGCTCAATTCAAAGTCAGGTGGACAGTAATATTCCCCTGGGAGGTGCCCCTGCTGGCTTCACCAGCAGAAACTTTCCACTGACCCAACCTGTGGACTTGTACTTACCCAAAATGCAAATCCATTGTTTAGCACTATATTTTAGCGCAAAATCAGTCTTTGTGTCAATTTTTGACCCATTCGGTAAGAAACACTTTGGCCCTCATTATGACATTGGTGGTAATTGCTGCTTACCGCCGCGGTGACGGCTGCCAACATACCACCGCAGTGGCGGATATCCGTTCACCATATTATGACACACACACACCAATCCGACAGAATACTGCCACATACACAAATCCGCCAGCCCAAAGGTCAGTGGTAATGTGTCGGTACGAACACCCATACCGTTACGCCAACAAAACAACGCCCACCACATTATGACCCACGGATCACCATGGCAGACATTCAATGACGCTAAACCATTGGCGGTACACACCGGCGCGATCAGAATGGACACCCAAATACAAAACAACACTAGATTGGCCAAAACCGAAATCACACACCTGACACTGATACACACACCACACACAACCACCCACAGCAATATACTCCACCCTATAGGGAATGTTGTACAAGGAGCCCCCTCGAGAATCAGTGGGCGAGTTCCCCACCTCAGAGACTGTGACCTTGCACTCCCCAGCAATGGGAAATGGGCATGAAGCCCCCTCCAGAACCAGTGGGTGTGTTCCCCACCTCAGAGACTGTGACCTTGGTCTCCCCAGCATTGGGAATTGGGCATGGAGCCCCCCTCCATAACCAGTGTGGAAGTTCCCCACCTCAGAGACTGTGACCTTGCACTCCCCAGCATTGGGAAATGGGCATGGAGCCCCCTCCAGAACCAGTGGGCAAGTTCCCCACTTCAGCTGAGGTGCCCTCCACTCCCCTTCCCCCTGAGGTGCCTGCCCACTTCCAACATGTTGCCCCTGCACAGTTTGGTGCGACGAACGTCAGGGTCAAGTTGGGGCTTGGACGGTGCCCTGTGACCATGTGGGCCTTTTGTACTTTGGATTGGGCATTGGCCCTTTCTGGACAATAGTTCATGTATAATATGTCACTTTGGTACTTATGGTGGTTGTTGGCATGCAAATACATTTTCAATTCTGCCTTACTGTTGTCCTTTCATTATTATGAGGTGTGTCTTATGACATTGTTCTTTGTTTGCAACTGGTTGTGTGTATGGTGTGTGTTTCAATGGTGTGTGTTGTGCCTGTGTGTGTCACTCTCCTTTTCCTCCCTCCCTCCCTTGTGTGCTAGGTGACTGTACTCACCACCGTTCTCTTCGTCGGCGTTGGTGTTCCAGGTGGAGCATGGCGTAGAAAAGCATGGGGAAGACCTGCAGTTCCGGTTCCATGGAGACGTTGATCTTATCTGTATCTCTGATGGTGAGTGTTTGGTCTTCTGTGTTGTGTTTCCGCCAGGGTTTTGATGGCGTTGGTACCGCCCAGGAAATCGTGGCGGTGTGCTGTGTCATAATATGGTGGGCGGTACCTTGTCTTCCGCCTGACTGTTGATGGCTACCGCTGTGGTGAGTGGTGTTAACGCCCTGGCGGATAGTGTGGTACATTGGCTGTCTATGGAAGTTATCACCCCCATGGTCTTAATTTGGGAGTAATTACCGCCAGCCTGTTCGGGGTATTATCACCACTGTAACAGTCACCGCCTATGTCATAATGACCACTATTGTCTCCTTTTGACATTTTGGAATAACTCTGTTTAAGCATACCTGCCTCTGGAGTGGCTTGCTTTCCCTTTGCATGGCAGCCATCCCTAAACATTCTTGGCCCCCGGAGACCCCAACCAAAATCTAAGGGAAGGGGGCCATGCAGCACCCATCCCTGGGCCGTATTAGGCCCCGGGGGATCCCACCCCCTCAGTGCCAACCCAATAAAAAAGGGGAGGGGCATGTGGCACCCCCTCACCACAAGTCTCTTTAGGCCCTCGGGACCCCATCCCCCATGGCCTTATGGTTTTTAAAGAGGAGAGGGCCATGTGGGGTGTCAAATAATGCATTTATATCAGGAGGAGTATTCTGTCATCTAGATAAAGAGGAAGAAAAGGGCAGTCATAACTTATCACATTTGATGAGTTCCTGTGCAGAATTAACTTTTGGTCTGTATACTCTGTGATGATGCCAAAGCAAATTCTACTATCTAAGAAGATGAATTTCCTGAGTGTTCTTCTAACTAGATGTAATAATTTGTAAAGAAATTGCTATAGATACATCCATAAATTTTCCTATCATAACTGAATTGTCCCATATTGGAAAGGAGCCACCAAGGGAAATGTGAAGTTTATAGGATGGATGTGAAATTGAACAAATGTCAGTCAGTTTGACCCATACTTGTGACCAGATTTGTCTGACTGGTGTACAGTCAAAAATCCTGAGAAAGATGTCAAAATTCTCATCTGTGCAGGGCCAGAATTTACTATCTGTAGATATTTTGAACCTATGTGGGGAAGAGGGGAGAATTAATCTATTATAAAAGAAAAAATTGTCTGTGTGGTGTTGGCAGAGTGAGTGGTGCAGTGGATTTTTAGTCCATATTTTAGTCCATAACTGTACCCAGAAGACCTGTTGGAAATCAGTTTCCTATTAAGATCCAATTTTGGTTTTGGGTCTGTCAGTGAGATTGCTGGGATTATGGTCAATATTTTTATATATGTAAAAGGGATTTGTGAGAACTGTAAAGTTAAATATAGAGAATCCATCATGGTGCTCATGGTCTGCAATTTGAGAGAGTGACGTAGATTGTGGTAAGTGGGCTTTAAGTTGCGGGATATTTATGGGGAGAAGAAGAGGGTAGCCCAAATTCTTCCTGCAGTGCAGGGAATAGAAACAGAGTAGAATCAGGAGAAACTGAACTCGCTATAACAATACCGTTTTGAAACCAGTCTTCCCAGAATAGAACTTGATTATTTATTTTAAGATGATTATTATACGAAAGAGGAGATATCATAAAGTTTTCATTGTCAGATCTTGAACATGTAATAAGAGGTTATGCTAAAGATACAGACATGTTTGCCTTGTTCTTATTTATAGAGAGAAACTGTTGGAAGAATACTTGGAGCTTGGGAGTAAGTATTTATGAAACTTTAGAGTAGAATTCTACAGAAAACCTGTCCAGGCCTGGAGCCTTATGTTTAGGTAACTTAGATTAACATCAGTGAGTTCCTTGACTGTGATGTCTATTTCTAGTGAATGAAGGTCAACAGTCTTGTGTTTGTTTCTTGGGCTCAAGGTGAAAAATGTTTCTAATGCCTCTTCTGAAGGGGACAATTGTGTACTATATAGACTAGTATAGAAATGGAGGAAACAATTTGTAATCTCGGATCAGTGTGGTGGGTGGTTCCATGTTTATTTTTGAAGATGTTAATTTTAGATTTTTGTTTTTTAACTTTTAAGTTGTTAGCTAGGAGTTTGCCAGATACATTATACCCCACATACTATTTATTTGCAATAGTTTTCAAAAGACTGTAGCTTGCATTTTCAATGGAGGTCTTAATATGCTGTAGTTTTGCTGTGATTAATCTAGCCAATGTATCTTTATGATTGCAGGTAAAATACTCATGTTCTAATTCTTTAATGAGTTTCAGCAATGAGGAATACTCTTGACGTGCAGGTTTCTTCTTGGAGGCCACATAGTCAATAATAAAGCCTCTAGCAGTAGCCTTTTAGGCATCCCAAACATGATTCATTTGGACATCAACAGTTACAATAAGTTCAAAAAAGCTAGTAGAGGATTATTCCAATGTTCCTATAAATGTGGTATTTTTTAACGAGAAGTTGTTAAATCTCCATCTATCTAGTGGCATGTTTGATAGGAGATCAATGTCAGATACTGAGGTGTTATCGGAAATAAGGATGGAGCTGATTTTGGCCTGTGTCAGGTTTTGTCAAATAGTATGGGTTGCCAATATGTAGTCTATCCTGGAATTAAAATGGTGTACCAAGAGTGGAACATACATTCCAAGCTATCAGGGTGAAGAAACTTCCAAACATTAATCAAACCTTAAGGGTGAATCGCTTTTGTAAAAGATTTTTGCATTTTGCTGGGGACATATTTAGTCTGAGAACATTGGTCGATGAAAGCGTTCATAAGTTGATTATAGTCCTCAACCACAAGAAGGTTATCTTATGACGATGTTTGTAACAAAGTGTAACATGTATTCCAGATGTGAAAATTCACTTCAGTTGGATACATTGTATACAAAAATAGGCACATTGTTAATTCTCAGAGTCTGAAGGAGCTGTCTGCCTTTTTCATCTTTATCTTACTCCAAAGCGGTCTACCCACATAACCCTACTAGACCTGGGTAAACAGTAAGCCTTACATAGACATGTGGTACACCAGTAGGAAATAATAACAAAATAATTAATCCTCTCACAGGGTAATCAATCCACCCGTAAGAAGTGAAACTTAATTTCAAAATGTATTCATATTAATCATAAACAAAGTGAGAAAACATTGAAAACCAACAAGCTCTTCCAAACATCAGCTCAAATATGTACATCAGTTTGTAGACAAATGCTTAAATTGAAATGTCGTTGATCTACATGGAATACGGTATTATTGCTCTCCAAACAATTTAATTGACACTGTGGTTATCCATTTCTATTAGGCATAAATCCACAAAAACATGATGCTTGCTTTTTGAAAAATCACATACCTCATTTATGGATGTTGTTCATTCTAATTTTGAGATAGTGTGTAGTGTAGTCCTTAGTTCCTTTATATTTATTGCAACCTTACAGAATCCTATTGTCGACGAGTTTCGGCCCCATCCTTTCTGGGCCTCATCAGGACCAATTGGAGAAAACAATACCTGGAGCGAAGTTCCTTATTACTCCTTGTACTCTCTAACATGAACACTGCGGTCTAAATGGGCCAGTACCAAGTCCATGGTGCCATGTGCCGCACAGAAGTCTTTAATGAGGTTGGCTGCTGATGATTCATGATGTAAACTGAAGGCTCTAGAAGAGGAAATATTTTTATGCAGCAAGTCGAGTATAACAGTGAAGAAAATACCTAGAGAAATCAGTGATAACGAGTGCAGTGATCATGCATACATTTGTATATTGAGAAAAATAAACAGAATTCCCTCAAAATATGTCCTGGCACATGTTTCTGGAAATATATCAATGCATAGGGCAGGGATCTTCGCTCTCACCTCATGTTCTCCATGAGGACATGAGTTGATGCCTGCAGAGAGCTTGTCCTCTGAGGCACTCCAGTTAATGGAAAGATGAGATGACAAGACGGGAGAGAGCTGCCCAATGATCCTGCACTCATTTATTTAGAGGGAGAAATATCCCTCAATATATTAATTGTGGCACATGTCTCAATAAGCAGTCCAAAGTAGAGAAGAGAACCTCACCCTCTCCTCATCCTCTCTGTGAGGATGTGAATCAGCACCTTCTTGGAGCTCCATTATGAGAAAAGGCAGGATGAAAAAAAAGAAAATAGTTGCTGAGACAGCCCAGCATGAGGAGCAGTATCAATCATTGGTAAGTAAGTAAATAACCAATAAAAAGGTCCTGATATCTTACCAAACAGCTCCTTATCGAATTCATGGCTGCTGCCATCTATCTAGTGCCAGAGTGAGGCAGTGAAGCAGCCGAAAAAGTTCTGTAGTTCTGGGGGATGCAGGATATTTAGTTCCCAGCAGCCATCTTCGTGCACTCCAGCGTGCGCTCCTCAGGCTTCTCATATTTTAACATTTCTTATCCCGAGGTTGTCCCTTTCCTATAAGTAGATAGCACAAGTCAGGAGCAGTAGGAGTTACAAATAAATAATGGGCTTGCCCATACTCACAGGGCAATAATAGAGACAGCTACTCTGCAGATGTCTGCTCTCCCCTGCAAGGCTGTAACAAGTAAAGAAAGAAGAGAAAGACCAAGCGCTTCTGATTCCTCAGGGATAAAGTGTGGAGAAATATGTAAGCCCAAAAAGCTGTACAAAAAATTTCAATCTGCAAAAATATTTGTGGTCCAGTTTGTGATAAAATTGCCCAGACATACTTTGCTTTTGCCAACCATATAGTTCCAAGCCTGTTTCCCTGCCAGATCCTTTTATATAATTTGAACAAAATGTTTGGAATATTATTTCTGCACAGCTTATTGAAACTCTTCATAATATTATTCCTGAACATTTTCACCTTTTTTACAATTACAATCATAGGGTTTTTTGAACTTCAATTATCTTTCTTGGTTTGATCATTGTGATGCCCTTAGATTTTACAAAATTCATCTGAAAATCAGAGACATTTAAGAGACTTCTAGAACTTTATGGAGCTAGTTTATCAGTTCAGAAAGTAGTATTGCAGGAGTACTTATTTACATACTTTTGCATGTCTTTAAGAATAGATTCTGAAACTTTAAACTCTCTATTAGTTAAAATGCAAAGAGGGTCCAGCCCTTTATATTTGTACTAATTATATATAAATATTCCCTGAATATTTCCATCTTAGATAGCACTGCACAGCGAGGCGAGGTGAAGTGAGGTGAGGCGTGGCGAGTGGTGGCATGCCGGAGTGAGGCAAAGCGAGGTGAGAGCTAGCAAGCTGCAAACGGGTGGAAGCGATCCCCCATATCCCACCCCCCATGCACTTGGAAATAGTTCCGACCTCCCCACCCTCCTTGCCACGAACACCACCACCTTTAACCCGCGCCCCATAGCCCCTGACCTCACCCTTGCTCCTCCTCCACCCCAATTCATTTACCCACCTCCGCTGATGGGCTGACACTCTCTCCCGTATCGGAGAGCAAACTGCCAAACAGCAGCCGCTGTAGGGAGGATGGGGGAAGCTTAAGATCTAGGTAGCAGTGGGCACCTGGCAGAGCGTGGAGGTGGCCAGCACCAGGCCGGTGCTGCTTGTGCCTGCCTTTAAGGCCCTCACAGCTCTCACTCCTCCCTCCTCTAAACAGAGTTGCAGAACAAAGAAGAACAAAGGGGCAACACACTCAAAGGATCAAATAAGGAACTAGAGAAGGAAAAATACAATTATGAGTAATTAAAGGAAATTAAAGGGAAATGTATCCTATAAAGCCTCCAAAGCCATCAAAGTCCATTGGAGCTCACCAAAGCACAAACAGCGCATAATACCACACACTGAGGCAGTGGAAAGTGGCAAGTGGTGAGGAGCGTCACACAGGAGCAGGAGCGGAGCTTGGCCACTCTCACACTACGTACACCTGCAGCCAGCTACCCACCAGTGACTCAACAGTGAGATCCGTGTTACTAGCGCGCCTGTGCCTATCCCTCAGTCTCCACTGAAGCCCCCAGAAGGGCCCCTGTAAGAGGCAGTATAAAAGGGGTAAGGGAAGTAAGGTGGCACTACAACTTTACAATGTTGCCACAAAGTACCAGTAAAAAATACACACTGGCAACCATCTAAAGCTCTGGGACAATGCCGAAAAGAAAGGCACATCCTTTGAAAAAATAAACAGCATCGCAGTGGATTCTCCTGCCTTCTTGCAAGTGCCGGATACAGAGTCTGAATATGAGTCGGAGCTGAGCAATACTACATCACGCACAGTGCCCACTAAGGAGCACGGTCCCAGCCCCAGTATTAGTCCCCTCCACCAAGTCAAGAAGGCAAGAACTAGAAGACTCTGACACAGAGGGTCCTTAAGGCCCATGTGACTTACCATCGACTCCTACTAAGAAACCCTTGGGATCCATGGGACCATTGAGCATCAAGCCTAAACAATGCTTCACGCATAAAATCTTTATATGACTTAATACGTGCTGACTTTTCAAGTAAATTTTGGACAGTCGAACCCACACGTATTCTCAGAGCTGTGCAAACAGACATGCTTGCAGCACAACACTTACACACAAGGGACAACAAAACACATCTGGTCATCAGAGTATTTGCTGGTGTCATTGGTTTCACCTATGTAACTTTCAATGAGGGTGAGACAGTCCCTATTGCATGCAAATCACATTTATATTTAGCAGCAGAAAAACACTTTGCTCCCACTGAGAAAATTCTCACTGCTGTTCAGATGGCCTTCATTAAAGAAAGACCACTAGCCCAAGGCAAACGCATTATTGTCGCCTCTCCAATTCCAGCCCTTGAGGCTGTTACCAAAGCCAGCATTCCAAACACTAAAGCATTACATCTACGTTGGATTCAATGGGCAGCGTCTTTGACAGCCACTGATGTAGACTACGTTTTTGACCCAAAATTACAAACTCAAGAATTTTTGCAATATGAACTAGAATATCCAGTTCCAGCAAATACACTGCCTATTGATCAATATCAAAGAGTCATGTACACCGATGGCTCAGCACAACCTGCTATTGGCACAAAACATCAATACTCCGCTGCTTGCGCAGTCATAAGCAGCTATATGGAGGATAATAAATTTTGTCCCCAACACACATTCACGCAAACCCTAGGGGATTGCACAGTACAATTAGCAGAGCTAAAGGCTCTGGTGATGGCACTGGAACATACGGATCCTGCACAGTTAACACTGATTGTTTGTGATTTGTTCTACTGTGTCCAGTCCTTCAATGAATACCTGCATTACTAACGCCAAAATGGGTTCAGAGATTCTAAAGGCAACACCATTAAACCCTTCTGTGGGGAAAGTAGCGGATCTGAAGAAAACGCTACTAAAAGTCCATGTTGTACATACACTTGGACACCAGCGCGTTGGAATATACGTTGCTGGAAATACACTGGCTGATGAAGCCACAAAATCAGCTGTAGCTATGGCTACTGTTGCTGCAGTAACCTGCTCAGGAGCGAAACCGGACGATGACATATGGGCTGCAGTGAAAGCTATGGCTGAAGGGATGCCCTATCCAAAAGCATTTCCTGCTAAATATTCCTACCAAATGGGTGGCTTCCCAGACACCGAAGTAGAAATATCAGTTAGAGGGGTTCGAGTTATTCCCAACAAATACATAAGATCAGAGTTGATTAAAGCAGCGCATGAGGGGATAGCATCTGCCCATGCTGGTGTGGCGGCTACAACATCATTGTTGCAAGCACGTTATTGGTGGCCAGATCTCTACAAACTGGCCAAGCAGTATGTCCTTTGTTGTGACATCTGCCAACAAATTAAGGGTTCCACCGCCAAATGCCCACCGCAGACACCCCTCCTAATTTCCAACAAACCATTGGAATGTGTGTACTTGGACCACTGTGGCCCCCTAACACTGGATAGTGCATACAAATACATTATAGTCGCTGTTGACTTCTGCTCCAGATTTCTATGGGTGTGGCCACAACACAGTGCGGCTTTCCACTCGGACCAGGCCCTGCTTTCACCTCAAGGGCATTCAGGGACGCCATGGCTTTGTTAGGGGTCCAACTCCATTGCTCGTCTTCATTTCACCCGAGGGAAATAGTGTTGTGGAGTGACGAAACCGTGATTGAAAGCAGTCCTTAACAGCCAGAGTCTTAGGTATGGGTCGTAGTTGGCTTAACCACCTGTATGGAGTCCAGAGAGCACTTAACAATCTGCCTAGAAGGTCACTGGGGAGTCGTACTTCATACGAGTGCCTGTTCAGAACTCAACACTATGTTCCAGATCTTGATGGCCCTGGCGTGGAGGCTGCAGAAACACCTTTTGACATAAATGAACGTGTCACTGTCTTGCAGGAATTACAACAGTTCCATAACGACAACGCTTCTGCCAGTGCTGTCTCCACAGGAATTAAGGCTGTACCAATAACACCCACCAGCTAGATTCCTAAAGTTGGGGATCTAGTACGTGAAAGAATGCTGTGAAAAAGGAGTTTGGTTCTTCTTATCGGGCACCCGTCCCAGTCTTGGGAATACACAGTACCAGAACTGTCATTCTACCACCGTTGGCTGGTGCTAAACAAAACCGCTTTGTATCTTTCGCCAATATCAAGTTATACCATGTGGCTGATCTGCACAGCAGACCAAGAGTGTTGGACCTGGCTTTTTGACAGGGACATCCCCAAACTTTTTGCCTCCTTCCTCCTATTTTTTCTGACCTGTTGTTGTTGGCTTTTGACCTCTGAGCACTTTGCCACTGCTAACCAGTGCTAAAGTGCATATGCTCTCTGTGTAAATTGTACTATTGATTGGTTTATCCATGATTGACTATTTAATTTACCTGTAAGTCCCTATTAGAGTGCACTACATGTGCCTAGGGCATGTAGATTAAATGCTACTAGTGGGCCTGCAGCACTGGTTGTGCCACCCACCTCAGTAGCCCCTTAACCTTGTCTCAGGCCTGCCATTGCAAGGCCTGTGTGTGCAGTTTCACTGCCACTCCGACTTGGCATTTAAAAGTACTTGCCAAGCCTAGAACTCCCCTTTTTCTACATATAAGTCATCCCTAATGTGTGCCCTAGGTAACCCCTAGAGCAGGGTGCTGTGTAGGTAAAAGGCAGGACATGTACCTGGGTAGTTATATGTCCTGGTAGTGTAAAACTCCTAAATTCGTTTTTACACTACTGTGAGGCCTGCTCCCTTCATAGGCTAACATTGGGGCTGCCCTCATACACTGTTGAAGTGGCAGCTGCTGATCTGAAAGGAGCAGGAAGGTCATATTTAGTATGGCCAGAATGGTAATCTAAAATCCTGCTGACTGGTGAAGTCGGATTTAATATTACTATTCTAGAAATGCCACTTTTAGAAAGTGAGCATTTCTTTGCACTAAAAACTTGTTGTGCCCTTCAATCCACGTCTGGCTAGGTTTAGTTGACAGCTCCTTGTGCATTCACTCAGACACACCCCAAACACAGGGTACTCAGCCTCACTTGCATACATCTGCATTTTGAATGGGTCTTCCTGGGCTGGGAGGGTGGAGGGCCTGCCCTCACACAAAGGACTGCCACACCCCCTACTGGGACTCTGGCAGACAGGATTGAGCTGAAAGGGAACTTGGTGCATTTCTTAGAGACTCTTTGAAATCACCCCCACTTCAAAGGCACAACTTAGTATAAAACAGGGCCTCTGCCCTACCTCATCAGACACTTGCTGGAGAAGAAACCTGAACCAGAAACTACATCCTGCCAAGAAGAACTGCCTGGCTGCTCAAAGGACTCACCTGTCTGCTTTCTCCAAAGGACTGCTGTCTTGCTGTTGCCCTGCTGCCCTGCTGAACTCTTGTCTGGCTGTGAAAGTGCTCTCCAAGGGCTTGGATAGAGCTTGCCTCCTGTTCCTTGAAGTCTCAGGACCAAAAAGACTTCTCCCTTTCACGTGGACGCTCCGTGCGCCGAAAATTTCGACGCACAGCTTGTTTCGCGGCGAGAAAAACGCCGCACACCGACGCTGATCAACGCGACGCCCTCGGGACGATCGAGACTTCGACGCACAACCTCGCAAGGACAAAGCCGCCCGACTTCCAAGGAGAAATCGACGCGACGCCTACCGTGAGTGCGAAACTTTGACGCACGGCCTCGCAAGGACAACGCCGCCCGACTTCCAAGGAGAAATCGACGTGACGCCTGCCGTGAGACCAAAATTTCGACGCACGGCCTCGCAAGGACAACGCCGCCCGACTTCCAAGGAGAAATCGACGCGACGCCTACCGTGAGATCGAAACTTCGACGCGCAGCCCCGCAGAACGACGCGCAGCCGGAAAATAAGCAGGAGAATCCACGCACAGACCCGGGACATCTGGTAATCCTCGCAATCCACAAAAAGAGACTGTCTGCGCGCCGGAAAACGACGCCCGACTTCCCCGCGTGGAAAAGAACGACGCAAGTCTGTGTGTGCTGAGCGGAAAACGACGCACACACCCCTTTTTCCACGCATCTCTTCTCCTGTGGCCCTCTGAGGAGATTTCCCACCAGAAACCAGGTACTCTGTGCTTGAAAGACACTTTATTGCTTTTTAAAGACTTAAAGACTCTTAATATCACTTTTCAGTGATATCTTTACAAATTCGTATTGCAACTTTGATCGTTTTGACCTACAATTATCCAGATAAATATTCTATATTTTTCTAAACACTGTGTGGTGTATTTTTGTGGTGTTATACTATGGTGTTGTATGATTTATTGCAGAAATGCTTTACACATTGCCTTCTAAGTTAAGCCTGACTGCTCGTGCCAAGCTACCGGAGGGTGGGCACAGGCTGATTTTGGATTGTGTGTGACTTACCCTGACTAGAGTGAGGGTTCTTGCTTGGACAGAGGGCAACCTAACTGCCAACCAAAAACCCCATTTCTAACATTGGTGATCAGCGGTGAGGATAGGACTTGTGTTTGTGCAGTGACATACAGTAGCTAAGTATTTCACTACCTACCCACAGTTGAAGGTCAACTTGATTTTTCATCTTTTTTGGCTTTTTGTTCTCTGATGTCCTCCTGGATATACTAGTGATATTTTGGACTTTGGATTTTGGTTTTTGCGGATAAGATCTTATCAGAATGGGATTGCTTACCAACTCATGCTTTGTTCGTACTGACCACCTCACTAAGGCTGACCTAAGGAAGCTTTGCAGACAATGGGGCCTTCCTGTAGCAAGGAGATCTACTAAAGCGGAGATGCTCCATCACTACATAGTCTGGGGGGAGGAAAGATGGGCAGAGAGAGAGGCAGCAAGAAACCAAATGACTAAGTACCCCTCAGATGAGGAGGAAGACTACTCAGATGAGGAGGAGGGCTACTCAGAGTTGGACAGTGACCCAGAAATAGATGAATGGCTCCGAAGTCAAAGGCGACAGGAGCAACAATTAGAGGAGTATCTTGCAGGGGTTGAGGCAAAAAGACTTTTAGCCCTGGAAAAAGAAAAGATTGCAGCTCAAGAGCTGAGCGGTAAAGAGCTGAAACTGGAGGCCGGAAGGGCTGAGTCCAGTTCAGATGGTGGCAGCAAAAATCTTGCATCCAGTACTGCTGAAGAAGGGCACAAGCCCAGAGATGTGGTGCCCAACTTGAAGAAGGGAGTTGACACACCCCAGGTAGTTCAAGGGTATGAGGTAGTTCCCGTTATGCACAGGGTCCCTGAGAAGGATTGGGGAACTGGCACAGGGAGTCATATTCCTACTGGGGGGAGGGACACTTTACTGACTCTAGCAGAGAGTGACAGAGAAAAGGGTTCCCCCCTGGTGGACGTCCTGGATATAGAGTGTAGAGACATCCCAGAAGAGTATGGGTTGAGTGTCAGGGACAGGCAGATACTGTCTCACCAGTCTCAAGAGGGTGATATAGAGTGCTTTTCCAAGGCTGAGTTACTGGGTGGTTGGGTGAAGGGTACTGTGGTTAATACATGTGAAGGGCAGAGTGATGTAATTGCTGGAGAGCATATGTCTGGTCCTTATTTTCCAGAGCTACGCCAACACCAGGTGGAGTGTGAGTTCTCTGACCCCAGGGAACTTACAGTGGAGGCAGACTTTTGGGTGAGTACCAGAGAGTCTGAAGAGGCATTTGGGGGTGCTCCTGAAGGGAGTGGTCTAGGTGATTCCCGACCAAGTGAGGTGGGAGAGGATTGTAGTGTCCCAGGTAGGTCTCAGAGCCTAACCTGTACCGTAGGGCCACCTTTTGAGGGAAGCCCTGCAGTGTCAGAAGAACGTGGGGGGATGACTGTAGACAGCATCCCAACAGTTCTGGTGTCTGGCAGTACCACTCCTAGTGGGGGGGTGCAGAAGTCCAGACATAGGGTTGAGAGGGGGTGGCAGACCCCAGTGGAGGATCTTGAAAGTCAGGGGTCAGCTCTGAGAGCAGAGCCCCCCAGGAATGACCCAGGTGAGACCGTTTCTGGTTTGGGGGAAACCCAGACTCTGCCGGATGGGCAGAGGTCGGGAGACCTGCGCCAACCAGACTCTTGTGTGGCCCTTGGGGACGGCGTGTCCCTTGTGGGGGGTGAGAGTGCCCCCCAGGAAGTCCTGGCATGCCAGGCAAAAATTCAACCTCAGGGTGGTGACTCTGGGTTGGATAACCGGGTTCAGAGGTTAAACTTTGGCCTGGTGGGGGGTAGATGTGCCCCCCAGAAAGTCCTGGGATGCCAGGCGATGGCTCAACCTCAGGGTGGTGACTCTGGGTTGGCTTACCAGGTGAAGAGGTCAAACTCTGACCTGGTGGGGGGTAGGTGTGCCCCCCAGAAAGTCCTGGCGTGCCAGGCAGTTGTCCAACCTCAGGGTGTCGACTCTGGGTTGGATGGCCAGGTTCAGAGGTCAAACTCTGACCTGGTGGGAGGTAGGTGTGCCTCCCAGAAAGTCCTGGGGTGCCAGGCAATTGCCCAACCTCAGGGTGGTGACTCTGGGTTGGCTAACCCGGTTCAGAGGTCAAACTCTGACCTGGTGGGGGGTAGGTGTGCCCCCCAGAAAGTCCTGGTATACCAGGCAATGGTTCAACCTCAGGGTGGTGACCCTGGGTTGGAGAACCAGGCTCAGAGGTTAAACTCTGACCTGGTGGGGGGTAGGTGTGCCCCCCAGAAAGCCCTGGTGTACCAGGCAGTTGTCCAACCTCAGGATGGTGACCCTAGGTTGGAAAACCAGGTTCAGAGGTTAAACTCTGACCTGGTGGAGGGTCAGTGTGCCCTCCAGGAAGTCCTGGCGTGCCAGGCGATTGTTCTACTTCAGGGTGGTAACTCTGAGTTGAATGGCCCAGTTCAGAGGTTAAACTCTGACCTGGTGGAGGGTCAGTGTGCCCTCCAGAAAGTCCTGGCGTGCCAGGCAATTGTTCAACCTCAGAGTGCTGACTCTGGGTTGGATACCCAGGTTCAGAGGTTAAACTCTGACCTGGTGGGAGGTAGGTGTGCCTCCCAAGAAGCCCTGCTGTGCCAGGCAATTGTCCAACCTCAGGATGTTGACTCTGGGTTGGATGACCAGGTTCAGAGGTTAAACTCTGACCTGGTGGGGGGTAGGTGTGCCCCCCAGAAAGTCCTGGCGTGCCAGGCAATTGCCCAACCTCAGGGTGGTGACCCTGGGTTGGGGAACCAGGCTCAGAGGTTAAACTCTGACCTGGTGGGAGGTAGGTGTGCCTCCCAGAAAGTCCTGGTGCGCCAGGCAACTGTTCAACTTCAGGGTGGTGACTCTGAGTTGAATGGTCAGGTGCAGGGGTTAAACTCTGACCTGGTGGAGGGTCAGTGTGCCCTCCAGGAAGTCCTGGCGTGCCAGGCAATTGTTCAACTTCAGGGTGGTGACTCTGAGTTGAATGGGCAGGTGCAGAGGTTAAACTCTGACCTGGTGGGGGGTAGGTGTGCCTCCCAGGAAGTCCTGGTTTGCCAGGCGGTGATCCAGTCTGAGGGTACAGACCCTGGGCTGGAAGACCAGGTTCAGGGTGTCCCCCCGGACCTGGAGGGAGGGGCTACTGATAACAGTGCCCCTACCATGTTGTCTTCTGAGGAGGCCACTCCTAGTTGGAGGGTGCTGGACCCCAGAAGGGAGGGCAGGGGGAGGGAAGCCTCACCCCGGGCCCTAGTCCAACCTGAAGGTACAGACCCCAGGTTGGAGGGCCAGTGGCAGGTTAACAGCCCTGCACTGGTGGAGGAATGGTACAGGGCGACTTCTGTAAGCCCCCTGGCCATGTTGGACTCTGGGGGTACCGCTCCAGGAGGGAGGGTACAAAGCCCCAGAGGGGAGGACCAGGTTCAGGCTGTCACCCCTGACCTGGTAGAAGGGAGAGTGGTTAAAGGGTGCCCAGCACCTGGGGCTACCGCCCCCCACTCTCCACAGCCACAGTGGTTGGAGAGCTTTGAGAGGCCTGGGGCCTGGCTCTCATCCCTGGCAGCTGGCAGTAATCACTGTGGCTTGCTGTCCGGGTGGACAGAGTTATCCCTGGGGAGAGGACAAGTGTCCCACCCCGGGGATAGAATGGGCAACACCACTGTGTTGGTCCTGGTGGTACTATCCTGCTCCTGGGATACATCTGTGAGCAATGTAAGGTTAGGTGCTGCACAGATGGGGTCCACAGGAAAGGAGAAAGGTTCCCCATGGATGGGCTTAGTGGGCCCTGAGAGTATGGACAGAGGGATCCAATTGGAGTCAGGAAGGCGAAGAACTGGAGCATGCCCCTGCTGTTGTGGGCCTGGGTCCTTGTTCTGTCGCCTCAAACAGGGAAGTACATCAGGATAGTGATTGTTCTCCCCTGGCTTTAGGCTGGTGGGGGGTCATGTTGGACCTGGCTTTTTGACAGGCACATCCCCAAACTTTTTGCCTCCTTCCTCCTATTTTTTCTGACCTGTTGTTGTTGGCTTTTGACCTCTGAGCACTTTGCCACTGCTAACCAGTGCTAAAGTGCATATGCTCTCTGTGTAAATTGTACTATTGATTGGTTTATCCATGATTGACTATTTAATTTACCTGTAAGTCCCTATTAGAGTGCACTACATGTGCCTAGGGCATGTAGATTAAATGCTACTAGTGGGCCTGCAGCACTGGTTGTGCCACCCACCTCAGTAGCCCCTTAACCTTGTCTCAGGCCTGCCATTGCAAGGCCTGTGTGTGCAGTTTCACTGCCACTCCGACTTGGCATTTAAAAGTACTTGCCAAGCCTAGAACTCCCCTTTTTCTACATATAAGTCATCCCTAATGTGTGCCCTAGGTAACCCCTAGAGCAGGGTGCTGTGTAGGTAAAAGGCAGGACATGTACCTGGGTAGTTATATGTCCTGGTAGTGTAAAACTCCTAAATTCGTTTTTACACTACTGTGAGGCCTGCTCCCTTCATAGGCTAACATTGGGGCTGCCCTCATACACTGTTGAAGTGGCAGCTGCTGATCTGAAAGGAGCAGGAAGGTCATATTTAGTATGGCCAGAATGGTAATCTAAAATCCTGCTGACTGGTGAAGTCGGATTTAATATTACTATTCTAGAAATGCCACTTTTAGAAAGTGAGCATTTCTTTGCACTAAAAACTTGTTGTGCCCTTCAATCCACGTCTGGCTAGGTTTAGTTGACAGCTCCTTGTGCATTCACTCAGACACACCCCAAACACAGGGTACTCAGCCTCACTTGCATACATCTGCATTTTGAATGGGTCTTCCTGGGCTGGGAGGGTGGAGGGCCTGCCCTCACACAAAGGACTGCCACACCCCCTACTGGGACTCTGGCAGACAGGATTGAGCTGAAAGGGAACTTGGTGCATTTCTTAGAGACTCTTTGAAATCACCCCCACTTCAAAGGCACAACTTAGTATAAAACAGGGCCTCTGCCCTACCTCATCAGACACTTGCTGGAGAAGAAACCTGAACCAGAAACTACATCCTGCCAAGAAGAACTGCCTGGCTGCTCAAAGGACTCACCTGTCTGCTTTCTCCAAAGGACTGCTGTCTTGCTGTTGCCCTGCTGCCCTGCTGAACTCTTGTCTGGCTGTGAAAGTGCTCTCCAAGGGCTTGGATAGAGCTTGCCTCCTGTTCCTTGAAGTCTCAGGACCAAAAAGACTTCTCCCTTTCACGTGGACGCTCCGTGCGCCGAAAATTTCGACGCACAGCTTGTTTCGCGGCGAGAAAAACGCCGCACACCGACGCTGATCAACGCGACGCCCTCGGGACGATCGAGACTTCGACGCACAACCTCGCAAGGACAAAGCCGCCCGACTTCCAAGGAGAAATCGACGCGACGCCTACCGTGAGTGCGAAACTTTGACGCACGGCCTCGCAAGGACAACGCCGCCCGACTTCCAAGGAGAAATCGACGCGACGCCTGCCGTGAGACCAAAATTTCGACGCACGGCCTCGCAAGGACAACGCCGCCCGACTTCCAAGGAGAAATCGACGCGACGCCTACCGTGAGATCGAAACTTCGACGCGCAGCCCCGCAGAACGACGCGCAGCCGGAAAATAAGCAGGAGAATCCACGCACAGACCCGGGACATCTGGTAATCCTCGCGATCCACAAAAAGAGACTGTCTGCGCGCCGGAAAACGACGCCCGACTTCCCCGCGTGGAAAAGAACGACGCAAGTCTGTGTGTGCTGAGCGGAAAACGACGCACACACCCCTTTTTCCACGCATCTCTTCTCCTGTGGCCCTCTGAGGAGATTTCCCACCAGAAACCAGGTACTCTGTGCTTGAAAGACACTTTATTGCTTTTTAAAGACTTAAAGACTCTTAATATCACTTTTCAGTGATATCTTTACAAATTCGTATTGCAACTTTGATCGTTTTGACCTACAATTATCCAGATAAATATTCTATATTTTTCTAAACACTGTGTGGTGTATTTTTGTGGTGTTATACTATGGTGTTGTATGATTTATTGCACAAATGCTTTACACATTGCCTTCTAAGTTAAGCCTGACTGCTCGTGCCAAGCTACCGGAGGGTGGGCACAGGCTGATTTTGGATTGTGTGTGACTTACCCTGACTAGAGTGAGGGTTCTTGCTTGGACAGAGGGCAACCTAACTGCCAACCAAAAACCCCATTTCTAACAAAGAGGAACAGCCAGTAGTTCCCGAATCCCTCTCACTACTGGTCAAGAAGTCCCTCTACAAGTTTTTAGCAGTGATACTGACACCTCTCTGAGCTTGGGGAGGGTGGAAAAGGATCTTGCTTTAGTTCCACTAACATCTGTTTCAACAAACAATACAGAAATAACACATCGATTTGACACAACTTCAATACAGATGGATGGCGTCATTTATTCTGACCCACCGCGGGAGACCCCCAAGGGTTCTCCACCTACAAATACGGCTCCAGCTTTTGCACGAACTGCTTCTGGATACTTCGCCGACGTCAACAATAACTTTTTGGGCTCATTTGCCTCTTCTACATCTGAACTACCAAAAACACGTAAGCTGATAAACTGTCTTAAAACAAATTATTTTCCCATGGAATTATCAATGGCTCTCTCTGACTGTACTAGTTTTCCTCAGTTGGATTGGTTTTGTCATAACATTCTTTCTATTAATACATGGTCATTTTCTTCTTGAACGATCAACAGTTGAACTGGTGGATGAGGTTCTAAAACCCAATTTTTCTTCTCACAAGGTCCGCAGAGACCTGTCTTTTGTGAACATTTCCCCTCTACCAATTCCTGATGGGATTATTTGGGATAAAGTAACATTTGATATAAACGGCCCGACAGAGGTCATTCAAATACCATATGTGTTTAAACTTTCAATGAAGGATGTAATAATACCCGGAGTTGTTTCTGATGACTGGGTTGTGAAAACAGTTGTTTCTATGATGACTGAATTGCAGCATTATACTGTATTTGGAAGTGAAGATGGTTATCAATCTAAAGAAAATTATGGTAATATGGTTTGCTATAATTATTATGGGCACCATTTCATTTACAGAGCAAGCACTCCAAAGACTATTTTTAATTACACACATTGGGAACATTGTCCAACTCCACCACCAGGGAGTTCTAAAACATATTTGTAAAAGTTTGCATATTTTTCTGGGCACAACGTTAAAAATGCTGAGTATATTATTTTAAATTGCCATCAATGGAAAATGTACATATATTATTGACAGATACGAAATTAATTTATTCAGATTCCTTTGTTTTCCGGTTGTCTATAGAAGGCTATGACTATTGGCTGAAGTCGATTGACTTAAAAAGTGTGTGGGGAACTAGAAATTGGCAAATAAGGGGGACGGAAGCTTTATTCAGAGCATGCCTGATACCTGTTCAAATGATATTTTCTCATGAAACTGTACAGCAGAGTAGTTGTTTAGGCTTAGCAAAAATTAAGGAATTGAATTCACCCAGTATTCCTGCTCCTGCAAAATTTCACAAATGGCAAAATATTTAAATGTAACAGAAGATCAGCTAGATTATTGGGTCCAGAATGGCACGTTTAATGCTTCACTGTCACGTCCTGGCGTGTGGTTATTGTGGCCAATAGCTACTAATGGGTGCCATAAACGTTTTATAAACTCCACTGTTTTTTTTAACTAGTAAGCCAGACCCTCACTATGTATCATCAATGGTTGAAGAGTTCCTCACTAGATGCTGTTAGAGGCCACCTCAGTCTCCTGTCGAATAACACTGACTTACAGGACTTCCTGTTAGGCCCCAGAAAACAACGCAGAAAGCGCTTCTTATATGCAATACATAATGAAATTTGGAAGCTTTCCCAACAAGAAGCTGCTGCCCTGTTAAGGCAAATAGACCAGGAAAATTTACAGAAGACATTAGATGTTGTAGGTAATGGGATTAATACCCTGTCCGACCGGATATATACCTTAAATAACATCATCTCTTCTGCAATAGACATAATACAAAGTGATATGTCTTCCTTACACCATGGCCAGAGTCAACTAAGGTCCATTATGCAGTTGGGTTGGACACTTCAAACATTGAAGGCAGGTCGCGTTCCCTGGCAACACGTTAAATTGAACGCGACAACAACAGCTAATGGCTAAGAAAGAAGTGACCTATGTCATGTTAAACATCAAAAAGTTAGAAAAATTGCCTTTTACTGTGGCTGAAATACCATCTGCTGAATGGTTTATACATGGGGTCATTAATCTGCCTATTTCAACACTTCAATTCCCGTCCTGTTTAAAACACATTCAGAGTCTTTCTGAACCCTCGCACAGCGGTGACACCCCGGCACAGATAAGATTTGGACACTTTCGATCTTGGTCATGTGTTTGTCCACCTTGGGGTGTATGGTTGAACATCACTGGCCTGATAGTGTTCATTACCTATGACCTCTTTATGTTTACATTAATTCATTGATATGTGTGCCCATGTCCCTAATTAAATTACGATTTCTGTAGTCTCCTACTTGTCCTATTGGGCTCCAGCAATGTAGTACACCTCAGGCCCAATGCTGCTCATACAGCATAGAGTACCCTTGGCTACCAGAAAATGGACCACTTCCGCCCTCCATATAGCTCATAGGTTGTTCCCTGTTTTGTTTTGCCTTATTCTCCTGTTTTTAGTGTGTGACTATAAGGGGACACTCCCCCTCCTTTAGACCTGGGGCCAGTAGTCATTCAGGATTAGGGTAAGAGACCTTCTTTATCCCTTTACATTATTACTCACGTTTCCATTGCATGACTTTTTGCTTGCTATGTCACTTCCTTGTGTGCTTTGCATTGCTGTGTGTCACGGACATGTATAAATTACTATCATTTTTGTTTCCTTTAGGCCACCATAGGGTAGCTCCCCACAGGTAGGCCCTTTATCTATATCTCTATAATATAATATCTGAACTCCTCCTAGTGGAGTAGTCTTTTTTCTTGCTTTTGTAGTGCATGATACTGAGGGATCCTAGGCCCTGAAGAATGCCCCCAGACCTCCTTTGGCTCTTAGCAGCGGGCAGAAACATGTTGGCCAGTAACTATTATATAGGTGACCCCGTGAGTCTTTACTCTCATATAGGTGTCCCATCCTCTGTTCTTAACCTCACCAGCAGTCACCACGAATAAAGGTGTACTATTACACAGGTGACTGACTAGGTGTTTTTATATTTTCCCTAGCATAGCTGGATCCCATATACTTCCAGATAATTAGAATTTCCGCATTCCCTCCTGTTCTTTTAACGGTGAGGTTGAGTCCACACAGGTGGCATTGTCCTACCTGGGTGGGGCTAGGTGGTCATATGATGAAGCAAGACACTAAATAGTGTGTGAGATCACCTAGTCTGTAAAGGAAACTTCCCTTACCACATAACTTTCAACAGCACTCAATACGGTACTCATAGTGTGAGACTGAGGAGCCCTAGGTAAATCTTTTTCCAAGCGGTTCTATCTTATACGTGAACCCCATACTTTTGTGTTATGGTTCAAGTTTTAGGGAGACAGTATGGGGTCTTCTCTCCCTGACTCTCTTTTTGTGTTAAGATATGTTCCTATGAATACCATAGACAAAATGTTACCACGTTTACCGGCAACCTATCTTACTGCAGCCTTAAGAGAAACACAGAGTGAAATAAATGCCTTGTTTTAAGAACACAGTGCTGGCCTAGGCAAAGAACAGCTAGATGGAGAGAAATAAAACAGGTCCACAATGAGGCTATTGTTAAAATAATAAATGAAGCTGAATAAAATATATCTAGGTTAAAGTGCACAGCGGCAGGCCTAGTGTGCTAAAATAACATACATGGAGGTATAACTAAAATGGCTGCACAACAACGGTCCCTGGTAGAGCGCAGACAACAAATATAACAGGCACCAACACCAGATCCCCCCGTGTCAAGATCTCCAGCCCAATCAGTGTCTGATCCAGCGGCTGTGCAGGGGGCCTCAGATAGCGAAAACTCAATCAACATGTACTCCTCGGACAATTAGGGCATCTCCTCCCCCAGGAAAGACAGATGAGGGTATGCATGCCTGTACATCTAGCCCAACAGCCCCAACTGGCACATCAAATCCATCCAAGCTTACAAAAAGGGCAAAAAAGTCTGAGAAAACACTCACAAAATCAGTGCCTTACCACATGGAGCTCAATAATCAAAGGAGCTGCGATTGCCTTCAAATCAAATCGAGGGCACCTCTCTCCAAAGTTCTTCCCCATATTTAGCTTAGCTACTAAAGCAAGTAAGGGAAACACTGAAATAACGATGTCATTATCATCTGACAACGGTCTTGAAGTCATGCAAGATTCCTTTGACCAAGAGGCATTGGGACCCAGGGAAAATGTCAGCTCAAGTGCTCCAGGGAAACTAAAAGAGGCAAACAGGCCTGTGCCTTTCCCCACACAGGCCACAAAGGTCATTAGTCCTCTGGAAGGACCGACAAGGGCATCTGTAACCTGTGCTAAGACAATAACCACCCAGAACCATATCCAGGGAGGCACTACCTTACCTAACACTCACAAAGCACCACCATATGAGTTGCTTGTAGAAGCACGAATAAGGGAAGACATCAAACCTATACCTGCTTAATCAGTTACTTTTCCAGCCTTCGCAGACATGATAAACGGGCCCTGCAATTTGATTTATCCAACTAAGGGCACATGGTGATGTCACCTACATCAGTCCTAGGGGCACAAAGAGCAGAAATGGGCACTAATACCTCTCTTTTGCACAGCGACCAAACCCTTGGTTAGCGACTAATCAAAGGCCGCCCGCTTATACAAACAGCAGCCAAAACGTGCACTGGCAAGAAAGCAGCTCACCAGGTACACCAGCCCCCTGAACGGCAAGACAGGAGTCAAATAATTTTCCTGAACAGGACCACACAAAGGAAGGGAATCCCTCACACCGTGGTACAGCAATCAGCTCGAAAAACAGAGACAACAAGCCTCAGGTGCCATCATTCAAAGATTGGTGGTATAGCGGGAAGCCAGTTACAATCCCTTCCAAAAGTAACTACAAAGTAGACCGAATGATCCAGTATTAATGTTTCCTCAGGATCACCCAAGCCACCCCTTGTACCAAACAGAAAGACTGCAAAGGCAAGTAGAGCCACACGAAGCAAGACAAAGAGAACTGGCATTCATCCCGCATTATAGCCCAAATGGGACCCATGACATACTAAACAAAGGGAACCTTTTACACCTATTCCAAAGTATTCCAGCTCTGGATTCAATAACTTCTGACAAAATCATCTCTGTAAAGTTTGCAAAGATCGCAGGGAAAAGCCCATTAGATGCCAAAATAACTACATGGCAAAGCTTGGATCTCATTGATGCCATCCTGAACGAATCAAAGATCTTTGTGGATTGGAGGATAGACCTCTTAAAACCATCCCCCGCAAATACCCTCCCCCTGCTACTTCAATACGCTGCATCAAGGTCACAAAGCTCCTTTCTAAAAGGGGAAGGGGTGCCACAAACGACTGGCTGCCTGGTGCCTCAAAAGCTTCAAACTTCTTGGAAATAATAGTCGCTCACAACCAAAGAACAGTAACCTGTACAACATGCAGTCACAAAAACAGCACCCAGAGCCAGCAGAACTCTCGTCATATGGGGACCCGTGAGACTTATTCCTCACCGCCATCACGTAGTATAAGAGCAGACTCTGAAGTCTTTGGGTGACTCCAGCTCACAATAACTTAGTTGAATGTGGCAGGTCTCAAGTCTGTGCTGAACAACATATCGGCAGTGGCCTTCTGCATGGATGCCACATTATCTGTTTGCAGGAAACATGGGCATGTACTCCAACAGTTATACACAGCTTTTACAAACTTTTTAAACCTGTAACAAGACCTTGCCTATTTGGCCGACCATCAGGAGGCCACTCAATCGTTATCAAACAAAATTGCGGGATCAAATCTGTGACCCTTGCACAAAATTATCAGGCCCTGCAAGTGGCAACAGTCTCAGGGTTAACCATCAGTCTCAGAAAGACCTCTATGCTTCTGATTAACTGTTATAACTCACAGAAAACCCTAAAGCTACATGCAACAGAGGATCTTTGTAACAGTCTGGAAACATTCCTCCTAAAATTCACCTCACATGAAGTCCTCTTAGCAGGTGATTTCAACATGAATGACGTGGGATCCAGTGGAGTAGCTGCTTATAATTCCAAGGCACAGAACAAAATGAACAACTTCCTGACCACCTACAACCTAGTCTCAGCAGAATAGATATTTAAGGCCAGTGCAGTCGAACCACGGCTTCTCTGGACATTATGCGATATCTCAACAATATAATGCATGTTTCTGTCTGAAACATTAGCAAGTCAGCTTATGAACTTTGAGAAACACAACTGGAGAGAAAGCGATCACACATCTCTGACCATCATCAGCAGTGAAACACCAGACAGTGGGATCTTCCATGTGTATAGAAGTATCAAAGCTAACCATGAGGCTAAAATGGAGGAAGGCAGATACCAGACCTCTGACTAAATGGCTTTTCAGGATTAGAATGGACCTCAGACACCCATTCAACAATCTGCATTCTCAGTGGGGCAACCTACGATCAGAGCTCATGGACCCTCTGCAAGCCTCTGGCGCCAATACAGTCCCCACAAAGACAGCGGTGAAGAAGCAGAATATACAGCCGCACAATACCAGCATTGTAAACTCATGAAAGGTGCTAAGAAGGGCTTGGCATGACCACAAGTTCCACTGTACAATAAAAACTGCAAAGCGTTTTAGCAAAATACGCAATGCACATAAAAAGGCAGTTTGGAAATTGAAGAAAGCCATGGAAGTCAACCAATGGTTAAAGGTTCATTAAATGCTCAAGTAAAGAGGTCTAACCTACTTTTGGAACTATATTAATAAATTAAAAGCACCATACCGGACTAGAGAACACAGAGTCCCATAAGGTGACTGGGTAACACATGTAGCAGCGCTATACACAAGCCACCCGACGGTCCCAGCAGACCTGGAAACTGTGAAAAGGGCCATCTTGCCGACCCAGAGCCAGTCATATTTTACGACCCTGTCCCGGGTTTGTAAACTCATCGAGGAAATGAAAAACGATGGGGCGCCAGAACCAAATGGGTTCCATGCTGACATCTTCAAATGCACATTACAGGACTGGGCCAGCTCCTCTTTATAACCAAGCTTTCCTCTCCACCCAAATCCACAAGGCTTGGAGGGGCTCAATTCTGTGCTCAATCTTTAAAAAAGGAGACCCAACAGAGCCATCTAACTACCGATTGAAGACTGAGTACATACTAACATTTTTTTTAAACAGCTTTCAGGCAGCGGCTTCAACCACTGATAATATTACATCTCTGGCTGTGGCAGGCAGCCCAAAGGAAACAGCCTCCTCTCTTCCGCTGTTTTATCAATTACAGTGCCGCTTTTGATAAAGTTGATCGATCAATGCTATGTAGGAAACTAAGTATGTGGGGCTTTTCACTTATCCTCCAACTGGCAGTAGTCTCTCTCTATTCACAAACATGGGTCCATGTTGAAATCGGGCCTCACACCGTAACCCCAAGAATATCTACTGGTCTGAAACAGGCCTGTGTACTTGCCCCGCTGCTCTTTAACCTATACACAGCAGAAATGAGAAGAGCCTTAGCAAACAGTAGTCTGGTGCCTCCAAGACTCGGCCACACGACTCTACATATAGTACAATACACTGACGATAATGTCATAATGGACCATACTAAAATGGGTCTACAGC
This sequence comes from Pleurodeles waltl, assembly GCF_031143425.1. NCBI lineage: Eukaryota > Metazoa > Chordata > Amphibia > Caudata > Salamandridae > Pleurodeles > Pleurodeles waltl. The sequence goes on along the minus strand of NC_090444.1, from coordinate 145,303,346 downwards.
GTGCATTAAACAGCCTCCATACCTACAACAAACTGAATTTTCTCAAGATCAACCAAGATAAGACAAGGGTCATGATATTTTGGCGTTATAAAAAGAAAGCACTAACATGGAATATAGGGGCAAATACTATCAACATGATACAGAAATACAACTACCTGGGGCTCTGGTTCACTGAAACATCAAAGCCCACAGCTCACAAAGTGTCATAAAAAAGAAAGCAGAGGCAGTAACGTACAGGCTCGCTAACCTGAACAAGAAACTAAAATGAGTCTCTGTAGCTCTCTGTCTCTTACTGGCACTCCACTATGGGCACCAGTCATTCCCTGATGACTCTGCTAGCACTCTGGATCACCTGCAGACTCTAGGGTACAAGAAGTAGAAGAAGTTCCAACTACCCAGACATTTGCAAAGATCTAGAACCTTCTTGGAATTTGGACTGATAAGCCGACTAATTTTTGCATCAGGCATTTTGAAATAATTCATTTGCATATTAAGAGCACCAGCAAACACTCTGACAGCCTGCCTGAAAGAAACTTTTGAGAGGCCTGGGAATCCCTGGCAGTGCAGGTGCAGGAGGCAATTCAATCCCTTCAAATAGAAGTAGCAGCCTTACAACTTGACTCCGTTGGCCTTCCATCATGGAAAATGGTAATCAACAAACAGGTAAGCCTTGTATCATTACGCAAGATACTACTTCTCTGTGGGCTTCAGACACCTTATGCCCAATGACCTCATCCTACCTGGTGGTAAGACCTGAGCCCTACCTCTCAGAGGCTATCAATCCTCCCATACTTAAAGACATCATGTGCCTGCGCCTGCTAGTTATACCCGTAGTAGACTTTAAACTGGCCTCGTTCCAGCTGGGACAGAGGATGGCCCGCAGGCTTTGGGACTTCAGTAAGGAATCCTGGCGTCATCTATTATGTTAGACTGCTAGGAGGTCACTGTTGAAGCCATTTTTTTTTTTGCTGAAGGGGGCCTGTATTTGCAAGGAACCATCCTCGACATGTTTCGCACAAACAGGCGTAAGATCTTTAACAAGATGTGCCAAATATGTTATTGAACTCAGAGCTCTCCTCTGCCTGTAATTTACAGGAACTAAGGGCCAGATGTATGATCACGGCCCATTGCGATTCAGTAATAGAGATTTTTAAGAAATCGCTATTACCGACTCGCAAAGGGCCATGTATCACATTTACGAATCGGTTATAGCGATTTCTTAAAAATCGTAAATGCTATTACCGAATCGCAAATTGCGATACCGGCCCCATTTGCAGCTATGGGCCTGTTGCAAATTGCGATTCGCAAAATCCAGGTCACAACGCAAAAAAACTCAATTTTTGCGATTTCTACTTTGTGGTCTGTGAATGCCTTTCATGCATTGCAGACCACTATTTTGCACTCGCAGACGGCCGATTTTACCGTTTGCGAGTGCAAAATATTTTCATACATCTGGCCCTAAGCCAATTAAGCACACAGAAAACTCTTCACAGACTTTATGACCTTCACATAGCTTCTTTTTTCATGATGCAAAGCATGCTCAAGAACAATGGTGGTAAAATAGCTTAAGGTCTCCCAGAGTTAATGGATGTCACTGCACCCTTTTAAACTGCTCTGCACACATTTTTAATGCACCTTAAATGGCAGCAGACAGTTAATTTGTTAAGAGTATTCTTGTATATACTTTATGATCTACAACGTATTTTATTGCTACAGAGTGTTTTCTGTGATCACTGTCTAACTAGCACTGGCAGCATTTCAATATGGTACCTCCTTTATCGCTTTCTTTTTAACTTTTTGCAATGGTTTTAAGTACTCATGCATTATAAGTTAAAAACCTTGAACTTGAGAACTTGAAACTTGAATATCTTGGGGCCAATTCACAAAGAAGTGTAATAGTATGTAAAAGAGCACAAGTTTACATTTTCCAAAAGGTGCTTTTTGATAGGCCTCTAAGTGTTTATATATTTTATCAATGTATTCATATTTGTTCCAAAGGGCATACCATGCACACAAATGCACCCTAAACCTTGTACTACACCATGGACCTGCTCCATAGATTATTTTTCCCCATCTGAGCTAATGGAGATTTGGGGGCAAAGGGAAAGCACATTTTATTCCATCTAACTAATGCAGATTTCAGCATATCTCTCACTCCTAAAACCTTCTGCTCCAATAGTGTGCAGCAGTTATACAGCATACAGCATAGTGCAGGCTTGGGGCATAAGTGTTATGCACCTGCATTGCAGACATGTATGCTACCACTCAGCAGTGAACAGGGCTAAAGCAGCTGGTCAAGCTTCTGAGGGTACAAGCAGGGCTTCAGCAGCAAAGCAGTCCTTCGAGGTGCAGCAACAAAGTCTTCTGAAGTACACAGCAGCAGGCTGTCCTCTAATAATTGTTCTGCAGGTCCAGAAAGTAAACTGAAGAGTTAGTCTCAGGGTCCCATGTTTATACCTGGTGCCTTATTTGAAGTAGAAGTTTCTAAATAATTCCCTTTGAAGTATTTGAAAATTCTTGCCTCCACTTCCCTGGCCTCAGCCTGGATTCATGCACAATGCATTGGTGACAAGTCCTTTGTGTGAAAGCTGGACACAGTCTATTCAGTTGCAAATGGGGTTGTTCCCAGTTTTGCTATCCCATCCTGCCGTTGAGGTCCCACCCAGACACACCTAATCTCTCTATTGTGTGGCTGTCTGGGAGGAATCTGCAAAGTCCAACTACCAACTACACCTGGTCATGTGACCCAAGAACATGCTGAAGGCACCAAGTAAGGCAGGAAAATTCCAGCTTAGAAAAGTGGCATTTTTGAAATTGTACCTCAAAATCCAACTTTACCATTAAAGAGGATTTTAAATTACTACTTCTCAGACACCAGATATGAAATCCATACCTGTTCCTAATCAATAGCCTAATAATTAAATGTAATAAGGCAACCCAATTTTATCCTATGAAAGAGGTAGACCTCACAGTAATGGAAAACAAAGTTAGGAGTTTTTCACTACCAGTATATGTAAAACTTAAATGTACATGTCCAAACTTTTACGTCCAACGCACCCTGCCCTAATGGCTACCTATGGCTTACCTTATGGGTGACTATGTAATAAAAGTGAAGGTTAAAGTTTCGCAACTAGGTTATTTTGCCAAGTCAAACTGGCAGTTTAAATCCGCATTCAGGCAGGCTACAGTAGCAGTCCTGGGTATATGGTATACCACTTTACTAAAGACTTATAAGACAATTAATGTATGCTTAATCAGGTTTAAGCCAATTTTGCCATGTTTTAGGAAGTGAGCACAAGCACTTAAGTACTGGTTAGCAGTGATGAATTGCACAGGCCAGCAAAAACAAATTCAGCAAAAATAGAAGGGGCGAAGGCAAAATGTTTAGGGGTGACCCTGCAGAGAGGGTCAGGTTCAACGTCACTTTAAGGCATTTTTGTCATGTGAATAAAATGTGTGCTCTGATTTACAATTTGTCATACATATTCAAACACCTGAAGAGCATGGATCATCGAGGTGAACAAAATATGCTGCTTTTATGTTTTTCTAGTTCAGCTCCTCTATTTCTGCTGCTAATTTTCGTAGCTAGTGTGTTGCAGCATGTTTTGTTTTTCTTCAGTTCTGGTGAAAGATGTCACATATTTTGGGCACGTATTGCGCCATGTGGAGCACGTTATGCGAAAGTGATCAGTTCATATGACTGGGAGTCATGCCAAACAATAGAGGGCGCAGGTTTGTTTGTACATATGCACTTGCTTTTTGTACTTCCATATAGGTTTGAGTTACAGCGCTCTGCAAGTGATAAAGCACTGTGGGTGACAACCTTTTCAAAATATGCATCATGGACTACTTTCATGGATGAAGTGATAGGTTTCTGTGTTCCTTTTTTCCAGTCAGCAACAATTTTCCCTGAATGCATGCATTTACAGGCCAGGTCTATCAGGCACTGCTTGCTCAGTGAGGAGGAGGGCCTTTGAGGATAAGTCTTATAACACTTTGCACACGATGGACTATCTGAAACTCTATAGTACTCACTACACAACCGATCCTCTTGGCACCCAAGGAAATTAGTACCCATGTAGATGTCATATATTTTGTTAGAAAATAGTGCCTAATATAGGTTTGGTTTAGTTCCCATTGCAAGGCTGTATGAGCAAGAGTGATTGCCACAATGTAGAAAAGTATGTTTATTTGGTGTGCACGAGCTACATGTGCTCACATGTCTTGTTTGTTTAAATGAGGAACATGCAACTGCAAACCATGGTCTCTGTCCTTGTGTGCAAACATAGCATCTCTGGCTTCCTCAGAAAGATACTTGTGTTGCAACACTGCAGGTTTATGAGCTAAATCTCACATATTATGAATGTGCAGATGTAGCTATTTTGTTCTCTTGCATTTTTGGATTAATAAAACATACTATTTCTTCTCTTCAACAAATTATGTATTTAGTAGCCAATAAAAATAATGGGCAAGTTTGAGGTACTTTGAAATCAATAATGTTATTGGAGATGGGCAAGTAACATTTTTAGTGATGCCTCTCTACCTAAATTCATGCTATTAGTGTGAGTGTTTTCTTTGTGCTTTATAGGAATAGGACATACTTTTCTGGTTATTCCTTCGAGAATTTTCTGACATTCCTGTTAGATCATTCTGCGTGTTGTTAAGAGCGGGCTAGCTACTCATGACTCTTTCTGTATTTAGGTGTATTTACTATTTAGTGTTAGTTTGCTTATTTACCAGATGTGCTTTTGATACCTAAATTCCTAAAGGAACACTGGAGTATTGCATTTATTATCGTTTTTGTTTTATGAAAAATCCCTTTAGTAACTAACTTTTGCTTTCTGTAATGATACTATTATTTGAAGATATCTACAAATATTGAGAACTGGAAAAGCCATTTTGTGTGTTTTTTGTTAGTGGTCTTGACTGACATTTAAAGCTCAGCATTCTTCCTTCATTAACTAGGGGTGGAGCATCAATACACACAAATAGCAAGTCCTAATATACAGAAGCAGGATCTCCAGACTGATGCACAAAAGGATGGTTCTTCACTACTGCCAAACGTCTGAAACGTGGCCACATTTTCTCCAGTCATTAGTGTGATTTACTTGTGAAAATGGGTGTTCCACAAAACTATCATAAGAAATTGCATTGTGTACACCCGCAAAGCTGCACCTTTGTGAGTTTTCACAATCATGTTCTATATTTTTATTTAGCTTACTCCCTTTAGTAGTGGGTCTAAGGGTTGCAGCACTGCATTATGCGAAAATAAAGAAAACAAAATGAGGACAGACATTTGACCCAAAATGAAGAAAAGTTAAAACGAGATTTTAGGGAAAAACTCAAATAAACTCAACATTGAAAATATTCTGTACTGTATTTTAAACAAATAACGATATACCTTTACTTAACAAGGATAGGACATTAAGCTAAGATTATAGCTAATGAGTGCGTAAGAGATGTTGGACCTGACAGACAAAAGACTTAGGGGCATATTTATACTCCGTTTGCGCCGAATTTGCGTCGTTTTTTTCGACGCAAATTCAGCGCAAAATTAACGCCATATTTATACTTTGGCGTTAGACGCGTCTAGCGCCAAACTATGAGTAAAGAGCGTCATTTTTTTGCGTGAACGCCTTCCTTGCGTTAATGAGATGCAAGGTAGGCGTTCCCGTCTAAAAAAATGACTGCGCCGCAAATGCGTCGTATTTATACTCCCGGGCAAAAATGACGCCCGGGAGTGGGCGGGGCAAAAAACCCAGCATTTGCGCCGGATTTTAGCGCCTGGGTCAGGGCAGGCGTTAAGGGACCTGTGGGCTCAAAATGAGCCCACAGCTGCCCTCCCATGCCCCCAGGGACCCCCCCTGCCACCCTTGCCCACCCCAGGAGGACACCCAAGGCTGGAGGGACCCACCCCAGGTACATTCAGGTAAGTTCAGGTAAGTATAATTTTTTTTTTTTTAATATATTTTTTGGGCATAGGGGGGCCTGATTTGTGCCCCCCTAAATGCCCAATGACCATGCCCAGGGGACATAAGTCCCCTGGGCATGGCCATTGGGCAAGGGGGCATGACTCCTGTCTTTACTAAAACAGGAGTCATGTAAATGGCGTCTGGGCGTCGTTAAAAATGGCGCAAATCGGGTGGAGGCGATTTTTTGCGTCAACCTGACTTGCACCATTTTTAAGACGCCCTAGCGCCATTTTTCCCAACGCCGGCGCTGCCTGGTGTACGTGTTTTTTTTCCACGCACACCAGGCAGCGCCGGTCTGCTTGCGCCGGCTAACGCCATTCAATAAATACGGCGCCCGCATGGCGCATCAGAATGGCGTTAGCCGGCGCAAACATTTTTGACGCTAAACTGCGTTAGCGCAGTTTAGCGTCAAAAAGTAGAAATACGGGCCTTAGGGGCATATTTATACTCCGTTTGCGCCAAATTTGCGTCGTTTTTTTAGACGCAAATTCGGCGCAAAACTAACGCCATATTTATACTTTGGCGTTAGACGCGTCTAGCGCCAAACTATGAGTAAAGAGCGTAATTTTTTTGCGTGAACGCCTTCCTTGCGTTAATGAGATGCAAGGTAGGCGTTCCCGTCTAAAAAAATGACTGCGCCGCAAATGCGTCGTATTTATACTCCCGGGCAAAAATGACGCCCGGGAGTGGGCGGGGCAAAAAAACACGCATTTGCGCCGGATTTTAGCGCCTGGGTCAGGGCAGGCGTTAAGGGACCTGTGGGCTCAAAATGAGCCCACAGCTTCCTTCCCATGCCCCCAGGGACCCCCCCTGCCACCCTTGCCCACCCCAGGAGGACACCCAAGGCTGGAGGGACCCACCCCAGGGACATTCAGGTAAGTTCAGGTAAGTATAATTTTTTTTTTTTAATATATTTTTTTTTGGCATAGGGGGGCCTGATTTGTGCCCCCCTACATGCCACAATGCCCAATGACCATGCCCAGGGGACATAAGTCCCCTGGGCATGGCCATTGGGCAAGGGGGCATGACTCCTATCTTTACTAAGACAGGAGTCATGTAAATGGCGTCTGGGCGTCGTTAAAAATGGCGCAAATCGGGTGGAGGCGATTTTTTGCGTCAACCTGACTTGCACCATTTTTAAGATGCCCTAGCGCCATTTTTCCCAACGCCGGCGCTGCCTGGTGTACGTGCTTTTTTTCCACGCACACCAGGCAGCGCCGGTCTGCTTGCGCCGGCTAACGCCATTCAATAAATACGGCGCCCGCATGGCGCTTCAGAATGGCGTTAGCCGGCGCAAAAATTTTTGACGCTAAACTGCGTTAGCACAGTTTAGCGTCAAAAAGTATAAATACGGGCCTTAGGGCCAGATGTAGCAAAGGGTTTTACCCATTCTATGTCTATGGGAAAATGTGTTCGTATATCTGGCCCTTACTGCACAATGTTCTACTTGACCCTGGTTTGTGCCTCTTTCATTTGGAATTAGGATTTCAGGCAAACCACGTAATTATATTTTAATATATCGTGCTTTGCTTGAAAATCTATAGTTGCTTTCACAGTTTCTGTCTCCTTTAGCCCCTTTTGCATATCATAGTTAATGGAGGGGTTGGCGCCTTATACTGAACATCAATTTTAGCCCTGCATTTGCGTAGCCTTTCAGCGCAGAATAGCCTTTGCACAAGAATGTTACTCGTTTCTGCCCTTTTCTCCGCTAACTCCTGCATGTCCTAGGATGTACACACAAATATATAGTGCATTTCATCCCGTTTTCTAATCTGCCACAAACATGCCCTTTCTTTCAGCAGAGGCACCTGCATAGCTATTTTGGCGCTTAATAAAACGATTAATATAAGTCACAGATATATTTTCTGAAAATTCGGCTTTGCTCCCTCTGGCCCTGAGTTAATTAAAAATGGAGTAAAAAACACTGAAAAGAACATAGAGAAGGAGCTATTTCCCAGTACTTTAAACTGCATCACACTAATCCAGTTTTTCATGGAATTAAAGACCGTAGTTATTTTTAGGTACTTTTTGGTCCCACTATTTAGCAGGTGTATCTTGTTTTAAATATTCTCATTTTAGAAATAATTGCTACAGCTTTGATTAGTAACTAATTTTCAATTAAGCGATAGGTCAAGTTAATGCAATTAGAATTGAAGATTGGGAAAGAGTCTGTTGCGGAAGGGCTTTGTTTCAGGAAGTGGGTCTCTTTCCGCCTGTAATTGGTTTGGCCCTGGTCATGGGCATAATTATTTTCCCGCTGCTCTGCATCCAGGCGGGAAATTGTGTTCATTTTATGGGATATGGATATATCAACCAATAAACGAGGCATAGAATATTAAAAACATATTAAACAATTAGAAAAGCAGTTAGGTGATAGAAAATAGTATTTCAATATTCTCCAGAAAGTATAAAAAACGCATTATTACCTACATTGATACTTTACAACAATAATGGACCAGTAGTCATTTTGGCTTTCTGAAAGCTAAGCCAAATAACAGGAAGTTCTTTTATGGGTCCTATACTCTTATTCTCTCAAAAATGTAATCTCACTACGTAATGTTATGCACTTAGCATATAATTTTCCCGTGAGGGACGAAAAAAAAACATTCTCCAGGGAATTTTCAACTCTCGCTTCAGGGTGACCGCAGCTCCTTATCTCCAAACAACCACACAGTGTATCCCATTCTGACCAAAGCTGCCCCAGTCCATGCAAGGTAGCAGTCATATCATATATGTGGTTTTACAAACCCAAGATATCTGCACCAACATGGCATATCCTGTATTCAACAAAAGTCAAAGAACTATATAATCACTGAATTGCCAAACTTGATCTTCTAACCTATGCGCATTGCAAGTAATATACTTAGAATGTTTATATGCATTATGTGTCTGTCAATCGTATCTATATTGCCCAAAACATATTTTTTATCAAAGGTAGAGTCCTTTTAGAACTACTAAGACATCATTATATTTTCAGACTTCAAGGTACATAAAATGTATTTATTTTTGTCGTCTCATAGCTCCAAATAACAGCCAACACAATTTTTGTCCAATCGTTATCAAGACACGTGCTATTTTTGTATTGAATTGTGTGTTCACCGTGTCCCTTATTCTAGTTCCTTCCTATATCTATCAAATTGGTACCTCTCACCTGTTCATACTGGACCACAGTTCGTCTTTCGACCTTCACATCAACATTCTACCAAGTTATCATGTTGTTTATATGGTCTCTGGCTCAAATGCATATCAACATTTTAGCGCCGCCTACCTACATAAAATCATATTATCAACGTGTGTTCTTTCTTTGTGCAAAACTTTATAAGGAACTAGGTTTATGGGAAAGAGACAGACGTTTCTTGTTATTCCTATGAGACTTTTCTAACTTTCTTATTAGACTTTTCTGCTTGTTGTTTAGAGTTGGCTAAATTCTCAGGGGCCTTTCTGTATTTACTATTTAGTGTATTAGATGTGTCAGCCTTAGGGTGTCTTCTCTGCAATGTCTTGCAGTCCTCCTCTATTTTTCTGACCTTGTATTTGCTGGTACTAGAACTCTGGACACTTTACTACTTCTGACCAGTACTAAAGTGCTTGTGCTCTGTCCTCTAAAACATGGTTATTTTGGCTTATCCACAATTGACAATAAATGTATGTATAAGTCGCTATTAGAGTGCAATACATGTGCCCAGAGCCTGTAACTTAAATGCTACTAGCTGGCCTGCAGCATGGATTGTGACACCCCCTTAAGTAGCCTGTTAAGCATGTTTCAGGCCTTGCAGAGCCTGTGTGTGCAGGTTTAAACTGGCATTTTGACCTGGCAAAATAATCCTGTTGCCAGGCCCAAAACTTCCCTTTTCTTGTAATTCATATATCACCCATGGGGCAGGCCCTGGACAGTTGGGGCAGGATGCAATGTATTAAAAAATAGGGCATGTACTTTTAAGTTTTACATGTCCTGGCAGTGAAAAACCCTCAAATTTGTTTTTCACTTTTGCAAGGCCTAGCTCTCCCGTAGAATAACATTGAAGTTGTCTTATTACATGTGAAAAGCATACTTTTCAAATGGGAATAGATATTTCCTTAAATTTTGGTGTCGCTAGAACCACAATTTAAAATCTTAACTAATAGTGAAGTTGGTATTCAAAGTGCAATTCTGAAAATGTCACTTTTAGAAAGTTGGAATTTTCTTGTCTTAGCAATGTGTTGCCTGCAGCGTGTCTCTGGCCACATGACTGGGTGTAGTTAGCAGCTGGGCCTTGTGTATTCCCCCTAGACAGCCACACACAATTGGAGGTTAGGTTTGACTTGATTGGCCTTCTTGGGCAGGATGGGAAGGAGGAACCAGAACCAGGCTCACTTATACCTAAATAGGCTGTGTCCTGTTCCATCACAAAGGACTGCATAACCCCTGTAGTCAGTCCTGAGCCAGAGCAGAGAGACTAAGACATCTGTGCAATTCAAAGGCATGCATTTGAAGTTTCCCCTCTTCAAAAGTACCACTGGGTATGAGAACTGGACCTCAGGCACCACAACATCAGTACACTTCTGGACCTGTAGATACTCTGCCATAAAGAAGAACAGCTGTGCTGCTGAAGGACTGCCACTCTGCTGGACTACACCCTGCTGACCTGCTGCTTTGCTGTGCTGATCTGTTTCCTGCTTCCAGAAGGACTGGACCTGGATCTCTGTTGAACCCAGAACCCAGAGTAACTCCAAGGGCTAGTTGGCTGGCCTCCTGATCTAAATTCTTTGACACCTTTGTGAGTTTTCACAATCATGTTCTATATTTTTATTTAGCTTACTCCCTTTAGTAGTGGGTCTAAGGGTTGCAGCACTGCATTATGCGAAAATAAAGAAAACAAAATGAGGACAGACATTTGACCCAAAATGAAGAAAAGTTAAAACGAGATTTTAGGGAAAAACTAAAATAAACTCAACATTGAAAATATTCTGTACTGTATTTTAAACAAATAACGATATACCTTTACTTAACAAGGATAGGACATTAAGCTAAGATTATAGCTAATGAGTGCGTAAGAGATGTTGGACCTGACAGACAAAAGACTTAGGGGCATATTTATACTCCGTTTGCGCCGAATTTGCGTCTTTTTTTCGACGCAAATTCGGCGCAAAACTAACACCATATTTATACTTTGGCGTTAGACACGTCTAGCGCCAAACTATGAGTAAAGAGCGTCATTTTTTTGCGTGAACGCCTTCCTTGCGTTAATGAGATGCAAGGTAGGCGTTCAAGTCTAAAAAAATGACTGCGCCGCAAATGCGTCGTATTTATACTCCCGGGCAAAAATGACGCCCGGGAGTGGGCGGGGCAAAAAAAAACGCATTTGCGCCGGATTTTAGCGCCTGGGTCAGGGCAGGCGTTAAGGGACCTGTGGGCGTTAGCGCAGTTTAGCGTCAAAAAGTATAAATACGGGCCTTAGGGCCAGATGTAGCAAAGGGTTTTACCCATTCTATGTCTATGGGAAAATGTGTTCGTATATCTGGCCCTTACTGCACAATGTTCTACTTGACCCTGGTTTGTGCCTCTTTCATGTGGAATTAGGATTTCAGGCAAACCACGTAATTATATTTTAATATATCGTGCTTTGCTTGAAAATCTATAGTTGCTTTCACAGTTTCTGTCTCCTTTAGCCCCTTTTGCATATCATAGTTAATGGAGGGGTTGTCGCCATATACTGCACATCAATTTTAGCCCTGCATTTGCGTAGCCTTTCAGCGCAGAATAGCCTTTGCACAAGAATGTTACTCGTTTCTGCCCTTTTCTCCGCTAACTCCTGCATGTCCTAGGATGTACACACAAATATATAGTGCATTTCATCCCGTTTTCTAATCTGCCACAAACATGCCCTTTCTTTCAGCAGAGGCACCTGCATAGCTATTTTGGCGCTTAATAAAACGATTAATATAAGTCACAGATATATTTTCTGAAAATTCGGCTTTGCTCCCTCTGGCCCTGAGTTAATTAAAAATGGAGTAAAAAACACTGAAAAGAACATAGAGAAGGAGCTATTTCCCAGTACTTTAAACTGCTTCACACTAATCCAGTTTTTCATGGAATTAAAGACCGTAGTTATTTTTAGGTACTTTTTGGTCCCACTATTTAGCAGGTGTATCTTGTTTTAAATATTCTCATTTTAGAAATAATTGCTACAGCTTTGATTAGTAACTAATTTTCAATTAAGCGATAGGTCAAGTTAATGCAATTAGAATTGAAGATTGGGAAAGAGTCTGTTGCGGAAGGGCTTTGTTTCAGGAAGTGGGTCTCTTTCCGCCTGTAATTGGTTTGGCCCTGGTCATGGGCATAATTATTATCCCGCTGCTCTGCATCCAGGCGGGAAATTGTGTTCATTTTATGGGATATGGATATATCAACCAATAAACGAGGCATAGAATATTAAAAACATATTAAACAATTAGAAAAGCAGTTAGGTGATAGAAAATAGTATTTCAATATTCTCCAGAAAGTATAAAAAACGCATTATTACCTACATTGATACTTTACAACAATAATGGACCAGTAGTCATTTTGGCTTTCTGAAAGCTAAGCCAAATAACAGGAAGTTCTTTTATGGGTCCTATACTCTTATTCTCTCAAAAATGTAATCTCACTACGTAATGTTATGCACTTAGCATATAATTTTCCTGTGAGGGACGAAAAAAAACCATTCTCCAGGGAATTTTCAACTCTCGCTTCAGGGTGACCGCAGCTCCTTATCTCCAAACAACCACACAGTGTATCCCATTCTGACCAAAGCTGCCCCAGTCCATGCAAGGTAGCAGTCATATCATATATGTGGTTTTACAAACCCAAGATATCTGCACCAACATGGCATATCCTGTATTCAACAAAAGTCAAAGAACTATATAATCACTGAATTGCCAAACTTGATCTTCTAACCTATGCGCATTGCAAGTAATATACTTAGAATGTTTATATGCATTATGTGTCTGTCAATCGTATCTATATTGCCCAAAACATATTTTTTATCAAAGGTAGAGTCCTTTTAGAACTACTAAGACATCATTATATTTTCAGACTTCAAGGTACATAAAATGTATTTATTTTTGTCGTCTCATAGCTCCAAATAACAGCCAACACAATTTGTGTCCAATTGTTATCAAGACACGTGCTATTTTTGTATTGAATTGTGTGTTCACCATGTCTCTTATTCTAGTTCCTTCCTATATCTATCAAATTGGTACCTCTCACCTGTTCATACTGGACCACAGTTCGTCTTTCGACCTTCACATCAACATTCTACCAAGTTATCATGTTGTTTATATGGTCTCTGGCTCAAATGCATATCAACATTTTAGCGCCGCCTACCTACATAAAATCATATTATCAACGTGTGTTCTTTCTTTGTGCAAAACTTTATAAGGAACTAGGTTTATGGGAAAGAGACAGACGTTTCTTGTTATTCCTATGAGACTTTTCTAACTTTCTTATTAGACTTTTCTGCTTGTTGTTTAGAGTTGGCTAAATACTCAGGGGCCTTTCTGTATTTACTATTTAGTGTATTAGATGTGTCAGCCTTAGGGTGTCTTCTCTGCAATGTCTTGCAGTCCTCTATTTTTCTGACCTTGTATTTGCTGGTACTAGAACTCTGGACACTTTACTACTTCTGACCAGTACTAAAGTGCTTGTGCTCTGTCCTCTAAAACATGGTTATTTTGGCTTATCCACAATTGACAATACATGTATGTATAAGTCGCTATTAGAGTGCAATACATGTGCCCAGAGCCTGTAACTTAAATGCTACTAGTTGGCCTGCAGCATGGATTGTGCCACCCCCTTAAGTAGCCTGTTAAGCATGTTTCAGGCCTTGCAGAGCCTGTGTGTGCAGGTTTAAACTGGCATTTTGACCTGGCAAAATAATCCTGTTGCCAGGCCCAAAACTTCCCTTTTCTTGTAATTCATATATCACCCATGGGGCAGGCCCTGGACAGTTGGGGCAGGATGCAATGTATTAAAAAATAGGGCATGTACTTTTAAGTTTTACATGTCCTGGCAGTGAAAAACCCTCAAATTTGTTTTTCACTTTTGCAAGGCCTAGCTCTCCCGTAGAATAACATTGAAGTTGTCTTATTACATGTGAAAAGCATACTTTTCAAATGGGAATAGATATTTCCTTCAATTTTGGTGTCGCTAGAACCACAATTTAAAATCCTAACTAATAGTGAAGTTGGTATTCAAAGTGCAATTCTGAAAATGTCACTTTTAGAAAGTTGGAATTTTCTTGTCTTAGCAATGTGTTGCCTGCAGCGTGTCTCTGGCCACATGACTGGGTGTAGTTAGCAGCTGGGCCTTGTGTATTCCCCCTAGACAGCCACACACAATTGGAGGTTAGGTGTGACTTGATGGGCCTTCTTGGGCAGGATGGGAAGGAGGAACCAGAACCAGGCTCACTTATACCTAAATAGGCTGTGTCCTGTTCCATCACAAAGGACTGCATAACCCCTGTAGTCAGTTCTGAGCCAGAGCAGAGAGACTAAGACATCTGTGCAATTCAAAGGCATGCATTTGAAGTTCCCCCTCTTCAAAAGTACCACTGGGTATGAGAACTGGACCTCAGGCACCACAACATCAGTACACTTCTGGACCTGTAGATACTCTGCCATAAAGAAGAACAGCTGTGCTGCTGAAGGACTGCCACTCTGCTGGACTACACCCTGCTGACCTGCTGCTTTGCTGTGCTGATCTGTTTCCTTCTTCCAGAAGGACTGGACCTGGATCTCTGTTGAACCCAGAACCCAGAGTAACTCCAAGGGCTAGTTGGCTGGCCTCCTGATCTAAATTCTTTGAGACATAAAAGACTTCCAACCACCCTACTTCTGCACTTGGGCTCTGCCATCAGTAAGTCTACCCTGCCAAGTGGTGCCACCCAAGTCCTGGATCTTTGGAATTGGCAGCAAGGTGCTTGCCATTGGAACCGACTTTTCCTATCTTCTGAGCAATGCATCCCTAAACAAGACTGACAAATCTCTTCAGCTCAGCAGTGCATCCTTGAGCAGAAGAGACCCATCGCCACTGCTGCATGGATTCGACCTGTCGCAAAAGACTTGCATCACCACTGCATCCTGCATTTTGGGGTAGAAACAGCGCCTTTGGAACTGCCATGTGCAACACTTTTCATGAGCAGTTCCTCGCATCTCTGGTCGATGGCAGTCTCAACGCCGAAAGCTCTGTATTGCAGCTTCACCGCTCATCGGAACTGATTCCTCACCTCGATTGTGTAACACATCCCCAACACCAGCCTTAACGTCGCAAGCCCTGCAACAGGATCTCACACCACAGTCTTGCCGCAACTCAGAATCAAAGCATCGCCTCGGCTGCATGACTCATCTTCGACATGGATCCATGCAATGCTTCGCAATCAGAATTTAAACTACTTTGTTCAGCGGACCTAACTGTAGACCTATCTGGGCCCCTGGAGCCAACCCAGACTCCGTTGTGGTCGGCCTGAACATGTGGCTATGTCCCAGTCTGGTGTGACCAGATATCCTCAATAGTGCTTTGTGCTACTTGATGCTATTTTTAGTTAAAACTCTGAAATTCAATGTCTCTGGTTCTAACTGGATTCTTGTCATTTTGCTCTTGTTTTATTTATTAAAATGTATTCTATTTTTTTAACTCTGTTGTGGGCTCTTTTTGTGGAGTGTTTTACCGCTTGAAGTTGTCGTGTAGGCTCTCAATATTCTAATGAGACTGCTGATTTGAGCATCAGAATCGCCTGCGGTGTGGGGGACTGAGTCTAACCCACTAAAGGTGACACCTGTCGGCCTAAACCGGGTTGTGCTCCGGCTAACAAGCCGTGCCTCATCTCCACCCAAGACCAGGGATGATTTGGCAGCCGAGCGCATGACACAATTGGAAATCGTGGTCACTCAGATCGCATCCGTTTCTCTCAGTTACATTGGCCTCACATATACAAGGACAATCAGAGGCAGTATATGTTTCAATAAGGTTTTAATGAAGCAACTGCATCTTAGATAATAAAGCATGTACTAAAATAACCAGGACGGTGAAGCATAACAGGATTACAATTGTGACAAGGAGAGTAAAGCATAAAAATAACGCTAACATATTGTCCCTAGAATCATTAAACTAATTCCTACCTAGGCTATATTAGAGCACAACATGTTAAGACATCATCCCTCATACCTGAGCAAGAGGCCTGAAGTCTGCATAAGCAGCTGTAGCGAAGCATTCAGCAATCAGCATACAGTCGTGGTAAATTGGCTGGAATCTCCCTCTAACGTGTATGGGACAGTGTTTTTATAATAAAACAGCTGATGATCTAAGAAAATGCCCCTACATAAGGATGTGTATGTTTCTATGAAAACCAGAGACAAAGCGTTACCACGTTTACCAGCAACCTATCTTACTTCAGCCTTGAGAAAAGCAAAGAGTGAAATAAATGTCTTGTTTAAGAATGCAGTGCTGGCCTAGGCAAAGAACAGCTACATAGAGAGAAATAAAACAAGACTGCAAATGTGGCTATTGTTAAAATATTAAACAAAGCTGCATAAAATATATCTAGGTTAAAGTGCACAGCAGCAGGCCTAGTTTGCTATAATAACGTGCATGGAGCTATAACTAAAATGGCTACACAACAAAGTGTTGCACACATACTTTACAAATTGCTTCTAAGTTAAGCCTGACAGTTTTGTGACAAGCTAGCAGTTAACAGGTTAATTTGGGGTTTGCTTGAATCTCGAGCCTTGAGGTTGTTTTGGGGATAAGGGTGAGAGAAGGGGGCAATTGTTAATTCATCATCTGAAATATAAAAAACATTTTTGGGGGTGCTGCAGACCCACCAGCGCCTCAACTTCCAGTGCCACTGTATTCAGTCAGTAGTTCTTCATCAGATGACTTAGTTCAAAAGAGTTTCCAACAACACAGCTGGCTGAGGCGCTGCCTTTGGGAATGAAGTAGGGAATGAACCTCTAAATACAGCAGTAGAACCAAATGATGAGTGGACTATGCATCTGCTGATTTTGGTGGAAGGCTTCGCAACTTGCATCTCTAAATCAGGGCCAAATGACCTCACTTAGTTGTCAGCGGTAGGACTGTAGGGTAGCTGGGTCAAATGAGACACCTCCTTCAGTGCCACTGACTCGGCCAACCCACCATATGTAAACTATCCTGCTAAAAATCAGGGAATTTTCACTAAACATGCTATGGCAAAAAATCAGAAGCACTCTCAGTTTAAATGCTGAATGCTGGCAGGCCCAATATTTAACGTCAGGCTGGGCAGGATTCTTTTTGTTTCAATGACCATGATGCACTGGGAATTTTTCCCCAGGACGTGGGGAGATATTGATGGTTGCTTTCTTCCTGGGGTTGCAACGCTGTCCATGGCAATACTGTGGAAAAATACATTGTGCCATAAGTTCCTTTCTAATCAGAACAGAGGCTGTATTACGGATATGACACATTTCCCTTTTTGCGCCTGGCGCACCTGTCAAAAGGTGCGCCCTTTGCAAACAAGGAAAATGTGCTGAATTAGAATGAATGCACTGCCTAAGGGCAGCCACAAACTTGAGCTGTCCTTCGAGCAGTGCCTTTAAGTGAAATACAGAGCGGCTTTAAAGCAGCCACTCTGTGTTTCTCTGTGCAGGTGGCAACTCGGGGGTGCTTTTAAGAAGGGAGACAGATCACCTTGCAGGCGGTGCAGTGAATGACTGCACCTACTTGAAAGGGGATGTCGAGGTGTCCGCAGTACCCACTTGGTCCCCTTCAGAAGGCTGCCATCAGGGGGCGCACTGACAGTGCACCACATTTTTGTGGCACACTGTCAGTGCACCTCCAGAGAGCTCCTTTGCCTTTGCACCTGCGTCTATAACATGACACAGGCACAGAGGCAAATAGATACCCTCATTTGCATGGGGCCATACGAATAAAAGAATGCCCTCTGATGATAGTGTTGGTGCTATGTGTGCACCAGCGCTATTTGTGTTAAAGAAGGCACTGCACAAGTGACTGTGGCCCCTTCAGTAATTCCAAAATGCCCTGGTGGGATGAAACGTAGGAGCAAATGCCCATTGCTTCCCTGAGGGACTTTGTGTAGTATGGCCCTTAGCCTTCTATTGCAATATAGACAGGGTCTGACTGGCCTATTTAGCAATCAGGAAGTGCCCGAACGGGCTGCTCTGACAGCTCAGTGTGTGGGCTGTTTGTTTGGCTGCTTATGACCGTTTGTGGTCTGCAGAGCTGGTTTTTATTGTTGATTTCACAGTTATTAAAAGAAATGTTGCTTGCCTCCTACTCAAATCCATGCAGTCTTCTATTCTTTGCAAAACACTTTATAAGGTAAACCTTTCCGACCTTGAACATAGATTATAGATCTTTGGCAGCTAGTCTGCTTTAGAGTGATTTCTAATGGCAGAGGCTGATTAGGCTCCACCATCAGGAAAAAAGAGGTTCTCCCAACTCTAAATGAGACATTGGAACTGCAATGTGAGTTAAGTGTGCATCTCTCAATTGTTGTTGGTTGCTCCAGCATTACCAAAGTCTCTTCCTCTATCTGGGGTGCATGGAAGCAATTCTATGTACAATGTGCACATGATAAATTATTTTCATTTATCATTTGTCCATGTGCATAAAAAGTAAACCTGTTGAACAAATATATTGCCCATATTTTTCCGTTCTGTCTACATGATATTAAATTTTTCACAAACCTTTTTTCTTTACATTTGTATTTTCTGTTGGAGGGAGTAACTTCCTTAGAATGATGTGCAACATTAGTGCAGCTATGGTAACATGTTCATGCTATGTGGGCAGGACTCAGGAGCTGTGATAGGGTCTGATGAGGAACTTCATAAAGAAGTTTCAGACACTTGATATTAACATTCTGTAAAGAAGGATCTTTCATATTATGACTTCACTTTCAAATGATACTGGTGATATCCCTCCTAAATTACAAAAAACTAGTAGGACAAACAATCAAGTAAACCAGTAGTTGTTCACCCTTATGCCTCAGTTGCCCTTAAGATGCCAGTGACAACCATGCCCATATTTACTGCAGGTGATGGATGCTCAATAATCGCTAAAAAGACAATAACTTACTTTCATTCACAGCATTTATTATAAGTGAGCCACATAATACTTATATCTGTGATAATTCCTATTACAACACATACTGGAATTATAAGTTTTGCAGCTAACAACATATTCCTGCAGGTTTTTAGAGGTACATTTCGTCAGGGCAAACCTGCCAAACTGTATCATGGGAAACATGGCCAGCAATTGCCAGAACATGCAAATTTTGGTGCAGCAAACACCAACATCTGATGTTATACCCTAAAAAGCTGGTAATAGTTGCTATTTTAATGATGCGTTTAATAAATATCACATCAAATACTGGAAATTTGAGTGGTTTTGAGCAAAGTATGGAGGCCTTAATGGAAGGTTAGGGAGGGAGTTTAGGGAAGAAAATGCACCCGCTTACAAATGTTGTCGTTCCTAATTGCAAACTGCACTTTTAAGTTACTACAGCCAAAAAGGACCCAAAATAGTTGTCAAGGTACTCCAGCTCAGACCTGCAGTAAGTTCAACAACATGGCCAACCACTAGTACACTCCCGTAGTAAATAATGGTGGAAGCGACTTACAATACACCCCAAAAGAAATAATGGTAAAATAAATGAATTTATTTTAACTTTTTAAAAATCTATAAATGTAAAAATAATAAAATAATATATAAAAGAAACAAATATTTACTTTTGCATAAAACGTTTAACCAACTTTTTTCATTTATGCACAAATGTAATTTTATTTTTAAAAAAACAAATTAATTCCACTCTATACTTATTTGTGATAATCTATATCATAATAAAACAAAAAACATTTTATTTTAGGTTGGATTTTTTAAAATAAATCTTTAATAACTCATTTTATGTAACCTAATATATTATTTAATTAAAAATTATTGAGGTAATAGTGCTGTAACTGCTATAGCATTTTTGTGTTGTCTACATGGAAAACAAATAAAACAATTCACTGTATTATGTGTCACAAGAATATTTTTAATATTTTTTTTTTAAAGTTGAACTAGCTTCTTTACTTTTTTCTATACTTTACCAGAAGGAGACCTCTGCTGTGGAGTGAGGGTTGAGAACTAGGGGTAGGGCTGGCATTTGTGTTAGGGTTAGGGCTGGGTTTTAGGATTCATGGCTGTGTTTTAGGGTTGGGGTTTAGAGTTCAGGGCTGGGTTTTAGGGTTCAGGAGTGTGTTTCAGGATTGGGGGTTCAGGGTTGTTTTTTAGGGATTAGGGCCGGGCTTTAGGGTTCAGGGCCGGGTTTAGGGTTCAGGGCTGTTTTTTGTGCTTTAGGGCTCAGGGGTGGGGGTCTGGCTCGGCTATGTGTGGGATTGGGTTGTTGTCGAGATTTTTTGTGGTGGGAATAGGCTGGGTTTTGGTGTGTTTTGGGGGTCGAAAATTGTGTGTTTGGGGTTTTATTGCACTTTGGGTGTTTCCGTGCATGGGAGTGAATGGGGACACTGTTCGGGTAGGTTCAGAGTGCACCCATGCGCCCTCGTGTGGCTTGTCCCTAGTACCTGCATTGGTTTAAATGGGCGGGTGGGGGGGTGTCTTTGGGATTTTGTTTGGGTGGGTTGGAGTGAAGCTGGGGTTTTGGGATTGTGTGTGCTAGTAGGGGAGGGGTAGGAAAAGAGCATCTTCAATTTTGGCGAAGATTGTTCCAGGGGAAGGGGTCAAAAGGCATTTTTGAAGTTGGGGGTTGGGTTCCAATGTTACCTATGGCCGCTGTTTGGCATGTTTTGGGGGAATCTTTTGGGGGGGGTTGGAGTGGAGCTAGGGTGATGGGTCTTCTGTGAGGGATGGCTAGGGGTGTCACTTAGTAATGTGATATGTTTGGGAGTGGATCGATTGAGGAGAAGGGTTATTTTGGGGCTGGTAAGTGAATGTGAAAACGGGCGTGTATAGGCCCTAGCGGCAGTAGCGTTGTTGCTGCTGTGGAGTGGAGATCTCCCCGAATGTGTGATAAGTTATGAGTAATAACTTCACACTTGTAAATTAGGCTCTACCCACTGAAATCAGGAGTGGAGACAAGTAAATCTACACTTTGTAGTAAAGGCATTCTCATAAATGGCGAATATCCAAAAACAATAAATGTACTACAAAGTGTGAGAGTAAATTTACAACTGTAAATTTACTCACATGTAATTTTACCTTTGTGAATAGCCCCTATACATGCTACAATTTTTCAACATTGGACTTTATAATAAAACGGTCATTAAATAATATTTTTTATAAAATAAGTATATACTATATACTTATTTCCTTTCTATAATAACATAATTAGAAGAGTATACATATTAGAATAAATTATTATGAAATAGTAATGAATAAGGTAAGACCAAAATAAAGCTAAATGGTAAAATAAAATAAAATAAAATAATATAATGAAAGTGCTGATCATCAAAATCTCTGACATTCACAAGCTGCCATTGGTGAAGGTTTTCAAAAAGTAAAACATGGCACTGTCATTCTTCTTCTCATGGAACAAGCGCTCAGACCAATTCTAATTACTGGCCCATCTCCAACCAACCTGCTTCAATAATGCATTGGAGTCTTAAGAGGAACTCCATACTAAATAATTTACAATCTGTCTACCCCACCCCCACCATGTTACAGAAACAATTCTACTTACAATCAGGTAAGAGCTTCTTATTTCCAGGGAAAAGACTGTACTTATGCTATAAGACCCCTAGACCTATGAGCTCATGTTGCCATTGGCCACAAAATTCTATTTGACTATCTGAGTGGTTATGTTGAAATAAGTGAAACTGGTCTCACCTCATACAGATCCTACTGGTCAAAATAGGCTATTTCTTCTCTGTAACTCCCAGTAATACTTGTAAAGTGCTTCTGCCCCTCAACTAAACCTCTTCACTGTCTAGACGATTCCCCTACCCTGAATTGTAGACATTTCAAATATCAATATCAGAAGCATGCAGATATCACAAAGAGCCTCATCAGATTGTGTGGGAACTCTTAATGTTATCTAGCCAGCTTCTTGGTACAAAATTAATTCTAACAAAATAAAAAAAATTGAAACCATCTGGTTGGTCCCATGAACCCACTCAGTATGCAGAAAAATACACATTTTGTTAAACACCTTCAAATTCACCAGATACATTTGAGTAACCATAAAATGAAGAAAGGTAATCCCTACACCTACATGCAGATTTTTGGGCAAATTAAAAAAAAATGCATAGCTTTTGTTCCTGACCAATTTCTTACTCTTTAGATGTTACTTTACACAATGAAACATCATAATATGCAGCAGCTCAGTTGGTGTCTCCAGGTATTGTATGATTCTGAAGCATTGATAAACACTTTCTGTATATTAGAAAAAAAAGTTACAGATGAAAACATTGTCACATATTCATAATTTTCCTTGCTTGATTTCACTCTTTTTAATTAACGATTAGTTACTTTGGAAAAACCTTACATGATCTACACAAATCAGCTGCTGCTGAATTCAGATTTTTTGCTACTTTTCAGAAATGTATAGCTTTTCAGGATCATTTGAGGGTTTAACATCTTTCCTCCACAAGCTACAAGTAGGTAGAAACTACAAAAGTAGATAATGCTGTCAACAAATAACAAAATTGCAAATCCTGTGGTGAACAAAATTGTATCTAAAGATATCAAGGGGGACCAGGTCTGACAGAGTGGTTGTATGTCAATGTATGGGCATCTGCAATTGATCTGCAAAAATATAACATCTACTACATTGTCTAACACCACATTACAGGCTATAAACGACTTTTGACAATACCTTTCATGCCGTTGTCCTTATCATGGACCACACTGTGTTAGCGTGTCAGACCTTCATAAGTAAACGTACAAGGGAGACGCGTATAGACCGATGGACCTTTTGACTGCGCTTTGAGTTGTTACGACCATATAACCCGGTACCAATACAAATCAATATCAAATAACAATCAATGACATCAATAATCAATATGAGTCAGTAATTTCCACTCACCATGACCTCTCAGCCATGAATAACCACACTTTTATGTAAAAATTAGAATGTTTATTTCCCTATTTTAACAATGCTAATGTCACATAACCTTGTCTAAATATCAAATGATAAACACACAGAAACAGCACTGGCTGACCAAAGCGGCGAAATAATTGCAATCTAACCAAAGCTGGAGCTACTACACATTCTAAGGTTACAGTACAAATTAATAACAAGAATAACTGTACAAACGAAATAGCGTACATTTAGATTCAGCAAGGAGAAGACTTTGTCAATAGGACATCAGTTTGGTCAGCGAGGCATCAGTATTCAGCATCAAATTTCAGAAAAAGCAAAGTCTCTTCATGCAGTTCGGAAAAGAATTATAACTCAACGTTCAGAAAGAAAGGGAGAATGGCACGGAATGGCTACTCTCCTAAACAGTTCGAAAGAATAGAGCTAATGACAAAGTGGAGAACGGATAAATGGGGGTGTCCTCCTCTCTGTGCAGTCCGGCTAAGTTAGTGTTCCTAAAACTACTTCCCACATCCTCATTGGTCAAAGATTTGCATGTTCACATTTAGTCCAATGAAACTAAAACCCTTAATCTAAAGTTTTACTACTACATGGTTCACATGTCAATGATTGGCTCCTCTCCTCCTGATCCCATCATTCGGCTTGTCAGGTATCAATATTGTTGCAACTTATACTCCAGTCAGTGCATCCATTGTCTTCTCCTGGGAAGGTCAGTCTTGCACACACTACAATATACATTGTTTCTCTAGCTAGTACAGCATCTTCTAGCAAGCAGTTTCTCATGAGAATGAACTTCAGCTACGAGCACATGGTCAGTACAGTGGAAAATCACAACTTAATTCTCTAAGCAACCATTTTATAAAACGCCTAAGAAATGCAGCTTGACGTGAGGCTGTGGAACTAGGCCAAGACCTCGCTAACTTAAGCCTTCGATTTAATCAAGCTAATACATAATGCATTACCCTTACAATGACATATTACTACATTAATCAAACTTAAGCTCAACATTTCATATTAATAAGCCATTAATAAGTACACTTCGTGAACACTGGCGGCCACACCGGTTTACGCACCTTCACATGCGTGCATTATTTTTCTCGTCGTTAATACATTTTTCTACTCAAATCCAACACTCAAAATACATAAATATTCATTAATAAACCTCTGCGTTAACAACTGTCATGGGCCATGTTCCACGACAGGGTAGACGTCACATGTAAAGATTAATTGGTAGGGAAGAGCAATTGGACCCTGGGATTTTAATCACACTGTATGAAAGACATCGGCTCAGCCGTGCAGCTTGGTAAGCATGGCCATATGTTGCTCCGAAGGCTGTTCATGGATCAGGATCAAGGAAGCAGCCTGGGGAAGGAGTCGCAGGGCGGGATCCATGCAGGTGACTAGCACAGCTGGCGGTAAGTTAAAACAAAAGTCTTCAGATAGGGCTGAGGAGAAGAGGGGTGAATACTATTTAAGTAATAGAGCGTTCCTTGTGTCTCATTGTTTCACCTGCTTGGAGTACAAGTATTTCCCAGCCTGGACCAATTCCAACACCCAAAAGTAATCTTATTTCACGTGGATTTTAGAAATATATTTCCCCTCCACGACAAGGAAAACTAAAGAAGCACTTTATGACTTGCAAGGGTTTTAGAAAGCGCTATATTAATGCCAGTACAATCCTAGAACTCATATAGCGATCGCTGTAGCAGGGCAAAAAGCCACTGACCAAACCTGACATGAAAATGTGTGTGAACGGCCCTACCTCATACCCCATGGCTACAGCCGGACGTTCATATACAGTACTGACAAAGAGGCCAAGTGAGCGGGAGCCAAGCCCTGTGTGGTATAAAATGTGGTTTACAGTGAGCCACCAAGCTGCCCTCTCCTGCCACTTTTAGTAAAGTTAGATTATGATAGGTTAGGTAGATTATGGAATGCATTTCTGGTTTAATTAAAAAAGTGTGATTAGAAAAATAACTTGTCTGTACTAAAAGACATACTAAACAAACAGTGTTGGTAAACTATAAAAGTGTGGGGAAAGTCCTCTTCCATTTATCGGTACTGTGTAAGTGTGAGAACGGACTCTACCCGAGCCCAAACTGAGGTCTCTAGAGAGATGAAACATAATCCATGTTCATTTTCCGCACAACATGGTGTAACTGATCTAAAGCACAAATTAAACATAATAGCTTGCATATTTCCTTGCCTCGTGGCTGATCAGTTTTTGCCCAGTGCATTTTCTTATGCAAGTGTCTTTCTAAGTAAAAAGTTAGATTAAAAATACACCGAAGAATTTAACCTAAAGTTACAGTGCCGAAGTCATGGCAAAAACTACTGGATTAAATTGACTAACATTAATCTGTTCGCATCCGAAAAGCTTTTGTTTTTCATAAATTCAGCCCCTTACTGCAATTCAATTGCTGGCTGCAAGCCAAAAACAGTGAAAGGAGACATTAAGTACATTATTTGAGACTCGAAAACCAAAAACGTAATGCACTACCAATTAGTTTAAAACTTTGCAAAATAGGAGATGATCAACATATCTCTCTTCCTCCATCAGAGAGACATATGCGCCTTGACAACATGACGTGAGTAGGCAGAGCTGCCCTCTTCTTCCTCCATGACTCGCATGTGCGCCATGACATCATTACATTAGTGGGCAGAACTGCCCTCTTCTTCCTCCATCACAGGCATCTGCGCCATGACATCATGACAGGCATGAGTAGGAAGAACTGCCCTCTGCTTCCTCCATCACTCGCATGTGCATCATAACATGTTGACTGCGGTAGGCAGAACTTGCCTCTGCCTGCTCTGACACAGGCATATGCACTATGACATCATAATTGAGGTACGCAGAACTGCCTTCTGTTTCCTCCATCACTCGCATGTGCATCCTGACATCATGACTGCAGGAGGTAGAACTGGCCTATGCCTGCTCCACCACAGACATGTGTGCCATAATATCATGACTGCGGTAGGCAGAACTGGCCTCTGCTTTCTCCATCACTTGCATGTGCATCGTGACATCATAACTAAAGTAGGCAGAACTGGCCTCTGCTTCCTCCACCACAGGCAGGCAGGCATGTGCATTATGACATCATGACTAAAGTAGGCAGAACTGGTCTCTGCTTCCTCCATCACAGGCATCTGCGCCATGACATCATGACTGCAGTAGGCAGAACTGGCCTCTGCTTTCTCCATCAGAGGCATGTGCGCCATGACATCATGACTTCAGTAGGCAGAACTGTCCTATGCCTGCTCCACCACAGGCATGTGCGCCATGACATCATGACTGCAGTAGGCAGAACTGGCCTCTGCTTTCTCCATCACTCGCATGTGCGTCATGATATCAGGACTGGGATAGGCAGACGGGCACATGCTCCGCACGGAGCACAGTGGTGGTATGGCTGTCGCATTTTCCCACGACTTGTCATCTCACCACGGGTACAATACCCATTCCTCGGGTGTTGAGTCTTCCACCTTCCACCAGCTATCCCATGTCCATTCTGATTGGGTGGTTAGGGATGTTCCTGCCAAATGATAGACTGCAGGACAGACACTAAGATGTAGTTAAATGTCCAACACAGCTCCACGAGGGCCCTCCCCTGTGTCTTACAGACATCTTCTAGATTCCCCGTTTGTTGTCTGCTTATTACTGTCTGACCCTCCATGGCCTCCAGCTTCATCATTCCGCACTTAAGGACGGGTCTCACTGACATTTCCTCTGACAATATCTTCCTGTGGCCTTGCAATAAAGAGTAGAGAGAGAAAAAGGTAAAGTAGAAAAGAAAAAAAACAGAAAGAAGGAAAAGAGGAAGTAAAGGGAAATGGAGAATAGGAAGGCGGGAAAGGAGGAAGAGGACAGATGAGGAGAAAGGGGGAAGGAGGATTACACAGGATAAGAAAGAGACAATGAAAGTTTGTGGAGTAAGAAAAAAGATGAGACAGGTAAACAGAGGTAATTGAGAAAATGGTAGTAAGGATGAGAGGGAAGTAGGAGAGAGCGATAGCAGGAAGGAGGGGGCAGAAAAGAGGGATGAGAAAGAAGTCAAAGATATGCCACACCGAGGCCAAAGAGATTACAGTGTCAAAGTAAGGAGAGGGGTCAAAAGAAGGGACTAGAAAGCAAAAGAAAGGGGGATTGAGGGCGAAAACTCAATGGGGGGAAAAAGTCAGTTTCTTTCAACACGTCGGTAGAGGAGACCCCCTCACACCCTCCGTGAGTTGAGCACTTTCTTACTCAGCCTGCACAGCATGGGGTGTAGTATCACAACATTTAACAGGGCTGGCTTCTTTTCCTAGTCCTGCTAAACGTATATTTACTATTTTTAACTCCACATCTACCTAACTAAAGTTACTATGCAATGTACTGGTTAAGTCGACATTGAAGTTGCAATATTTTTGTCAAGTGACATAAAGCAAGCTATATAGTGGGGGAGTACATTGGAGCAGAATCTTGTACCTGCAAAGCTTAGGGTTTCCATAAGGAGAGTTCTGTGGAGCAATAATTTCGTAAAATGTCCTTCCTAGATGTGCATGTGCTTAGCTCGTACAAAAGAATATTAATATGCTTTCCTGGCTGTGTGGTGGGACCATGGCATTCTACAGTAAAGTGACCCAGATGGGGATAGTTAAGGCTTGTCTCTGCAATACAGATGGGGAGATAGTTATTTCCAATATTCAGTGACACCTGCTCTACTGCCTTTACAGGTTCATCAGAGCAGGGGCTAATTAACACCTCTTCCAGAACTGTGCAGGCAGTGGCCTCATTAGTGCAGCTTCGAATCGAAAATGCTTGTTTTTGCCACAGATGAAACAAATACCAGTGACCTTATCATAAGATTTACAAAGGATGAAGGTCCAATGGGATGGAATGCCTGTCAGCTAATTATGGAGTTGTTGAGATCCACTGGCCCGCCCAGACTTTCGCCTGTCAATCACAATAACATCTAGAATTGGGTTTATTCACTAACTGGGCCACAACAACAGCAGAGGGAGTGAGGAAATTTATCTAAATCAGGCTGCACACATGTAGGCATGTATTTTTCTTTACTAAGGAAAATCTACGACTTCTCCATACAAATTTTAAAAAATATACCTACCCTAGTTTCCCACTTTTTCGTGGATGACATCAGCAGGAAAAGCAGATGCTTCAGCTATAGTTTGGTGCTAAATTGTGCTGAGCAAAAAAATACATTTGCAAGCAATTTTCAGCACAGGTCAGACCTGTCTACCTCATCAATGCTTTTGTTGTGTGAAAGAAGGAGGAGGGGCCTTGAAAGGGGAGCATGTAGAACAATGTTTGGGACTTTGAGCCCATCACTCTTTTACTAGTTCAAGTGTTAGTGTTAGAGGGGGGACTAAGGAGACGGGACAGAGCTTGGAGCTCAGTGGAACTTGAGAAAATACATCTTTTTAATCTCCTAAAAAAAACACTACAAAGCCTTCTGATGCTGCCATCTATGACCAAGGAGGTTGGAAACCCCTGGATGGCCATCATAAGAGCATCTAACCATAATTTGGAAACTCTCTGTTTACTAGGGTTTTAATTTAGCTTTGAGCTCACTATGTAGGCGCTCATCACACGGAGACCATGTGAATAGAACCGATAACATGTGGCACATGGTTGCAAAGTGTGTGTTGGCAAGCCTGACAACTATTGTTTCCATAGGTATGGATTGCTGGGCTTAAACTGGGTGAAGCGGAGCTTCCTTCATGGCCTTGTGCTAGTCATGACTGTGAACCGTGGCCTTCTGCCAGAGACAAATCTGGCAGCCATTCCTACAAGAAACCGCCTCTCACTAAAGTGCCACCATATTTCTGTGAATCGGTGTCGGAGGCTTCTTTTTAGTCAAGTTCTTGCAGTTTCTGGCACATCGCAGAACCAGAGAAGCTTTTGAGGGAGGCCAAAGCACACAAGCTGACTCTATGCCTCTTTTTCATTTTAATTCTTGTGAACCCTCTTTTAACTTTGCTAGCGGATTCTGCCATTTTGAGTAAGGCTTGTGGCAACACTTGTTGTTTCAACAACAAACTGAAGACCAAACCTCAACTAAGTATGGAAAATGCACACATGTAAATCTATTAAGGACTTCACTTCCACTAACTACACAAGTAAACATCCTTCTTATTGAGAAATGACATTTCTGTAAAAGGCGGAGCCCTGGAAATAGAAAGAGGTCCCTCAGATAACTATGACCACGGTTAGTCAAATCTTGCACTATTGCTATTATCCATCTGGATTTTAGTGTTGTTTTGCTTTGACTTAAACGTTTTTATTTTGTAATGATTTAATGTTATCTAGGTGAAGTATTTGCATTCTTTTTACGTTTAGTGATGTTGAAATTTATGAATGTCTTAATCTCCTATAACAGTCTCATGTGCATGCTTTCATGAATGCATAGAATTGTGTGTGACAGCACATTATAGGTGTAGGTTATATTATTTTTAGAAATGTAAATTAGTGTTCAATCGATTTTAGGCCTCCAAACCATTTACTGACTTCACACCTTCCCGCTGTAGGTTTTACAAGGAGGAACATGTTTACTTCCAAAGAAGACATCTATATGACTTTCGTTTCATTTTTAGAAACATAAATGTAAGTTGCACGCTCCCGCTCTAGGTTTTACGAGTGAGAACATATTTACATCCATAGAAGGCATCAATGTGACTTCCCTTTCATATGTTCACAGCATCTTCGATCTGGATGACAAATACGAAGTTTTTTAGCTAGTACGGCAAATCAAGAAACACAGTATGTGAATCTAATGTAATTTATCACTTGTAATGCAAAAGACTGCCCCCTCCAGATTCAAATGTAAATATTTGTAAAACATTATTTTTGCCTGAAATATCCACAGTTCTGTTAAACATGGATAAGAGTAAGATTTACTAACACTCTGGGCCAGGTTTGTGTCACAATAAGTGTTGCAAACTGTTCGCAAAATGTTGTGGTCAACATTTGCGTGGTATACCCTCAGGTTTTGCCCTACCACTTTTTACTGTGGCAGAACTCTGTACACCCTATCCCTGTTAACTAAAGGTAAAGTGCCTGTGCTTCTCCTTTCAACAAGATGAAATTGGTATAACTTTAAGTCCATAACGAATGGCACAAAGTGTGGCCAGGGCCTGTAAGCTAAATGTCAATAGAGAACTGCAACACCCATTGTGCCATCCACTACAGTGACAGTGTAAAGCATGACATCAAGCCTACCACTTTAGCCTGAATAAAGCAGATTTTTGAGCTGCAGTTCGACTTGTCAAAATAAACCCTTATGACAAGCCCAAACATTCCTTTAAGTATCAACAAGTCACATCTGTCAAAAGACAAGGTGCATGGTATTTAAAAGTAAGACGTAGAAATGTAATTTTAATCATGTCTCTATAGTAAAAAGCCCCCACAAATATTTCACTCTAGCAAGGCTAGCTGTTCCATAAGGAAATACTGTGATGCAATAATGCATTTAATAATGTTATCTCCATCTAAAACACAGATAGAAAGTCATTCTTGGTCTCTTTGTAACATGTATTAAAAGCACAATTCACAGGGCAAAGTACTGCAACCTGTATTTGAACATTGTTATCTAAAAGGCATAGTGCCCCTGTCGTGGGGTGGGAGTGCTATAATATGCCTACATAAGAAGGGTGATAGATCTCCTGCAAATTACTGACAAATTGCCTGATTGGATGCCGCTTGCAAGGTATTTTCTAAAAGTCTATTAGAGCACCTCAAGACTTGGGCAGAGAGTAATCTGAGCACTGTTGGAACAGTCCAGCTTCAGGAAAGGTCATAATACACTAGATAACATCTCAGTGCTGCAGTTAATAAATGAAAAATATGTAACGATTAGGGGTGCCACTGTTTATGCTGCCTTCATAGACTTTTGCACAGCCCTTGACAAGGTAGATTGTCCGTCCCTGTGGAAGAAGCTATCTAGCTTAGGCATCCTGGGTAGTCTGTTACATTTGATTATAGCCTTGAATTCTTCTACATGGTGTAAAGTATTGATGGGTGGTGATCGGGGTTTGTCAACTGAAATTGGAACAATAAATGGATTGAAGCAGGGGTGCCTATTGGCCCCGTTATTATTTTCAATGTATATCTATGATTGACCTATTGCCTTATTGAAAAGCTATGGTTTTGCGCCTATTATTGGAGGGCATTAGTTGATTTGTTTATTGTAAGCTGACAACATTGTAGTCTTTGACCTCACGCGGAAAGGGTTATCTCTTCCCTAGTTGAAAATCTGTTTAAAGTATGCTTCCTTGCATAAAAGCCATCAACTGGATTTAAAGGTCAGTATTTAAAAGAGGAGATTCGATGTTTTGACTAATTCTGCTATGTTAAAAAAAAAATGCAACCCTATCATGATTGGAACCTCCTCCATGGGGTGAGGCGTTTTTGTACTTTAATAAGACTGAATATACTTATGTTAAAGGGTCTAATTTGTAAACAGTACGGCACTTCGAATGTTTGTGATTTGTGTCAAACGAATATTCAAGATCTAAAACATGGTTTATTCGTCTGTCCTTCTTAGCTGCTATTGCGAAAAAAATGGTTGAAACCCCTCTTCATGAAATTTATAGTAAGATCATCACGTGAAGCTCTTGAATTACTGTATAGCCCTCCAAATTAAATGTTTTGTTTTGAGATTTGTACATTTTTAAAAGCGTTTCTAAATTTAGATTGACTTTTTCTATAGTGTATGATAGTTCTTTTAATGATGAACCTAATTGTAATAATTTCTAAGTTTCATGGTTATTGGCTTTTAAGCTCTAGTTGTTTTTTTATATGCTGTCCTGTTTAAATGTGGACCTCACAGGAGTTCTAAATCATAAATAATAAACTTATAAACTTATAACTGTTAAAGTCAGATTTTAATATATATTCAGGTAAAGTTACTTTAAACAAATTACCCTTTCCCTGCCTAAACCCTCTCCAGTCTTATTTGCATTAGCCTTAAGCTCTGACTGTTTAACTCTTAACGAGGTGAGAAAACTGCTTCCAGAGCAGAAGACAAAGGCCGGGGTGTGGAGAGGTGTTTGGGTTCCTCTGGCTCCATGAACATATGACAGTGCCCAGGAATTTGATTATCTTCAAAGGGGCCTCCCCTATCACTGTCAGAGGTCAATTACACCTGCGCAGGCCACTTCTTTCTTACCCAGTCAGCCAGGCTCCAGTCACAGTTGGGAGCGAGCTGCCCCTGTATCTGGTCTGAAGTGACCACAAAGGAGGGGTCGCTCATTTCACTGGTGACACCTCATGGGTGGGCAAACTGGCTCTGCACAAGGGTAGAAGGCTGTCACCATCTTGGATTTAGTCCGAGAGAGGCGCCATGGAATTGTTTTCTATAGGGCACACAGGAAATTCTGCAAAAGTGTTTTTCTCTCTCCCTGCACTGGCATACTATAGGCTACCATACACCAATGTGAATTAAGGTACCTATATTCTGTCTTGCATAGGTTTTGTAGTGGAAGGGGCCACTTTGTATGTGTGCTTTAAAGTGAACACACATGCAAAGTTGGAAAAATGTGGACATTACTAAAACCTGCTCCACTTGTCTGGTCTGGTGTGTAGAGGACTAATGCATCCACTGCGGATATCTGTGTTTGACGATGTTGTAGCAGTTTCAAAGTCCCGGAGGATCCATTCAGCCTTTCACCCTTTCAAAGTTGCTAAAATTAGTACCATTGAGATGTATAGCGATAAACATCTGTTACTTCAGTGAACACCAAGCTACCCCTGCTAGCATGAATATGTTCACCTTAAAATGCTAGATCTTCAAGTAATGCCCCATTTTGAGGCTCTATAGTACAAATGGCATCTGACATGTGGACTTGAAAACCAGTAAATTAATCCCTGTTGTGCAGGGCAAGGTTTGGATTAAATGAACCAGACAGTGTGTTACACCCTGTGCTCAGCTTTACGAAGTACAGGAATTGCAGCATTATGGGCAGACTGAAACCTGCAAAACTGCCTACTAAGATAGGGAAAGGAGCAAATCGACAGGTACTGAACCATAGACTCCATTGCCTATGAAGGAGGTTGGAAGTTGCTCCATGTAAAGTCACAATACTGGAGAAAACTGAACCAGATACTAACAGGAATCATGGGTACCAGAGAGGTGCTTGAACAGAAAAGATAGGCGGTGGTGATAGACCTGTGCCTCCTCAGGAACAAGCAGAGAAAACTGGCAGGGCAGACAGTGTGAAGGAAATGGAAGGTCAACCAGAAGACCTACACCCTGAAATAGCCCACATTTGTGCTACATTAAAAGATCTCACAAACAGGATTAGATACCTTGAGGGGCAGGCAGAGGAGTCTGAGAGGAGTAATAATGTGGAGGTGGGCTTGACTGATTCAATATCCTTCGTTGAAAACTGGTTATTGAGTAAGATGGTACTGCAGGGAGTGTTTCACTTTTTGTGATTGAGTGAACGCACAGTTTGCAAGAGTAACACTGATTTGGAACTGGCCATTTGCAACAGTGAAATTTCCACTAGACCCAGTGGTCGCTCAGCACTGTTTCAGAAAATGTGAGGGTAAGGAGGTCCTGCTAGCACCCAACATATAGCAAAGTTCATTTTATGAGGCTATATCAGCAGAGCTGTCATGTTATGTGGGCATGCCAAAGGAAGTGTGAGAGTATTACAGCGGGGTCGAAGAAATATTCAAAGAGAAAGCATACCCGCTCCCTAGGTCTAGGGTGGTCAAGGTTGGCTAGGGTGTTCTTGGATTGACAGACTCACTGGTAAGTGGAGGATGTGAGAAAAATGACTAAACCAGACTTTAAGAATATTCAATTTATTTAAGTATTTAAGCACCTATGATTTAACGTAAGGCTTAGGGCTCTAAGGAGTGCTGCTTTGGTCACATATATATTGAGTACCTTAGAAAGACATACTTATATTATAATACATCCCTGTTGCAGCTCACATTGGGAAGTTAAAGGGCTCCGATCTCTTTGTGGAGATTGAAGTCTGTGGCATTAGATGATCCAATATTTAGGGCAACCATTCGTTAGGAAATGGATTGATACTTTCAGAATAATGAAGACATAGCCTCAGATAACTTAATCAAATGAGAAGCCTTTAAAGTTATGATGGGGGGTCATGGCATCCAACCATCATACAGAGTGCCTAGGGTACTGGATGCAGACCTAAGAGCAATAGAGGATCACAGTAGAATGTTCAAGCAAGTGATGTTGACCTCTGTGTGGACACATTTTTTTCAGGTTTTTATTTTGTGCATCAATAATGATGATTAGTATGCCTTTTTTTACACATGATTTTACATAATAGATTGAATTAGCATAATTCCAATCAAACACTTTTCCTATGATGTGTAGAAGTGTGTTCTTTAATGTGTTTTAGTTATGCCACATTTCCATGTAAAATGCAGTTTTAGACATGATGGATGCTACTCTGCTCCCCCCCGCATGCATTCTCTCCCCTCTACAGCACACAGTTAAACTGAGGTCATATT
The DNA here is from genome assembly GCF_031143425.1 of Pleurodeles waltl. Lineage (NCBI taxonomy): Eukaryota > Metazoa > Chordata > Amphibia > Caudata > Salamandridae > Pleurodeles > Pleurodeles waltl. Next base: position 145,268,838 of record NC_090444.1, on the reverse strand, counting down.
AGTTTATGTCCATTGCTGTATTGTTTTGTTCATGGTAAACTTTCTATGGTGCGGATGTAAGATTGCAATAAATATCTATGTTTCCATTCCTTCACTGGATCTATTCGCTGAGAGAAAATCTTACTGCTATTTGATATTTCAAATTACGTTTCAACATCTTCAGATCACATTAACTGAGATGGTATTGAATTCTTATTCAAAGATTTGGGATGGTACTTATGTGTTAAGGTAATGATGTACATTATTCTTGTGTTCTGAATTGCTAGAGAAATGACACCTTTGCTCACAGCATGATGGCTTTCCAGGAGTGCTAGAATTATATGTAAGCATTGTGTATGAAACAAAACCTGACAAGAGGGGGGCTAGAAGACCTCCCTAATCTACTTTGGATGGACCCAAATTCTTTTTGATTTTGCTGCTCATTTAGATTTTGAATATTTTCTGATTTTACATACTTTGTATAGCTTTGCACCGGAGAGCCTTTCTGGCATTGACTCTGTATCACTTCTGTTGAATTTTTATAATAGAAACCTTTAACTTTCCATTGATCAAGAACTCGATTGTTAGGTAGACCCCATTACTTTCTAAGCTGTTTTACTCTGCTAATTTGATGTGGAAACATATTGCCCCATGAAATTGAGGTTTAACATGTCTCTGGGAACGCCATCTACCAGGGGAGACAGCTGATAGGGCAGGAGCCCTTTAAACATTTCTTCGCGCTCCCGCTGCGCGGGGAACGCCATCTACCAGGGGAGACAGCTGATAGGGCAGGAGCCCTTTAAACATTTCTTCGCGCTCCCGCTGCGCGGGCGGCGCCCGGGCGAAGCCCGGGCCAAGGGCGGGCCCGTCTTGCGCCCGTCATCGCCAGGAGGAGACTGGGCTGGGCCACCCCCCTAAAATTATGTTTTTTTTATATTTAGTTCTGGTATAGAGGCCTCTGGCGCTAGTGGTGTAATTTTCTATTACCTCTTATTTTATAGGGGCTTCTTTTCCTCACAACATCATTTGTACTTGATAGTAGGCTTTGGGGCTGGGCTATTTTCTTCCTACAATTGTGGTTGAAATTACTTTACTAGGCCACCGGACAGACGACATGGGGAAGAGGAAGGCCGATGAGGTAGCAGTATCCCAATCTAGGGTTAAAAAACCCAAGAAACGCTCTGCCGGGAAAACGGAGGGATCTTCAACCACTAATTTACAGCAATTCAAAGCAATTGATTCACTGTTTGAAGAGGTTGAGGCTATATTGAGGAGTCCTTCCGTTGTTGGTCCTTCTAGAACGGATACCACTCTTTCCAAAAAGATTCCAGATCTCTTCAAGAAAAAAACCCAGTCACATAGAATAGAGGTTAAAGCTGATTTACACCCTTTTCCTCAATCCCAGGGTGTAACCCCTTTACCTCCGGAAACCTCACCACCCTTGGTGGGGATAAATGGTCATCTAGCTGAAGAAGATGCACCCCATGTGAGGTGCGCGTCCCCTCCCCCTATTACCATTCCTTGTTCAAATAGGTTTTCGGTTTTGGCCTCAAATCCTGTAAGTCCTGGATACCTACAGACCTTATGCGAAGAAGGTTCTGTTAAAAACTCTCTGGATGCAAAGATGGGCAATAACGAAGTTTCCCAGTTGGGTATTATTTCTCTGAAATTAGATGATGTTAAAAGTCTATTGGTAACTTTGATGAACAAAATTGCTGGACTTCAGGGTCAAAAGTCTGGTTGTAACTGTAGTGTGCCCTATAAGTCTGTCCCCTCGTCTGATCTTCTGATGGATTCCACAAAACCTAGTCCCCTCAGTATAGGTGACAAAATGACATCTTCCTCTACACACAACACCGTTAGGTGTATTAATGATAATTCCCCAACATGTGGCAGGAATGGTAGGTTTGTTTCTCAATCCATGTCTTCCGCATATGAGCGAATGTCACAATCAGGTGTAAATAAGGGTGGATCAATTTTTGGACGGGGAGATATAGATATTTCACGTCCAAAAACTTCTCAGTTAAATCCAGGAGGAATATCCTCGGTAGTAAGCTGCTGTGTCCCCGTCCAGCCACTAATCCTGATCATATGACACTATTGCAGACGCGCGTCCCTAATCAAAGGTCCAGAAGGAGGAGGGAAGTCGCGACTATCTATTTAACTAGGGTACCAAAGCTACCTCAGGGTAACAGAGAGTCGAGTGATTCACTAATTAACAAAGTGATTCACTGGATTCGTTCACAGAGGAATTGCCTCTCTGTTATCCGGTCTGATATATGTGAGGCCCACAGACATAACCAGTTAGGGTCAGAATTTGATTACATCTCGATTCTCTTCAATGATTATAGTCTAGCTAAAGATCTCCTGGCCTTTGATGCACGGACACGCACACTATGTATTGGTAGGGTATCGAATCTTAGACTTAGCAGTCAGCCGCCTGGGGCCCCACTATCCAGAGAATGTTGTATATCCGGAATTATAGCAGCTGGGGCCATTCCCTCCCCAGTTAATTCTGTTACTTCTAAATATGAGAACCCTTCCCCCTCACTCTCTGAATTGGACTGACTGCCTGCCCCCTGTACAGTGCTTCCAAAAACAGTAAATGATGTGTGTCAATTTATAGGGATTTCGACTCCTGCCCTACCTATGAGAACAAAGTCAATATCTCCACCTCCTAAAATTAACATCATGTCCTGGAATGTAGCTGGAATCAAGCAAAAGCTGGATGACCCGGAATGGGTAAGCCTTGTAAACAAACAAGATATCTGTCTCTTCCAGGAGACATGGACTAAAGAACAGTTATCCTTACAAGGCTTTACAACCTATTTCTCTGCTGCCCAACCTGCCTCTGGTGGATTTGGAAGACAGATAGGAGGTTTAATGATTTTACTGAACAATAAGTTAGAATGTGATCACTCTGTGATAAAGTTTAACTCCTTTGATCTGCTGGGTGTGCAACTTACATTCCGTCCTGGCTTTAAAATGATAGTTCTGAATATTTATGCTAGATCTGTTCCCCGTGGGTCTGAATCAATTGTTCTTTCCCAGTTGACGGACTACATAGATGTTTTGGACCCTTCAGTTTTTCTGATTATAGCAGGTGATTTTAATTGCTCTTTTGTGTTGGACAACTCCATTAGCAATCTGACTACTGAGGAGGACGAACATTGGGGTATTCCCCAATCTAAAGAAATGGTACTTTCGCCTGTTTCCTGTGTTGCATTCCAGATGTCTTCCCTTTGCCTGAACTATGGCCTGAGAGAATGCAATGGCCGCACTAAATCTGACTCAGAGCGAGCCATTACTTTCAAGCGAGGGCTTTCCTTTAGTACTATTGATTACATTCTTTTGGACATTAGGCTATGGTCAAGTTCACTTGATATGGAAATTTTACCTCGCTTGGATAGTGATCATAATCCTTTGTGTCTTGTGTTGACTAATCATGCATTTTTAAGAGTCCAGCACTTAAGGATTACTAATGTTCCATTCCCTCATTTGAACCATAGACGCTCTAGGGTCTGCTGGCCAAAGGTTGAATGTAACCCGTACTTGATTGGGGAAATTTATTCATCTTTTTTAAAACTCTTTGTAGATTACAAAGATCAAGAATCCTCGGATATTCCTATTATGGCGATCCACACTAAGATGGTCGATTCCCTTCAGGGTATCTTCTATAAGGAAACTTCCTTTAAATCGAGACCCGCTGACACCCTTCGCAGGGACTGGTATAATCAGGATTGTGTGCAAGCAAGATCCACCTTAAAAGAGGCTGTTAAAAATTCTACGCATGCGGCTATTAAAGAGGCTCGTTGTAGGTATGCTAATGCCCTTAAGCGAGCCAAAAGAGACTGGGAGAATGAGACATGGCAGAAACTGCTTGCAGCAGTCCAAAGTAAAGATGATAGCTCTTTTTGGCGGTTGTTGACCTCCAGTTCGAAAAGGGGTAAGGATGATATTGGGTTGCATATACAGCCCGAAAGATGGGTGTCCTACTTTTCTGAAATTTATGCTTTGCCTGTACAGCAAGCTCTGGAGGACCCTGCACATGTCGAGAGTTGGGCTGCTAATAAGATCTCATCTGAGAGAATTGTTTTTACCTTAGCTGAAACCACAGCTGCTATTGATTCTCTGAGGCCAGCAAAAGCCCCTGGCCCGGATAAGATTCCAGGGGATTTGTTCAAATCAGAACCTAAGATATGGGCATGGTATATCAATTTGTTGTCTAATGCCATAGCAGCTGGCAGCCCTATTCCAGAGTCTTGGCATGGTGCTGAAATAATACCGATCTATAAAAAGGGTGATACAGGGTTGCCTGTAAATTATCGACCAATTAGCCTTATTGATATCCTTCAGAAGACGTTTGCCAAACAAGTCTTAGAGAGGCTTACTGATTGGATTCAAGACCAGCAAATTTTATCTCCCTTACAGGCTGGGTTTCGGCCCAAAACTAATACTATGGACCAAGTTTTCAGGCTGTCATTACTGTTCTGGAAGTATGTCACCTTATCTAAGCAAAAACTCTATGTGGCTTTCGTAGACTTAAGATCCGCATTTGATCTTGTCCCAAGAGAGAAACTGTGGGAAGTATTGTACAAAATTAGTATCCCAGGGAACTTAGTGCATTTAATCCAAAGATTACATGAAAAAACATTTGCACAAGTAAGATGGGGCAATCAGGGGGAACTCACAGACAAAATAGACATCAAGAGAGGAGTGCGCCAGGGTTGTGTTCTTGCCCCAACGCTATTTACACTGTTCATCAATGAGGTGGTGCAAGTCGTGTCCAATTGTCAAAATGATGCCCCATCTTTGAATTAACAAAAAAAAATTCAAATTTTGTTATTTGCCGATGATTCTCTCTTGATCTCCAGAACCCCTATGGGCCTCCAGGTACTCATGGACAAGTTCAGTTCGTTTTGCGGTGACTATGGTCTGGAACTTAACCATAGCAAAACTAAACTTATGACCTTGGGTTGTGGCCCCACTAAGAGATATTCAATATTTTATAATGGAACGCCCCTAGGTTTGGTAAACTCTATAGATTACTTGGGGGTGAGAATTAGCAATAATCTGCATTGGGGGGCCCAAATTGACAAAAGTTTGGCTCGCCTGGTACAGTCATCTGGAGCCATTCTTCGTTTTCATAAGTCTACTTCTGAGAGAGTGATTACTCCAATTATTAAAATTTATAGAGCAAAGGCACAAAGTGCTGCGGTCTATGGGGCAGAAATTTGGGGGTCCTCAAACACTGGCAGGCTTGCAGTGGGGGAAAACAATTTTGTGAGGTCTACTTTGGCCTGCCCTCGCAGTACCCCACTGCTGCCATTGTTCTGGGACCTTGGCCTTTCACGCATCACAGATGTAGTTGCCCTACGACCTCTGCTTTTTTGGGTCCGTGTTTGGTCCACCCCTGAGTTATCTACATACAAGGAGTCTATCCAAGACATCTTGGATAGACCAAATGTACTCACCATTCCCTGGTTTAATCACATCTCTAAATGGTTTCACAAATTGGGTCTTAGTGAGCTATGGAGTCATCCAGAAAGTATAAGGAAGGAGCAGAAGAATCATTTGAAAACTGTATACTGGACTTATGTCAGGGAAAACTATCTGCTGTGCCCTACTCACTGCAGATTGACCTCACAATTTTTTGATTTTAAATGGTATCCGTCTTTTGAATCTTTTATGGATATAATTCTTGACCCATTAAGTAAGAGTTTATATATCCAGTTCAGATATGGTTGTCTGCCTCTCAAATCATATGGCAGTAAGTGGAGTGCAACTACAAGATCTGATTTTTGTCCGAGCTGTACCCATAATCCAGAATCCATTGTACATTTTATGTTTTTATGTCCTGCCTATTTGATTGCGCGTCGAAAGTGGTTACGGCCAGTGTGTAGAAATATGGGGGTAAGACATTGTATTGTTGCCTTAAGAATTTTGATGAGGGAAAGTTCCCCCCCCTTACCCTGTGCGGTTAGTAAGTACATTACAGCTGCCTGGCATGTGCGTATTAATCGCTTGGGGAAAGTTGCTGATGCAGAACTTACTTCAAAAATAAGGACAACATGAAAAATTGACAATGGAATGTTTTAGTCATCAAATCTTAACCACACACCTAGACTGGAACAAAACCCCATGATTAATTTAAATGACAGTCAGTAGGAGATTAGGTGTTTGGTTTTTATGTGTTTTAAGGCCGTAAAGGATGTTCTTTTTTATTCCTCTTATTTCCTTTTTAACTTAATTTTTACTTATCTTTTATCTTTTTACCGGTGGTTGTTTTGCTTTTATGGTTGAAAGTAACCGAATAAAGCTATGTATGTATGTCTCTGGTCCAGTAAACTGAGGGAGATCCAAATGAAGTGCATTTGTTTATGTCAAAATTTTGGGGTACAGTCTTGCTCCCATATCTGCACTCTTAAGAGAGAACCTGCAGACAGTGAAAAGGGCATGTGCTTAATTGGCATAACCACTAAAATACCATGATTACAAAATGTACATAGCCATTAGACATGATGCGGGGGCAAAGCAGGGAGGCTATCCGCCTGGTTAGTTCACCAGAACGAAGGAGGAGCCCCCATTATTGCAGCAGTGATTTAGTTCTTCCAGCAAACTAGCAAGAGTTTTAGTGACGTCTAAACAACCAACTGCTCAACCTCAAATCACTACCAAATGGGACCAGTACTAAAAATTGAGCCCCGTCATTCAGTTCTGCTTCAAATGCACATATTTGGCCAGCAATCATGCATTTGAAACAAGCAACCTGATTTCTGATAATACATGCAAAAACCCAGTCACACGGAATCCTGGTTCAGAGGAAGTTCTAGTGTTACCCAGAGTGGCATGATTCCTAGTGAATCTCAAAAGTGCATACAAAAACAGTCAGAAGAGGAATTGTGCTGACAGGTGCACAAGGCAGACTTGACTTACACTGCCTGGCTCATCCTTCTTCCTCCTAGAGGTGATCATTGAAGCAGAAGATCCATTTTTTAGTTTATTTTATTTTATTCTGTTTCTTCTATAATGCTGTGCTACTTGCAATTGGGTGTTACAGTGGTTTACAGATAATACATTTATTTGACGGATCAGGCACTGTATTATCCAAAGTGCATCAGGGGACATAACGGGCATGTGCACCCACTTAGTATGTCCCGGGCCACTTTGATATTACAGACAGGCCTGAAGACACTTGTGTAGCCCCTTCTTAATACAGACAGTGCACATATGTAGCACAAGCGCTATCTCAGGAGGACATTCTTTCAATTGCATGGGGGCATGGCCCCATGCAAATGAGGAAATCTCTTTACCTCTGTGCCTGCACCATATTATAATCCGGTCGCAAAGAAGCTGTCAGGAAGATCCACTGAAAGCGTGCCACAAAAGGATGGCGCATTGTCATTGTGCCCCCTGAGGACAGGCTTCTCAAGGGATGAAATGTGGTCCCATGGACCCTCAAGACATCACCGTTCAGGCAGGTGCAATCATTAACTGCACCCACCTGCAAGAGGATCTTTAATCCCTTTTGAAAGTGCAGGCGGGATGCCACCTGCACTGTGAAACATGGAGCGGCTTTGAATCATCTGCTCCATATTTCACTTGAATGAGCTGCACCCAGTGTACCAGGAGTTTGTGGCTACCCTAGGGGCAGTGCATTCAACATACTAGGGCACAGGTTCACTATTTACGCACGGCTCACTTGTTTGAAGGTGCGCCATGGTGCAAAACATAATGTGGGCCCAGGTGTACAATCAACAGAATTACATTTTTGTAAAAATTGATGCATCCTTTTTGTGCAGCTCTTCTATTAAAACACAGACATATACTTTATCATAGCTATCCAATGCCGATATAGGCCTGTAATTTACTGTGAGGTTTGGATCCTAATGTTAATATAACGGGGGCAGGAAATATCACACTTCGAAACAAATTTTGTTTAGCCACTAAGAATCTTGCTAAGTAAAGAAGACAAAAGCACTCTGCGAAAATTGGGGCAATGTTTATTTACATTCGTAGGGACACCACTGGGTCTTGGGGCCCTTGATGGTCTTGGCATTTTGATAAAGATAGTACGTTACCTGTGAGCTATTGATTGGTAATTTTACTTGTCCTCACTGCCCATACTTGAGATGTCTGAAGCATATTACAAATATACATAAGTTGGGACATTGCCAGCCTGTTAACAATGGACCAGAGTTCTTTCAAATCCTCTTTCTTTAGGGCCTCACACATTTCCACCCAGCTCTATTCAGTATATAGTTTATCCTGTCCAACGTGTTTATGTATGATTTCATTACCTTTATAATGTCCACATTTTTGGGGGTCGTGTAATTAGTTTTCCAGCAATTTTAAGTTCAGTTTTTCATGCTGCAGTGCCAATACTTTGGGGTGAGCCATGAGCTAAAGCTCAATGACATCTTAACTTTGAGGACCCTTAAGCCATCCTGCCCTAAATTATTTTTAAGGTACAACAGAAGATTGTGTTTATGATCTGCGCCTCCTTCCAGTTTATGAAAGCCTTGATTTTGTTAATATTCGATTTAAATGATGTATTATTGTTTATCAGTTCAAGTTCTCCCATCTCGTGTATTTTCTGCAAGTGGTTTATCTGGAAATCCAGCCAGGTATCTTTTAGGATTATGGTCATCCATGAGCTGTGAACAAATCCATAATTATTCAATGCAGAAGTCACAACCCTTGATCATTTATACAATTCCATGAGTAAATGGTGTAAACTAGTTCTTTATAGCCTTACCTCCCAGCTCAGCTCCAAACACAGAAGCAAGTTTACAGGTTTAGAGCTCTGACGTTTTCCAGCCATGCTTTGAGAATCCAGCTTTGTAGATTTTTTGGGACATTTCTTTTTCAAACATATTTAAAGAAATATGGTTATTCTGAGAGTATTGCAGATCTGTTTTCCCTACAAGGAGCTAATTTATGTGAGTACTGCTAAAACGAGCTGGTACGATTCAGTGTCTCCTTTTTGTTTTTGTATTAATTATATAAAACATCAGATAGCAATGGTGAATTTAGGATACACCATGACAACCCTGGAGGATTGGCAACTATAGACTCAGTCCCTATATACTTCTGTTGTCCCCAGGCATAGTGATACTGTCCCTAATTCCATAAAGTAATCTTTTCCGAGGTGTTGTGTAATCGGTTATAGATATTTTAACCCTTTATTTATTTGGAGTATGTATAGCATGAGCATTCGCCATAACCCTCAAGACTTAAGGTGCCAAACGAGATGATAGATAACCAAGGGCCACATGTACAAAGCCGTTTAGCGGTCGCCAACGGTCCGATTTGCAGAATCGGGCTGTGTGTGACTGCTAAAAAGCATTTTTGCATATACCAAGGGGAAATTGCAATTCCGTAACCTGTTACTGAATCGTAATTTGTCTTTGCGATTTGGCGCTGGGAATGGGCATGCTTAGGGCATCTATCCCTAATACTGTATAACAGTGGTTTGTATAAATGTTTTGCAACCAAAATGCAGTCGCACAACATTCGCAGTTCACTACCAATCTGAAATTGATGGTAACCCCTTCACAAATGAGAAGGGGTCCCTAATGGACCCCTTCTCATTTGTGAATGGTTATAAAAGCATTTGTTAAGAGCTGGCAGTGGTCCCACAGACCACAGCCTACTCTTAAAAAATGAAAAGAAAACTTTTCATTTTCTTTTTTAAATGCATCCCGTTTTCCTTTAGGGAAAACGGGATGCATTTAAAAAAGAATTGTGTTATTGAAAAGCATTCACAAACATGGTGGTCTGCTGACCCCAGCAGGCCACCTCCCTGTGATTTTTGCATGCCCAATGGACCGCAAAGTGAAACCTACCTCATTGATATTCATGAGGTAGGTATATTTGCGACCCACTGGGAATCGCAAATGAAATTCAAAAGAGTTTCATACATTTAAAATTGTGATTTCCTAATTTGGTATTCACATGTAATCTTAACTAGCATCTCGCAAATTAAAACTTTCGTACACGTGGCCCCTAGTGATGAATGCTTCCATTGGAGAGTTCTGTATGAAACCTGAAGATGACAGCTTCAAATTCCTGTGGTTCAACTCTACCTTTCACCTCTTTAAGGTTGATAAAATGAGTGCCATTGAATGAGGTAAAAACAACATCTATAGTTGCTTAAAGATTATAGAAATAGTGAAGTGTCCAGACTATTAGTTAATCACATGGTGTCTAAGGCATGGAGAGAAGCAACTCCATAGGGTCTCACTCCTGACCTTAGACCCTCAACTTCCTAAGTCACAGGAGCTGAAAGTTAAAGGCTCTATCAGTGTCAAAGTTTGTATGGTTGTAATATTTATATAGAACTTCATACTTCAGTCTAGGCCAGGAAGCACCCTGACTTGCAATGGGTAGATAATGTGATGGATTTAAGCTGACCTACAATAGAAGGGCTTGGGTGAGTACGAGATTTTGAAAGACGTGCTTTACAGGTAGTAGGATGAATGTCGCTGCGCATAAGCATGAGGTTTTGCAGAGAGCTTGAGAACAGAAATGGCAGCCATGTCCACCATTTTAGGAGATGCAAACCGAAAGGCTTTCAGCAGGTGATGCAGAGCTCCATGAATCAGAAGAGGGGCAGGACAACCTTTGAGAGCCCTGGCTCGTGATGCACTAAATGAGTTTCCCAACCTGTGGTCTGGGGATCCCTGGGGGTCTGCGGAGCATCCTCAGGGGGTCAGCGACTGCTTAGAAAATTAAATACTGATAACTCATTAATAAAGTGTATTATAAATAAAGTGGCTAAATGTACAATTGACAATTTTAAAACGCACTGTAAATGTCAAGAAAATTGAAACTGGAGGTTAACAATGTAATTAGTATCCTCAGATTGTTTTTTTGGAGCAGTGCATGTGCATAAAACAGAATACATTATGATGTTTGGCTTCAAATAAATTCAGAAAAACTCCAACCTTCCTATTAAAATTACATTTTTTATTTTTTTATTTATATGTGTGTATAAATTAAATTAAATGTGTTATCATTTGTGTATGTGTTTGATGAATGCTCTCTATTTGTTGTGTATTGTTTTGCTGTTCAAACCATTCAGAATCTTTAGGTCTGGGTCCCCAGCTTACAATAATGACTCAATGAGGGGGGGTCCCCGGATTCTAATAATGATTCAGTGGGGATCCCCGGGTTTCAGTAATGATAAAATGGGGTCCTCTGAAGTAAAAAGGTTGGGACCCACTGCACTAAACGAATAGCACATAGTAGGTTTCCTGTTTATGGTGGCGTGGCAGAGCGTAAGCCTCACGCCTCCCTAAAGGCATTTGCCTTGGCTTCCCAAGGGCTGTTCATTGCACAGAGACACCTCTCGTTCAAGCCATGCCTTTCCTCGGCGAGGGCTGCACGCCTCCATGCTGAGCGCCTCGGTGCTATAAACGGAAACGCGCATGCGTCCTGTGATTTCCACATCTGCTCGTGATACTCGTGGGTGTAATTGCGAGTATGGAAAAGAAAAGCGCTGCTGCTACAAAATCCCAAGAGGCCTGTAACTGTTGTCCAAATGGTTTAAGGAGGCACGTTAGTCCAATTTGTTACTTATCCCCTTTTAATGTAGAAAAGAATCAAGGATATTTTGTTGGAAGTCTTCGTGATAGAATGTCATTAAGCATAAATAGTCCAGGAATGTTCTTATAAAAAAAAATAATAGCGTACGAAGGAGTGTCGTGTTTTTAGTACGTATTATGAGAAACAATGCAGCAAAAAAACTGCATTTTTCTGGATTTGAAGCACGGCCTGTTCTCGTGCGCAGTGCACACAAAACTTCACTGCATCAGCCCTAAGGCTTAATGTGAAAACCTGTAATTTTGTCTTCATGATAGAAATAACTTACATGATGTTTTACAACAGAGGAAACGTAGCCTGGCCTCTAAATAGCACGAAGGTAGACTATGGTAAAGCTAAAATAATTTGCAAAGCTTATTGTATTCCAGAATTCTGTAGTGAGTACAGATAACTCATCTTTCCATACACACACACCCATCAACCGTGCACTGAAGCGACATGCATCGTGTGCCAGTGCATAAGTGGCAGAATGAACCTCAAGGGTCAGGAAAGGGGGGAGGGTCTCTTCCTGTTCAAGTGCACAGCTGTTTTCCTTTTCAAAAGTCTTGATGAGGCATCTGTTTTAAGAAACTGTTTGTAGGCTGTGAGAAATTGGGTTGTTGGTTGACTAGAATGTGATCCCTGCCGAAGCAGCAACTAGAGTTCTTGTCAGGGTAAGGCACAAGCAACCCACAAATTAACCTGTGCTCACCCTCTGGTAGCTTGGCACGCAGCAATCAGGCTTAACTTGAAGGTAAAGTATTGGTGAAACCCTTCAAACAGTAAAACTGCGAAAACACCACAGAAAAAGGATCACACACCAGGTTAGAATAATAGAACTTAATTTAATAAATAAAACAAGAACAAAACACCAATAAGTAGAACTTGAGTTAAGAATTTTTAAAGAATAAACTGTAAAACAGAGCTTAATAGCAAGAAGCTCCAACTGGGGATATCGGGACTAAGTCAAAAGTTCAGGTTGACCACGATGGAGCGCAGACTAGCTACAGGGACCCAGTTAGGCCCGTTGAACCAAAGTACCTTAAATCCTGGTTGTGGAGCGTTGCGTAGATCTGAAACAAAGATGCATTGTGCAGCCGATGCAGTGCAGTCACTCCAAGCTGCGGCAAGGCTGTGACTAGAGGTCCTGTTGCATCGGCGCAGAGAATCCTGTTGACGGGGCTTGTAATGTGAAGGACAGTGTCAAGGAGGTATGACACAGTTAAGGTGAAGCGTTGGTTCTGATGATTCCGATGAGCGCAGAGGCTGCGATGCAGAGCTGCAGCCTCGTCGTCGAGGCTGCCATAGACGAAGGATGCGAGGAGCTTGCACAAGTTAAAGCATTGTGCAGTGACAGCTCTGAAGGCATTTCACCGGTCCCAAAATGTGGCGATGCAAGTCTGTTGCTTCATTTTCGAGGCTTGCAGTATCAGTTCTGCTCCATGCAGCAGCAGCAATGTGTCCTCTCTGCTTCCCCAGCAGAGAATGCATCACTACCTGTGGAGTAACACCTCAGGCTCACTTCCAAAAGTTCAGAACTGTGGTGGCACCACTTGGCAGAGTCCAGGTGCAGGAGCAGGATGGTTGGAAGTCTTGAATGTCCCCACAGCACATCAGATCAGGATGCCAGCCAACTAGCTCTTGGATTCACTCTGGATTCTGGGTTGGGGAGATGCAGGTCCAGCCCTTTTCACGTTCAGGAACGAGGGCATCAGGTCAGCACAGCAAAGCCGGAGTCTAGCAGAATAGAAGTCCAGCAGAGTGGCAGTCCTTCAGTAGCACAGCAGTCCTTCTTTCTGGCAGACTAGCCACAGGTCCAGAAGAATACTGAATTGGTGGTGTCAGAGGTCCTGTACTTATATCCAGTTAGGCCTTTGAAGTGTGGGGGGACATCAAATACATGCCTTTGAAGTGCACAGAGATCCCAGCCCTCCTGCCCTTGCTCCAGACCTCCAGACTTACTAAAGACAACTCCTCTGACCTCCTGGTCAGCATCTGTTCACCCTCCTCTGGACAGCTCCACCCGTTGCTGCTGCCTCTGCCGCGTTATGAACTGAGAGCCTGCCTGACTCTCAGTTCGAGGCCCTCTTCACACACAGGCTCCGGCCTGCGCACCATCCCCATGTCTCTCTTTATTTCTGTTTTTTACTTCTGCTTATTTTTCTGTCATTTTTATTTCATTTTCTCTTTTCTTTCTTTCTTGCCTTTTTCTCTCTCCTTTCCTTCTCCCCGCGATCCCTGTGCCGCAGCTACCCCTGCAGCCCCACCCCCTCCCTCCTTGCGAAGTGCTTTCCTGCCTTCCCGCCTCCCAGCTGACCAGACCCCCGCCTCCCTCCCCTTCTTAATGGCGGCTGCTGTGCACTGAGAGGGTGACTCCTCTGCGCCTCATCCCTGGTGGCCTAGTGGCCATCTGCATGTAAGTATCTTGCTGTCTCTCTTTACTTCTGCTTATTTTTCTGTCATTTTTATTTCATTTATTCTTTTCTTTCTTTCTTGTCTCTTTCTCTCTCCTTTCAATCTCCCAGGATTTCCCACATGCTGCTGCCCCAGAGGCCCCGCCCCCCTCCCTACTGACAAAGCACTTTCCCGCTCTCCCACCTCCCAGCTGACTGTACCCCCCACATCCTTCCCCTACTTAATGGCGGCCGCTGTGCACTGAGAGGGCGACTCCTCTGACCTCCTTGTCAGTGTCTGTTCGACCTCCTCTGTGCTACACCACCTGTTGCTGCTGTTGCTGCCTCTGCTGCAATTCAAACTGAGAGCCTGCCTGACTCTCAGTTTGAGGCCCACCTCCACCCGCAGGCGGCCACCTGCACCTCATCCCAGGTGGCCTAGCGGTCATCTGCATGTAAGTATCTTGCTGTCTCTCTTTACTTCTGCTTTTAACTTTTGCTTATTTTTCTTTCATTTTTCTTTCATTTTCTTTTTTTGTTTCTTGTCTCTTTCTCTCTCCTTTCCTTCTCCCTGCATTTCCCGTGCTGCTGCTGCCCCTGCGGCCCCTGCAGCCGGCCCCATTCCTTCCTGCCCTGGAATGCCCGCCTTCCTCCCCTTCTTAATGGTGCCCGAAGGTGAACCAAAGGCAAGCCTGTTTGCACCTGTCTCCACCTGGACCGGACCAGAGACACAATCCCTGGCTCTCCGACCGTCCATCACTACGACGCAAAGACACTCCATACGCTGAACACAGGATGATCCGCTGTCTCGCATCACCCAGAGATACCCATAGACCGTTCTCCTGCCTCCACTGGCACCGTGCTCTCACTCTACACCAAACACTGGACCCTCCCACCACTGAACCATCGAACACCAACCAGAGCGTCTCAGCTGCATCCTCCTCAACATTCGCTCCCTCCACAAACACGCCGTAGAACTCTGGGACCTACTGGACTCCACCCGCCCGTACAACACCTTCCTCACTGAAACTTGGACAAACCCTGTATCTGCACTGGACATTCCCGTCACCGTCACCATCCCCAGCGACTACAAACTGCTCCTCAAAGACCAGTCTTCTCACCCAAGCAGGCCATTGTACACAAATCCTCCCTGTGTTTGACAACCAATGCAGAAGAACACTCCCCCCTCATGGAGCACCTCCATTTCCAGATACACGACACACCCAAGTCAACCTTCCGCGGTACCCTCATCTAAAGGCCACCCAGTCCCCATCCAGCCTTCAGCGACTCCATCGTTGACATAATTTCTCCTCACTCTCTCGCATCCTCGAACTGCTTCCTCCTTGGCGACATCAACTAACACATTTACAACAGCGACGACACCAACACCGCTTCCCTGCTCGACAACCTCACCACAATAGGACTAGAGCAACTGGTCACCTCGCCAACACACATCACAGGACACACACTCAGTGACATTTTTTCCACCAGCAACATCATGTCGACACCTCCACACTTCACTGGACTGACCACCACTGCATCCATTTCACAATCATCTCACTGACCATCCACCCTCACACACTCCGAGCCCCAACCAGAAAATGGGCATACTCTATGTAATTGGCCAGACTGCAGACCCAGAGTTCTCAAAATATGCTATTTGTGATGTGGTATGTTCAGCAAGTCCTCATTTATGGTCATTCTCACTGAAATCTATGATATGTAGTCCTGTATTTCACAAGAGCAAAAATACAACTGCTAAGAAATTAATATATTGTGGTATGAAAGATTGTGCTGAGTCCACTTGTGAATCAATTATTTACAAAAGAATCATTGTGATCAAGAAGAACTTTACCAAATAAAGCCTATAATTGATAAAGCTATAGCCATCACTGGAATGAGAGTTTAATCAATCACCTAATATATTAGGGAAAAGAGATCAGGAACAAACGTATCCATCCTAACATCGTTTTCTTCATTAGACTGCCTCTCCCTGCCGTGCTTATGACATTTCACCAGTAGGAACTAATTGATTATTAAAGATAAGCAGGTTATAGACCAAATTTCAAGTTCTTAAACTTAAAAGGCAACATACTTCAATCATTTGCATACCAGCGCTGACTACTCATCAGTGTCTAAGAAAACGGCTCAAGTTTTTTTCCTAAAAGCCTTCACCAGAAGGAAATTGCAGAAAGGCTGGTTGTAATGTGAAGCTGGTCGAGGTGGAGCAACTGATGGTGTCTTTGACTATAAAGGAGACTTCGCCTGAAAGACTGCATGCCAACCTTGTAGCTGGTGGAGATGGCTGTAATGATGGCAGGTGCAAACAAAGGGTTGAGCAATGTTTTTGTGAGGAAGAGCAGGTCTGCTGAGTTGTCGTGCTGGAGGCCTCAGATTTCTGTGTTGTTTCTTTTCAGCGAGTGGATTTTGAGGAGCATGTATGCGAGTGTGGTAGGCTGTGTGGGAGATGGTTGGTCTGTGTGAGCCTGGGCAAATGGCTGGTTTGTGTGAGTGTGAGAGAATGGGGTGTTGGATGTTGTGGATGTGGGAGAGGTGGTTGTATTTAGCTGGCAAGTGTATTATTTACATAGGGCTTCCTACTACTTATGAGTTTGTGACGCACTTCGATTTCCATTAGGTTCTTAGGCACCTTTGAGAGTGCCTGGTTGGAGGAGTTTTGTTTGTGAATTATCTATCCTGTGTGGGATATGATGAGGTTTGACAATGTGGTAGGTGCAGGATGCACTGAGTGTAGCTGCACGCAAGCATGTTTGTTATATAAAAGCTTGATAATAGATGCAGCCATGTGTGCAGGTACGTACCCTGTTTCGAGTGGGCAGAATCAGAACTTGACAGTGTTGCTGATATCCATTAGGTACTTCTGGCTTGTGTGCTATTCGCTTTCCAACCGAAAAACAAATTTGATTTTGTGTTCATGGTATTTTTGTGCTCAGTAACAGTGGTGCTGGAGCATTTTTCATAGTGGGGGTGCTGCCATCAACGTTACATCACTGAAATCACAGGGTTTGTGAAAATGCCAACCATCACACAAAGAAGTGGTGTTGCAAATGTATATAGCAGGAGATTGGTAAGGGTGTAGTATATATCTGGTGATGCATTTTGGAGCACGCTGTTCCAATTATTTTGCTAAATTATTGTGTGGTAACACACTGTCATTTAGACAGCATATGTTCATTGAAATGGTGACTACATTTGCATAGATATACAGTTTCGCTGATGAAACTATATAGAGCACAAATAATAAAGTGTGTAACTTGGTTTCAGTGAATATTTATAATTTGTGCATCACTAACTAAAGTGTTTTGATTTGTTTGATCCTATTGAGATCTTTATTTCCTTCAAAGTTGATATTTACAAAAAAGTGCTTCATTTGTGCATTTCTACCAGTTGATATATTCTATTTGTAGGTTTTAAATTGTGGTGTGTGTTAGAAAAAAATGATATCCTACAGTCCTCCCTTTTGAACTCCATGTACTCCAGGAAGATTGTCAGATAGTTCACTTTATAAAATCCTCTCACTTTGCAGTCAGGGCCAGCAGTATACATGAATCACAACTTTAATCCCTTTGGTGCATCACACTTACACCCTCCCTGGTGCATCTGACTTCCATTGACCATAACCAGAGAGGGTTTTAAAAAATCCTCTGGTGTACAGCACCAGAGGATTTTTTTAAAAACAAAACCCTGGGGGAGACGCAAAATAGCCTTTGCATCACTTCCCACTCCCCTCTTGCCCATCTGTGACATCAGAGCCCTGTGAGGTGTGCTGACCTCACTGTTTTCCACACTGGTGGATCTCAGGAGGAGGTGAGCATCCTCTCCCTACTCCAGTGAGGAAAAATATGCCTAATCAGCCTCACCAGATGCCAGCAAAGCATTGGTGGAAAGGGGTGAGTCTCCCCTTTCCATCAATGCCTTCCTTGCACTGCTTCCTGCCCGTGGATCACAACGCAGCTGTGATCCATGACCAGGAAACATCACTAGGCCACCAGGGATTGTTAATCGGGGTTGGCCCTCATGTAAGTGGATTGCCCCCCTGGGGCATTATTTTTTACAATATTTAAATGGTTTTACCCTGGGGGGTGGTTGTACCCCCCTAGGGGGTGAAAAATACTTAAAAAAATTAAAATTAAACTGACGGGGTCAGTCACGGGCTGACCCCCCTGTGAGGCATAATTCTTTTCTTTTTTATATATATGTGGTTTCCCTGGGGGTCCCGAATGGCCCACAGAGAAACCACACATTTACTTTTTTAAAGTGCTCTCTCTCTTTATATATATATATATATATATATATATATATATATATATATATATATATATATATACATTGATTGAGAGAGGCAGATTCTCTCTCTCTCTATATATATATATATATATATAATTTCCTTTAATGTATTTCGCACTTTATTTAATTTAACATTATGATCCCAGAGGAGAAACAACAATAAAAATTACCTAATATTTGGAACTGGACCGGGAGTTGTCTGTTCTTGTGCCACCGTGCAACTGGTCCGGGGGAAGTGGCCAAAAATAGACCTGTTTTTCTTGAATATATATATATATATAGATATATATATATATATATATATATATCCACCCTTTCATTCTCCATCCACTGGGAGCCCCCAGCCCTGCAGGGCAGCCTCAGTTTACGGGGGACAGAGGTTTGAATATATATATATATATATATATATATATATATATATATATATATAGAGAGAGAGAGAGAGAGAGAGAGAGTATATATATAGAGAGAGAGAGAGAGAGCGAAAGAGAGAGAAAGAGAGAGCCTCTCCGTCTCTCTAAATATATATATATATATATATATATATATATATATATATATATATATATAAGTTCAACAAAAAGCGCTGCACTCCTGGAGGTTTCTCTTTGTAATTTCCATTTATTTATCAAAGCAGCATGAAACCAGACCCCACAACGCGTTTCGAATAACGTCTTTTTCAAATGGTATGTAGTCTGTATTCACATAGTTTTCACAATCAAGGCTTTTTATATACAGAGCATTCTGGGACATGTTCATTCCTATTAGTGCATTCTGTGATTTGCAGTTTCTCATATATAATCCAGCTGGGGTTTAATAGTATCCTGTGACCTCATCATCTTCCTGTTTGCGCTCTGCGCGGCTTCAAACATTTTAACTTTTAAAGAGGCTTCCATAAATCCATCAAGTATTTCATTTTCATTTATTCCGTGTAACTGCACATTTATCTTTCATGCCGATCTTTCCAATCCTCTTATAATAATATTAACAAGCTGTGCTTCTATGTTTACGCAGTGCCATGTCACAGTAATAATTGCATTTTCCATTGTCAGCCCATATTCCTTGAGAACAACCCAGTGCTTAATTTCATTTGACCTCGCCCCCAGGCCCTCCAATTAAAGGCCAGCATCGGTATTTGTAACAGATAAGAGGGCATATGCTCACCTTATTGTTTGATGAGATTATCCCATAAATGGCTATATATATATATTTAGAGAGAGAGAAATAGATATATATATATATCGAGAAAGAGAGACATCTGCTTCTCTCTACGTATAGCTATATATATAGAGAGAGAGAGAGTGTGTGAAAGAAAGAGAGACTCCCTATATATATATATATATATATATATATATATATATACATATATATATATCTATAAAGGAGAGATTGCTCTATAAGAGATAAATATCTCTATGTATCCATCTATGTGTATATATATGTGTGTGTGTTTGTGTGTGTATAGTTATACAGCTTTCAATACAATTGTCAAGATAGCTCTTGTGATTATGTTCCTGCTAGAAAGAGATCTGACATTAGTGGCAGTTAAGAGACCATCAAGTAGCGCAAAGGGTTATTATGCCTGCTGAAAAGAACAGATCTGTATTTTATGAGGATAGCTAGAAGATAAGTAAACCCAGCCGTACCCAGTGCGAGAGGGGCTATGGAGAGATAAGGGGCACTTTTGCTAGGTGGTAGTGAGGGAATCCAAAGAGGAGGTCATGAGAGGGGGAGCACCAAAAAAGATTGTAGCACAGGGTGTCACCAAGGCTAAAGGCTGTGATGAAGTAATATTGTGTTTTTATTGTTTTTTTCAGTGTCTTTGGAGAACCTGCTGATTGAGAGAAGAGAAGGTAAGGTGACCGAAGTTATTTACTGGTGCTTACATCACTTACACACTCACCCACCAATACTTTGCGAACAACATATCTGCTTTCTATGTAGGATAATGTTTTAGAAGAAAGGTTTAGCCAGAAGCAGCGATGGTGTCTCATTAGAAGCCTGCTGCTCAAGCTCTAACTCAGGGACAGCTCTGAGGCAGGATCAGAGACTGAGACAGCAGATACTGAGACAGCATCTGAGGGAGAGGACAAAGGAGCAGAATCTGGAAGTGATTTTTCAGGCAGCAGAGTCCCATTCAATGACTCCTCTTCCAGTAATTCCAAGGGAGAGGATGAAGACAGTTGTGCTGTCTCTTCGTAAGCACAGTGTGTGCAGCGGGACAACAGTAGCAGGTTATGCCAACCCAGAGAGCAGGCAAGTGCGGCAGCAAGCACAGAGTGCTCTCTTGGCAGTCCTCCAATTTAGTTCAGCCCCAAATTACACCTTTTACTGGCGACGCTGGATATATAGCCGATACAGCCAACGTTTTACCAATTGACTACAGCAATCTCTTTTTGGATGTTGACTTCCTTGAGAAAATTGTGCAATAAACAAATTTGCATTCAGAAAAATTTCTGAGGGAGCATGGAGGCACACTAGGGCCCCGTTTTAGGGCACCCCAGCGGACTCCCACTTCAAAGGTGGAGTTGAAGATATTTTTGGGCCTTACATTCAAAACTGGATTATCGCAGAAGCCAACTTTGCAGTCCTACTGGTCGACTTGCACGGTTTGGGTAACCACCATCTGCACACCCTACATCAGCAGAGATCAGTTTCTGCTATTGCAGTCCATGCTGCATTTCAGTGACAACTCTGCTGCATTGTCCTGGGACCATCCAGACCATGACAGCTTGTGCAAAATTCAGCCTGTTGTGGAACATTTGTCTGCCAGGTTTCCAGAGATTTTTACTTGTGGAAAGAATATAGCAGACAATCAGTCTTTGATCCTGTACAAAGATCGGCTGCTGTTCAGGCATTACATTGCGAGCAAAACAGCTCACTAAGGCATCAAGCTGAACGTGGTGTTCGAGAGCTCTACTGTCTATGTGTACAGATTGAGAGTTTATACAGGAAAGGACTCCACTCTAAACCCTGTAGGTTGCCCGCCCACCCTAGGGGTCACAGGAAAGATAGTATGGGAGCCTGTCCAGCCATTCCTTCACAAAGGTTATAACCTTTATGTGGACAATTTCTATATGGTAGTAGAGCTGTTCAATGAGCGCTACTAAGCTGGCACTGTGGCCTGTGGTACAGTTTGTTGTCACTGCAAAGGATTCCCACAGGAACTTGTTTGCAAGAAGCTCCAGAAATCCCAGAGCGCTGCGATGCACTCCATCGAACTGTTCACAGTCAAGTCCTCGGATAGGCATGATGTGTACGTATTCACTACAATTCACGATGAGAGCACTTCTCTGTCGTCATGGTTTGGGATCAGATGGCCGAAGTCCACAAGCCCACCTGTATACTTAGTATATAAACACAAATAGCAACAAAGATTGTGGCTGTGTGAAGATGGTGCGCACTTCCAAAAGTGAGCTAACATATAGATACAAAGTCCATGGCAATAGAGTCTCTGTTTGCAGGAAGGAGTGCCCAAGTGGTTTAGCCTGTCACCTTGAGAAGGCCACAGTTGTTTTATAAGAAGAAGAAAAACCACGGCACATCACAGATGCGTAGAAAGTTCAATTTATTCCTCTGTAGTGTCTCAGGAAATACATCACGCGACCCCGTAATATACAATGGGTATGGTGTCAAACGGCCAATAACAATCACATGTTTGGAGAGAAACAACAGCCGACACGTGTTTTGTCAGAATTGACTTTTTCAAGTCTCCAATATATGGAAGTACCACGTTGTACTGTAAGGCTCCAGTAGCAAATGGTGATATGGATGTTACATAGTGTGAGCTATGAAGAGTATCTGAAGACCATGATAAGCCTAAGCAGGGAAGCAGCGAGTATTCGTTCAAGCTGTTAGTGGCTTCTTATAAACCACCTGTATACTTGATTACACCAAGTACATGGGTGGAGTGGACAAGAATGACCAGGTTCTTCGTCTATGCAAGCCGTAAAACTCTCACTTGGTACAAGAAATTGTTTACCCACCTGATCTAGATAGCAACATACATTACGTATGTTGTTTATCATCAGACAACCACAGGAAGACTCATGTCTTTCTTAGACGTTCATTTGTCTGTCTCACTGCTGCTACAGAAGCAGTAGCCTCCACTTCATATGTTCTGGAGGACGTGGCAAGGCTGCAGGAGCGACACTTTGCTGATCGCATTCCTCAAACAACCAAAAAAGAATCAACCATGTTGTCGGTGTAAACTGTGCTCGAAGCAGGGAAAGAAACAGGAGAGTTGTGATTACTTACCCTAGTGCTCATCTCAGCCAGGCCTGTGTTCTCCTACTTGCTTTATGTTGTAACATACCAAAGTGAACTTCTGGGAAATTGACTGAGGTGGAGCTGCCATCTTTGCATGAGGACTACTATTGACCCTTGTGTGATACATTCCTGTTGCAGGGTCTAGGCCCAGGCACACCAGTGGGGTAGCTTTTTTATCAGGAAGAGTTGGGGAACGCTGGGTGGTAAGCATTTCATGGATCCCTGCATATTCCTGTAGTTTACGTCACAGAAATGAAAGGAAAAAATAGTGTTTTTATTCAACATTTCACCTTTGCAGGGTATTCTGGGTAAGAAAACTTTGGGGGATCCACACAAATGATACCTCCCTGGACTCCCTTTGATGTCTACTTTGCAGAAATATCTGGGTTTGATAGGTTTCCCAACATGGTTCCTGATCCCTGGACTAATTATTAAACCCACCTTAGTTATCATTATAGCCACAATACATTTTGGGCCCTTCCCTGTCCTGGGCACTTGGCCCACCCACACAAGTGAGGTACTCTATTTCTTGGGAGACTTGAGAGAACACTGGGTGGTGGCAAATTTGTGACTTCCTGCAGATTCCAGAACTTTCCAACACAGAAATATGATGAAACTATGTTGTTTTAGTGAAAGTTTGAGGTTTGCAAGGGATTCTGGGTAAAAACAACTGTGGCGAGAGCCACGCAAGTCAGCCCAGCCTGGATACCTCTAGATGTCTAATTTTCAAAAATCCACTGGTTGGCTAGGTTTTCCTAGGTGCCGGCTAGGGTCGAAATCTCGAGCTACTCACATTGGAACTAAAGGGTCAGTTTTCGGTGGAAAAATGTGCTGCATCCATGTTGTATTTTGCACCGTTTCCTGTCACTGGCACTAGGCCTACCCACACAAATGAGGTACTATTTTTATCAGGAGACCTTGAGGAATGCAGTGTGGAAGGAAGTTTGTGGCTCCCCACAGATTCCAGAAATACCCATCACAGAAATGTGAGGAAAATTAGTTTGTTAGTGAAAGTTTGAGGCAAGGGATTCTGGGTAAAAAAAGTGGTGAGAAACAGCAAGTCACCCCACCCTGGATACTGCTAGGTGTCTTGTTTTAAAAAATGTACAGGGTGCCTAAGTTTACTTAGGTAGCATCTGATCTAGGGTCCAAAATCCAGAGCTCCCCACATTGGGAAAAAAGGGACAGTTTTGGGTGGAAAAATGTGCTGCATCAATGTTGTGTATTGGGCCATTTCCTGCCCCGGACACTTAGGCCCATTTTTATACTTTTTTAGCGCGCATTTGCGCCTCTTTTTGATGCAGAAACGGCACAAATGTACAAAATACAATTGTATTTTGCAAGTTAGCGCCACTTTTGCGTAAAAAATGACGCAAATGCGGTGCTAAAAAAGTATAAATATGGGCCTTAGTCTACTCACACAAGTGAGGCACCATTTTTATCGGGAATCCTGGAGAAATGCTGGGTGGAAGGATGTTTGTGGCTCCCTGCAGATTCCAGAACTTTCCATCACTGAAATTTGAGGAAAATGCGTTTTTTTAGTGGAAGCTTGAGGTTTGAAAGAGATTCCAGTTGAAAAATGTGGTGCGAGCCATGCAGGTTAGCCCACTCTGGATTCCCCTAGGTGTCTAGTTTTCAAAAATGTATAGGATGGCTAGGTTTCCTTAGATGCCGGCTAAGCTAGGGTCCAAAATCTCAAGCTACCCACATTAGGAAAAAAGGATCATTTTTTCGGTGGAAAAATGTGCTGAGTCCATGTTGAATATCGGGCCATTTCCTGTCGCAGGCACTAGCCCTACCCACACAAATGAGGTACTATTTTTATGAGGAGAAATGAGGAAATGGCGGTTGGAAGGAAGTATGTGGCCATCTGCAGATTCCAGAACTTTCCATTGCAGAAATATGAGGAAAATGTGTTTTTGTAGTGAAAGTTTGAGGTTTGCAAGGGATTCTGAGTAAAACAAATGTGGTGAGGACCAGGCAATTCAGCCCACCTTGGATACCACCTGGTGTGTAGTTTTCAAAAATCTACCAGTTGGCAAGGTTTCCCCAGGTGCTGGCTGACCTAGGACCCAAAATCTTGAGCTACTCACTTTGGGGAAAAAAGGCATCAGTTTTCGATGCAAAAATCTGCTGCTTCCGTGTTGCGTTTTGGGCCATTTCCTGTCGTGGGCACTAGGCCTACCCACCCAAGTCAGGTACCATTTTTATTGAGAGACCTATGGGAATGCTGGGTGGAAGAAAGATTTTGGCTCACTGCAGATTCCAGAACTTTCCATCACTGAAATATGATGGAAATGTGTTTTTTTAGTTATAGTTTGAGGTTTGCAAGGGACTCTGGGTAAAAAAAAAACCTGGTGTGAGCCATGCAGTCTGTCCCACCTTGGATACCCTTAAGTGCCTAGCTTTCAAAAATGTGCGGGTTGGCTAGGTTTTCCTAGGTGCAGGCTAAGCTAGGGTCTAAAATCTCGAGCTACCCACATTGGAGAGAAAGGGTCACTTTTGAGTGGCAAAATGTGCTGCATCCATGTTACATTTTGGGCAGTTTCATGCCGCGATCACTTGACCTACCCATACAAGTGAGGTACCATTTTTATTAGATGACCTGAGGGAATGCCGGGTGGGAGGACATTTGTGTCTCCCAGCAGATTCCAGAACTTTCTATCACAGAAATGTTAAGAAAACGTGTTTTTGTTTGAAAGTTTGAGGCTTGCGAGTCATCAAACCCTGGATACACCTAGGTGTCTAGTTGTCAAAAATCTACAGGCTGGCTAGGTTTCCCTAAATTCCGGATGAGCTAGGGTCCAAAATCTCAAGTACCCACATTGGAAAAACAGGTCAGTTTTGGGTGGAAAAATGCGCTATGTTGTGTTTTGGGCCATTTCCTGGTGCAGGCACTTGATCTACCCATACAAGTAAGGTACCATTTTTATCAGGAGACCTGCTGTAATGTTGGGTAGGAGAATGTTTGTGGATCCCCGCAGATTCCAGGACTTTCCATCACAGAAATGTGAGGAAAATGTGCTTTTTAGTGAAAGTTTGAAGTTTGCAAGGGATTCTGGGTATAAAAGCATGGTGTGAGCCATGCAAGTCAGTCCACCTTTGTTCCCATTAAGTGTCTAGTTTTCAAAAATGTACAGGTTGGATAGGTTTCCCTAGATGCTGGCTGAGCTTGTGTCCAAAATCTCGAGCTACTCACATTGGAAAAAAGGCCAGTTTTCGGCGGAAAAATGCATTGCATCCATGTTGAGTTTTGGGACATATCCTTTCGTTGCAACTAGGCCAACCCACACAAGTGAGGTACAATTTTTATTGTGAGAATTGTGGGATCATATAATTGTAGAACCTTTGTTATTACCTATTTGATTTCACTGCATTTATGCCTTTCAAATGTAGGCCAGTGTATTAGAAAGATGACACTTTGAAAAATGCTCTCCAAATCATACACTAGTACGGGTCCCACATATTCAGAGATGTAGAAATAACCACTGCTCCTAAACTCTATATCTTGTGCCCATTTCAGAGATACATACATTTCCTTGACACCCATTTTTCACTCTCTTCGCTGTAAGAATTGATCTATTCTCAGTACCCAACGAAAAACAATTTGAATGTTGCAGCTAGGTTGTTGGATCTTGGTACCTTGGAATCTTAAAGAACCCACAAACCCTATTTATCCCTGCAACCAGAAGGGTCTAGCAGACGTAATGGTATATTGCTTTTGTCAATCAGCCATTGTGACAATACATTACAGATAAAAAAAATTGTCGGAAATGCCAGTTTTTTCCTGCTCATTTTCAATATTTCTTTAATCGAACAGTTCTTTTCATTGACAAAACCTTGATGGAGCTACACATATGACCCCTTGCTAAATTCAGCATGTTGTCTACTGTCAGAACTCTATAACATTTCTGTATCACCCAGGGGTTTCACACTGATTTCCACAATAAACTGTTAGTAGTTTGAGAGCACAAAAATAGGCTACCCGTTACAAAAATGCTAAAACTAGTGTACAAAATTTGTTTTTTTGGATTCCGCTCTGCATGCTCCTGAAAGCTGGGAAGAGGGTGACTTTAGTAAGGCAAACCGTTTGTGGATGCCATTCTTAGGGGAAAAAACAGACACTTTTATCTGGAGCACTTTTTCTCTATTTTTCTAAAAAAACTCAAAATATTTCTATATTTTATCTATCTTCTCAGTCTCTTCCTGGGCCATCAACAAACTCTGGGTGCCTTCACAATCTACAGGATCCTGGAAAAAAAGGACGCAAATTTGGCATGGATATCTTATATAGAAAAAAAGTTAGGAAACCCTAAGCGACCCTAAATAGCGTAAAAAAAAGGGTCAGCCCGGGTGGGCGGGAGGGAGGGTGTGGGGAGGACCAGCAGTTAATGGGTTAAAAGAAGGAGCAGCAATTTGTCAGAAAACATAACCTGCCATTTGACACCTGTCTTTAAAGAACAGCTAGTGTGACAACAGAAGCACAAAATGGAATGGCATGTTTATTGCTCATTTACCTTCTGAGCTCCAGTATGGTTATGTTGCGGGCGCTGCTGCACCGCCTTCACCCAAACCTCCAGCGCCTATGATCTGTAATAAAATTTGTGGGTAACGTGGTCTTAAGTCTCAAGCTCGTTCCCACTGAACAGTTTTTCTTTTTGTAAATACATGGGTATTTTTTTTTTTTTTTTTTCTGGGAACATTGTAACTCGGAGACAAAGGTAGAAAATACTTTCACCGATATTGCCTAGTAGAACAGTTCAGCAGCTTTTTTATTTCGGAGCTGTCGGAGGGATTGTGGAATTTGTCTGGAAAAAAGATTAGTACAAGCCTGTACAGAGGCTTCCCTGGTGTGTTTATCCTCAGCCCACTGACATCATTTGTACCACCTGCTAATAGGGCAGCTTACGTAGGACTATGCTAATCTGGTGTGTTGTGAATTTATAAATACATGTAAAGTCCTCCGCTCTTCTTAACTAGCTCTCGGGTTATCTAAGGCAGCAGCTTTATGTTGGAGTATAAAATGTTTGTAAACAAGATAGAAACTGAGGATGTGATTGGCCCTCCGTATCCAGTGAGTTACCAAGGCTTCTTTATATGCATACCTATAAATACATTTCTTGGTGCTGGATGACTGGAGTCACCAGTGTGTCACTGGATTAATAATTATAGTAACAGTTTGCCCCTATTTAGTCCTTCATAGGCACTTCAAATGTTTATAAGTGTTGAAAATAACTTCTGTTACCATCACCCGTTGTAAAGGTACTCAGTTTACTGATCTCGGAGCAGTGGGTTGGCCGTACCAGGCTTCAAACATGCAACATTCAGATTACCCTCATGTTTCAGTAGTGAGCGTTCAGCTCACTGAGCCACCATGTCTGCCGTTTGTTGCTACAGGGGCTCTTGCTGTCTTGCCCAGCATGGGTTTTTAAGGAGACTGCCGCCTCCTACCCTGGCACAGGCAATGTCACAAGCAGCTGACGTATGGTTGGGGAATGGGGCAGATCCTTCATCTCTCAGCCCAATGTCCAGTTGTCTACTAGAATATGGCGCAGAGGGAACAATGCGTGGATGGAAGGCATCACTATTGGCGTTGTAGGTGGTATGTAGTCATTTATTCAGTGCCCCTGTTGGGCCCTAAACCTCTTTGTACTATATTTGCACAAGTGGATAGATGCCTCTTTCGGAGGACACACTGATGTATGGACATCAGTGGGCAATGAGGGAACGACTAGCGTGGCCAACCAGAAGAGAACGTCCACAGCTCAAGTGGAGCATTTTAGCAAAATGGCATCTCATGACCTGGGTTTTCTCTGCAGCTACCACAGCACATCAAGGGGACTGCTTGTTTACTCTGTGAGGTGCCTTTTGGTGGTCCCTCGAGTGACTGTTGAAAGAAACAGTTGTGAGCTGAGGAATGTGGGGCTATCATATTGCCAACGGACTAAGAAGGATTGTGACCAACAGCAGGAAAGTGTGCTAATCCCATCAGTTTTGCTATTTCATTGGACCCCAGCTAGGGCGCCAAACTAGGTAAGAGGTTGTAAAATTTGGTGGGCAGCAAAAAAGCAGGTGTGCCATAATAACGTTGCAGCCTCACATGAGACCATCATCCTACTTTTGGAACCACTGATGATTGTCCAATTACAGTTGAACCACTAGGCCACCAGGGCTAAAAAAAAAAGCCCTGTGGAGATTCTCAGATACCTACCCCTAAAGGCTCTATTTATTTAAAAATAAAAATAAATGTCACTGGGGGCCCACTGAGGCCTTACCCTTCAATAAGAAACAGGCTTCTATTTAGTGTCCTAAATTTTGTAGGCTGGAGTACACCAAAGTCCACCAGGGCTAGGTTTCCTTTGTTATTAATGTTGTCAACATTTAGACACTGAGGCCCTCATTATGAGTATCGCGGTCTGTGGACTGCCGCGGTGGAGGTGGCTGTCACACCGTCGTTGGCCCGGCAGTGAAGACCACCACATTACGAG
Source organism: Pleurodeles waltl (assembly GCF_031143425.1). NCBI lineage: Eukaryota > Metazoa > Chordata > Amphibia > Caudata > Salamandridae > Pleurodeles > Pleurodeles waltl. The sequence continues at coordinate 145,239,815 of NC_090444.1, read as the reverse complement.
TAGATGGAAGGCAACTGCAGAACACAGCCAGGTTTCCGTCCGAACCGCCAGTGTGGACGGACCGCTGCAGCCAGCAGCAGCCATCTCCAGGCCGGCGGTCAGTGATTTTTCCACGACCGTATTACGAGGCTGCACACTGCCAGGATTTCCAGGGCAGTCTCACTGCCACAAAAAGCATGGCAAAAGCAGACAACATAAAAGGGAAAACCCACCTTCAGGAACACAGGCACGTCCATAGGCACCCTGGCACGCAAACTGCAAGCCTTCCCAATGCTCCAGCTCGCCATTGACCTCCAGGACCAGCGACACGGACCAAGACACCACTCGTAGTATACCACCCTAGCACACACTGGAGGGAAGAACATCAGTACACACAAACAACACACACACACGCAAAATCGCACATTCACCACACATACACGTGGAACGATAGCCATGACAAGGTTGTTACCATTGACACCAACCGCGCAGTGGTGCAGTTATATTCAAACTACAATAAATATGAAAAATAAACTATATACAAAGGGGCCCAAAGGCCAGGCTCAAAGTTCTGCGGTGCCCCAAGCACACAGGGCACAACAGAATGCCCCAACTTGACTTCTGACTGCAAAGTGCTGGCCTCCAAAGGGCAGGGGCATCAATGGGGCTGCAGGCACCTCAGGGGTGAGGGGTGGTTTGGGCTTGGAGGAGGGCTCTTTTAGCTTACCCCTGGATGGTGCTGGTTTAGCCGGGAGGGGGGGAGGTTTGGGCTTGGAAGTGGAGGGAGTGGGCTTCGCCTTGGGTTTGGGAGGGGCAACTGTGGTCGTGGTGGGGGTGGAAGTCTTAGGGGAGGGGCATGACGATGACCAGGGGAGGCCCGGGAGGTGGAAGACAGGGGTTTGGGAATCGTTGCAGGGCATTTGGGGGGAACAGGGACTGGGTCAGATGAGGGGAACAGGGAAAACTCGGTCAGGAAACATTTCTTAGGGGCACAAGGTAGGTCATGGGAAGGACGTTTGGGAATGGAGGGAGAGGGTATGGTTGTGAGGTGTGTACGTGGAGGTGTCTTGAGTGCAGGTGCATGGGTGGATGCCATTTGTGTCCTGAGTGACTGTTGGGTGGGTGAGTGTGGGCGTTTAGGTGTAGTGGGAGAAGGAAGGGGGAGGAGATGCAGGGAGATGGCAGAGGGGATGTGTGAGTGAATGTTGGGGTGGTGTCTGCAGGTATGGTGGATGTGCTGCATGTGGGGGTGTTGATAGTCATGGTGTGTGTACATGTGGTGTATGAGGTGCATGTATGGGGTCTGATATTGTGGTGACAGTGCCAGTTAGGGCACATGTGGCAGGATCTGGGACTGATGAGGTGTTGACTGCAGGTGTGAGTAGTGTCATGACTGTCAGGGGAGAGGTGGTGGGGGAGTCAGTGATGGGAGTGGATGTTGGCATGTCTGCATCTAAATGTGGTTTGTGTGCATGGCAGTGGTAGCTTTTGTGGTGCTTGTGTATGTCCTTGCGTACCATGTCTGTTGATGTGGATGCACGTGGTCAATAAGTGTGCCTTGGATGGGTGAGGGGAGAGGGATGTGGGTTTGGGAATATATAGCTGGAGGGGGGACGGAAGAAGGGACCCTGGCTGCCGTCAAGGAGGAGGCCAGAGCCTGAAATGATCTCTGCAGGCCAGACAGGGCACCGTGAATGCCTTCCAGGAACTCATTGGTCTGCTGCATCTGGGATGACAGTGGCTGGATGGCATTCAGAATGGTTGTCTGCCCCACAGAGATGGATCTCAGGAAGTCAATAGCCTCCTCATTGAAGGCAGCAGGGCTGACTGAGGCAGGGGTAGAGGTGCCTGCGGCGAAGGAGACACCCACCCTCCTGGGGAGGGGCACGGGCAACTGGGTGAAGAGCTACTGGGAGGGCGGTGTTGGTAAGGGAGGTGGTGGACAAGGATGGTGCTGGGATGGTCCCAGATGGATCCGCCACCGCCAGGGAGTGTCCATTAGAGGATGAATCTGAAGTTGTTGTCGTCGATCCTGTCTCCCCGTGGCACACCCCTCACCCTCCGTCCCACTGGTCCCCTCGGCTCAGCTGGTATCAGCCTCCTGGGTCCCATGGGCTCCAGCATTAACACTCGCTGGTGCCCCTTCTCCTTTGCCAAATGATGCTGATGCACACAAAGACAGAGGAGGACAGGGAAGGAGGGTGGGTGGGAGAGAGAGAGAGAGGGTGCAATCAATCAATGCCAGCACAACAGTAACACAGAGTAACCACATCATCTTCTGATACCATGCTATGACATGCCATGCCCTCACCTACACATGCTATACCATGGGGGACACCACAGCAATGCACATGTATACCACTGAAGCTGCTACAGATGCAATCATGTACATGATGAGAGGCCTACCCGCCTCACCTGTCCAGGACCTGCCCTCTTCACATGCACGTAGAGAGACACTATTCCTGGACTACAGAACCAACAGGATCCAGCATGGCTGGTTGGCATGCCAACTAGGCCATAGTCAAATTGCACAGTGACATCTTGGCCCACCTTGCCTCACTACACATACAGTACCTGGCAGCAGATTGAGGACCCAACATTCACCCTTGGCACAGTGGTTGTCATCAACTGATTACAATGGCCTGACACCACTGACGCTGTGATCCAGTTGGCTTCTTCTGCCCCTCCGTTCACTGACTGCATGGGTACACTTCTATGATGCCAATCCTGCCCAGCTTTCTAATACCCATAGTGGACATGAATCCACCAAGTACCCACGCTTCAGCTTCCCAATAGTGCACACCCAGAGCCACTATGGCAGTACATATCTTTAGCGAGAGTGTGCACTCACCTCTTCGTGGCTGCTGTGCTGTCCTCAAGCACCCATCCACCTCAGGGTAGGCCACTGCCAAAATGTGGGCCATCAGAGGGGTCAGAGTCTGACGGGTACCCCTCCCATATTGGGAGGACGTCCCCAGCTGGGCCTCCGTGGTCTTCCGGGCCCAGCATCTCAGGTCCTCCCACGTTATTCTGCAGTGTGTGCTCTGCCAGGCATGGACCCCCAGGGCCCGCACTTGCTTGGCAATGGCACGCCATATCCCCTTTTTCTGATGGGTGCTGACCTGTATGGTTGACACACACAGAAGGAAAAAGTCATGTAGAGTGGCATCACAGGGACAGCAGTGGACTGCTTACATCTCACGACCACACTCACATGTCATCAATCCACATAGGCTCAGACTCCTCACCCATGTCCATTCTCCAGTCACTCTGCCTCGTCCGAAGGCCCTCATCCCTATACATACCACTCACAGACAGAACAGTCACCTTGGCCTCACCTGCTGCTCTGGTGCCCCATACAACAGTCCACACAGGGGTAGGACCCCCTCCACGAGCTTCTCCAACTCCTCCTGGGTGAAGGCTGGGGCCCTATCTCCTGCAGGACGTGGCATCTTGGCTACCAGAGTTAGAACACAGCAGCACACGCAGTGGAGGTCTTCTTTGCACGACTGTCAGGAGTCAAGTGAGCATGAGCACATGAAATGGAGGTCACGGCCAATGCGGACATCACCGTTAATGCCGGCGGAAATCACCATTAGCTCCTGTCTCCCATAGGCAACCATGTTAACCACTGAGGAGTTGCACAGCGAGTTAGACCGCCTACTGCCATGTCATGTTATGCCACTTCCATCCGTGCAGTGCATGCAGGACAGGTGACTGCCATTTTACATGTCCAATGTGTATTGAGTGTGCATTTAAGGTGCGTGATGGGTGACATGTTTTGAACTGTGCACAGCTCAACTACGTCCACACAGTCAATGCTGCACATCATGATTTCTACTCCCTCCAATTAGCAGGTATGATGGAAGGTTGAGAATGAGGAATGCTCTGGTGTACAGGCCCCTAGTTGACCTTTCCACCCTGGAAGAGCGACACGTCATACAGACCTAGCGTCTGAACCGTCAGACCATCATGGAGCTGGTTACCCCGTTGGAGCTGGATCAATTGTCTGCCATTTGTCATCCCAATGCCATCCCTCCCACAGTACAGGTGTTGTCAGTCCTCCACTTCCTTGCCTCAGGGTCCTTCCAGATGACCGTGGGTTTGGCAGTGGGTTTGGCTGCAGGGATGTCACAGCTCATGTTCAGCAACGTACTGAGGGATGTCCTATGTGCCCTGCCACAACATATGTGCAGCTACATCAGGTTTCCACATCGTGCTGATTTGGCCACTGCAAAAGCTGCCTTCTACGATCTGGCACATGCCCCTGATGTGATAGGGGCCATAGATGGCACCCACATTGCCCTGGTGCCACCTATTAGGATTGACAAGTGCATAGAAACCGTAAGTACTTCTATTCCACCAATGTGCAGGTGGTGTGTCTGTCTGACCAATGTATCACACAAGTGACGGCTAGGTTCCCTGGGTCTGTGATGACTCCTACATTCTGCGGAGGGACCAAGCCTGACTCATCGGTATATATCCTTTCATATGTGTGCTCCTCTGCTTTCAACACTCTTCACAACCTGTAGTACACCCTCCTGGTCTTGACATGTCTCTTAGCTCTGTGCACACAGGTGACTCTGGCTATCCCAACGTTCCCTGGCTACTGACACCCGTGAGGTATCCAACTACAGCTGCGGAATATAGTTACAATGAGGCCCATGGTAGGATAAGACAGGTGGTTGAGTGAACCCTTGTCCTGCTGAAGGCCAGATTCCGGTGTCTGCACAACTCCAGAGGTGCTCTATTCTACAAACCACAGAAAGTGTGCCAGATCATTGTTGCTTGCTGCATGCTACACAATCTAGCCCTAAGACATCACATCCCATTGTTGGATGCAGAGGAGGTGGCAGATGTACCAGTGGCTGATAATGGGGATATGGGGAGTGATGATGAGGAAGATGGTGAGGATGCAGCTGCATCCAAAGAAGAGCTGATACAACAATACTTCCACTGAGATACAGGTATGTGTCATATGTATGGTATGTGTCCTGTTCCACCGTCTGTCTTGTGCCATGCTACCACCTGCTGTCTGTAATAACAGGAGATATTGGATCTCTGACTCTGGGTGGGTTGGGGGGGTTAAATGTGGCCATAAGTTGGGTTCTTACTGCGCACAGGTCAGTGCTATTCTCATCTTGTTGTGTTGCTGCACTTGTGATATCTATGTGCAGAACCATTGTTCCCTGAACTGTCAGATCTAGTGCAATATGTGTGCTACACTAGGTGGTTTCCTCCGTATTGTATCCTGTCCTGGGATTCGACATTGGGAGGCGGAGCAAAATCACTGTTCGTAGCAGTTTGCACTGCCTAATGTGTGGCTCTGTTTGCAGTGAGGAAGGGGTCATTTGGGTGGTATGTCTTGGGAATGTGGGTTTGTTATGGCCATATGTGTTAGGACTTGACTTGCCATCTCAGCCTTGGCTTCCTGTACTTACTGTGCATGTGTGTTGTTTTGGCAGATGTGACGGCTATAGTGATTGATGTCCCTGTCTTGTTCTACTTTCAGGACATTGTTGTGGTGCACTCTGGTCCCTGCATCACCTGTTGCCTCCCTTGACCCATCTCTCCAGCCACTGTCTACACCACTGTTGTCCTTGCTACATATTGCTCCCCCTCTGTCATTCACACATACATTTGCGGGACATTGGGCTAACTGTTGCATATGTGAAGGCAGTATCTGTCGTACTCATGACAATAAGGACATAGGCAGTAGCTGTGCTCAATAGTGTTTATTTTGGAGGTACAAGTGCAACGGGTGATGAGTGGGGTCATGGCGGGTGGGATCATCGGAGTACTTGGGCCAGCTGTGGGTAGTCGAGGTCCAGTATGGTGGCCATGGGAGAACGGAGAGATGACAGGGGACAGTCAACAGGATGCCTCAGTGACACACAAGGGAGAATGTTCAGGAGAGGGTCACTTCCTGGTCTTGGCCTTGGCATCAGTACTGGCAGGATGTCTGGTTGGACGTCCTCGCTTGTGTGTGGGCTCGTTGGCTACAGGGGTAGGGGCGCTGGTGTCCTGCGGGTCCTGTGGCAGGGCCTCCATTCCACTAGCTTCCGCTGATGGGGAGGGCTCAGATGGGATGTGGCTAATGGAAGGGGCCTGCTGGTGGGAGACTAACTCACACAGGATGGTGATGAGTTCCTTCAGCACCCCTGCCAGGGAGGCCATGGTAGCATTGTGGGTCTGCCACTGCTGCATGGCCTCCTGATGGTATTCACTCTGCAGCCTCTGTGTCTTCTTCACAGTGGCAAGGATCTGGGCCATGGTGTCCTGGGTTGGGTGAGGGCCTCCTGGGCAGTCAGTTGTTGTGGCTGCCTCGACCCTTGGACCACTGATCCCCTCCAAGTGCCCTTAGCCACCTGTGCCCCTGGCACAGTGTGCCCACTCCCAGTAGCACCAGGCCCTTCTTTGTCTAGGGTGTGTGCCCCCTGTACTGTCCCTGGGGCACAGGCTTGGGGAGAAGGGGTTGGCTGAGGTGTTGTAGCCACATGGGAGGGGGAGTCCAGTGTGTCCAGGGTGGGGCTGCTGGGTGTGGACTGACCAGTCACCCCAGATGGCCCAGGCAACTCATCCCCATCCAGACATCCACTGGGGCCTTCATCTCGAGGCAGGCTGTCTGACCCTGGCATCCTCTGCTGGGTGGCAGTGGCAGGGTTACCTGTGGATGTAAAGAGGGAGAGTTTGTATGTGGATGGGTAGTTGCCATTTTCATGGTGTGGAGCATGCAGTGGCTCGATTTGCTTCCCAATGATGACAATGACAGCTGCAGCACTGCAGAAAATGATTTGGATATGGGGATTGTGCCATGGTTTCTATGTGCCATGGTGTGTTGTGGATGGTGGTTGGTATTGCTGTCATTGCCATGTGTTGGGAGGCAGTTGTAGCAACCAGTAGGTGGGGGCTGTGACATGGTTGTCCAGGCAGATGTTCCACTGTGAAGTGGTACAGTGAATTGTAGCTGTGTGAGGTGTGATGCATTGTGGGAGCTGTGGTTCTTCACATTGTATTTGTTATCCGTGCATTGGGGGAAGTGTGTGGGGATGGTGGGAGAGGGGTGGTGTGGCATGCAGGGGAGGAGCGTTGGGTGACTGTGGGGTTGTAGTAATGTTGGATGGGATGGATAGGTGAGTGGTGGGTAGGCATACTGGGTAGGAGTGGTTGGTGCCTGGGGCAGTATTGTTGACTTACCAGTATCAAGACCTCCGTTGATACCAATGATACCCTCTGTAAGAATGATTTCCAAGACATTCTCCTCCCAGGATGTTAAGTCAAGGGGAGGAGGTGGGGGCCCACCGCCAGTCTTGTTGAGGGCGACTGGTGCCTGGATGCCATGGAACAAACCTTTCCCTGAGGTCGGTTTACCTCTTCCTGATATCTTCCCTTGTGCGTGGATACATGCTGACTGAATTGGCCCTGTTGACGATCCTCTGCATTAACTCCATTTTCCTGGACAATGATGTTTGCTGGACCTGGACTCCGATCAGTTGTGGCTCTACTATGACGATCTCGTCCACCATGACCCGCAACTCATTGTCTGTAAAGCGTGGGTGCTTCTGGCATGACATGTTGTGGGGGGTGTGCTGTGCGGGTAGGGTGCAGTGCGGGGTGATTGGTGGTGTGAGGGTGTTTGGATGTGGGTGCTGGTGGGTTGTGGGGGTGGTGTGTGCAAAGTGTGCAATGTGCAGGTGTTTGTCGGGTATGGGGTGTGCTTTGTGGCTCGTGTCTCTGAGGCTGGTCATGGTAGTCGCAAGGGATTGTGGGTGGGGGGTGTTATATGGTACCGTGTTATTGGGCACTGGGAATAGGCCCCATTGTCACTAGTCTGCCTAGGAACTGTCCAGGGATGGGGAGTGATTGGGAGATTAAAGGGCCTTTACTAGGGGCTTTGCATATGGTGAGGCCCATCAACACGGAACCATTATCAGACGGTGTTGGAAATGGAGTCTCTGATTGGCAGTGATTTGCACCCTGTCCAAGTAGGAACCCTCACTCTAGTCAGGGCAAGGGAGCCACACAGCTAAGATGACCCCTGCTCACCCCCTTGGTAGATTGCCACTAGCAGTCTGGCTTATCTCAGATGCAGTGTGTAAGGTGTTTGTACACACACACACACACACACACACACAGTAACACAGTGAAAACACCACAGAAGTACTCCACATCAGTTTAGACAAATAGCCAATATTTATCTGAGTAAATGAGTAAAACAAGCCCAAAATGACAAACATCCAACATACACATGCAACGGTATGAATTTTTAACGATTAAGGGCCAGATGTAGTAAAAATCTGGATTGTGACTTGCAAATTGCGAGTCAGACCGACTCGCAATTTGCGAGTCGCAATCCAGAATGTAGGATGGTGTCCCTGACACCATCTGCGACTCGCAAGGGGGTCGCAAAGGCCCACCTCATTAATAGGACCACTGCCTGCTCTGAAAAAATGTTTTTCATGCCATTCACAAAGGAGTAGGGGTCCCATGGGGACCCCTTCCCTTTTGCGTTTGGGTTACCACCAGTGTGACACTGGTGGTAACTGCGATTGCTTTGCGACCACGTTCGCGGTCACAAAACAATACAGCATCGCGCTGCGACTCGCAATTAGAAAGGGGAACACCCCTTCCTAATTGCGACTTGCAGTCCCGTTTTGCGAGTCGGTAACCAGGTTACCGACTCGCAAACCGGGGATTGGGCATCGCAATGTGCTTTTTGTATGTCGCAAACAGCTAAATTTGCTGTTTGCGATGTGCAAAAAGTTTTGAACATCTGGCCTTTAATCTCAATAAAGCGCTTAGGAACACAATAGCTCCAACCTGGGCTATCATGACATCGTTGATGAAGTTGTTCCTAACAGTCCAATGCCATTTGCAAGGGAGTGAGGACCGGTCATGGAGTCACACGGACCCCAGGCACAGTACCTTTGGAAAACGATGAAACAAAGACGTTGCACAGAGTCAGAGAGGTGAGGCGTTGGTGGAGCAGGTGCGGCATTGGTTCCTTACTGCTACCGGGGAGGTGAGGTGTCAGTTCCTTACTGCAAGGCAGGGGAGATGAGGTGTTGGTTATTTACGGTTGCAGGGGAGGTGATGTGGCATCAGTGATGAGGCAACATCAGAAAACATTTATTTTTACGCAAATGTAGCGCAAACTTAACTACATATTTATATTTTGACGCTAGACATGTCTAGCGTCAAAATATTGGAGTATGCACCATGTGTTGGTTGCATGAACCTATCTTGCGTCAATGAGATGCAAGATAGGCGTTCCCATCCAAAAAATGGAGCTAACCCCATAGCGCCATATTTATCCCCGTGCAGAAATGATGCACGGGTGGGAGGCGGTCCTAAATAATAGTGCTAAGCTTGCTGACCAGGCGTTAAGGTACCTGTGGACCCATTTCCATAGTTAAACACCATGAAATGGGTCTACAGGTGCCCTCCACAAGCCCCATTAACACCTCCACCCTCACCAGAGGGACACCGGAGGATGGGGGATCCCATCCCAGGTAAATTCAGGTAAGTATTTTTACTTTTTTTTTTGCCATCAGGGGCCCTAATTTGGGACCCCCTGCATGGCACAGGGTGCAATGGCCATGCCCAGGGGACACTGGTCCCCTGTGCTGGCCATTAGGGTGGCGGGCATGACTCCTGTCTTTCCTAAGACAGGAGTCATGTTTTTGGTGGTTGAGCACTAGGAAATGGCGCTAGTCTGGTTAGCGCCATCTTTTTGCCCCTAACCAGGCTAGCATCATTTTTTTAAGCACAAGCCCCTCCTTCCCTTCCGCCACCCCCACCTGTCTAGCGTCGTTTTTCTGGATGCTAGCTGTGGCTTACTGCCAGCTTACACCATACTATAAATATGACGCTCGGCATGCGCCTGAGAACGATGCAAGCCGGCGGTAAAGTTTTTGGTGCAAAATTGCATTAGCGCAGTTTTGCACCAAAAACTATAAATATGGGCCTTGCTTTCTTCTTGATTGCACCAGAACTTAGTCCCATGGGCCCAGGAACTGGATTTGGCACCACTTGGCGAGTCAGAACTCTCAGCAAGAGTCCAGGTGCTGGCAGATGACGTCTTTGATATCCCTGAGACTTCTAACAGGAGGCAAGCTCAGCTTAAGCTCTTGGAGAACCTTGGAAAGCAGGATGTAGAAAGGAAAGTCCAGTCCTTTCACTCCCGGGACAGAAGCAACAAGTGTCAGGCCAGCACAACAAAGCAACAGGCAGCGTGGCAGTTCCTCTTACAGCATCTAGCACTTCTTCCCAGCAGAATGTCTAGCAGGATTCTGAAGTTGTGGTCTCACAGGTCCAATACGTATACTCATTTCTGCCTTTGAAGTAGGCAAACTTCAAAGGAAAGTCTTTGTAGTGCACAAGACCCTGCCTTTCCTGCCCTGGCCCCAGACACACTCCAGGGTGTTGGAGACTGTTTTGTGTAAGGACAGACACAGTGGTATTCAGCAGCAAGTGTCAGCTTCTTCCACCACTCTAGCCCAGAAGGACCCATCAGGATATGTAGGGCACACCTCAGCTCCCTTTGTGTGACTGTTTAGAGTGAATTCACAAACAGCCCAACTGTCATCCTGACCCAGACGTGTATTGCATAGACATGCAGAGGCACAGAATGGTTGAGCAAGAAAATGCCCACTTTCTAAAAGTGGCATTTTCAAACTTACAATTTAAAAAATAATTCCACCAAAAGATGTATTTTTAAATTGTGAGTTCAAAGAGCCCAAACTCCAGATCTCTCTCTGCTCCCAATGGAAAATTATATTTGAAAGATATTTCAAGGCAATCCCCATATTAACCTATGGGATAGATAGGCCTTGCAATATTGAAAACCGAATTTAGCAGTATTTCACTACCAGGACATGAAAAACACACCAGTACATACCTTTTAAATACACTGCACCCTGCCCATTGGGCAGCCTTGGGTCTATCTTAGGGGTGACTTACATGTAGTAAAAGAGAAGGTTTGGGCCTAGCAAGTGGGTGCACTAGCCAGGGCGGACTGTCAGTAAAAACTTTACACACAGACACTGCAGTGGCAGGTCTGAGACATGTTTACAGGGCTACTCATGAGAGACAAAGGGATGAGTGGAGAGGAATTTAAACAAAGTGGGATGTGAAAAAGGGCAGACTAGCATAGAGGCAACACAACAAAAAGACAAGTAGTCTGAGGCAATGCGTAGGCATTGCAGGCACCTTTATGGACCATGCAATAGATTGCATATAGCAATGAAAAGGATGCCGAAGTAGGGATTGTGGAAGTGGTAAACTGCAAGCAGGACGCAAAAAAAGGTGCAGTTTGGGAAAGAGAGATGTTCAGATTTTAACTGAGGTAGTACCCAAAATGCTTGGGTCCCAATGGGGAAGTGTAAGTAATTTCAGGGCATATGTGTCAGGAATTCAGAGAGAAACTGTTGGGGTCGCAAACCCTTAACTTGGCATTGTACAAGGGAAGGTGAAATGTGCATCAGAACATATGGATAGTTCATCAGTGTCAATATATATTTTTTAAGTTGTCAAGAGAAATACAGTATTCATAATACAACATTACCATTGCATATAAGTAACTCATAAACCTTTTCCATCGATCCTCTTTCCTAACTTCAGTCCACTATTATTGCAAATACTAATTGTTGTCATCAATACTATAAAAAAGTATTTTACTTCTGACTGAAATGCCTTTCAGCTATTGTCCCCAAGGTTCCCTCTCTTGCATGGAAATCCCAGCTCTCTTGTAGTATGTTTTTACTCACCACATCAGCTCTTTTAACTCTTTATGTCATTCCTGCAGGGTGGGTGCATGCTTCTCCATCCACTTTTTCAAAGTGATTTTTCTCATCGCTAAGGTAGTAACGCATATTATATTGTCATGGCTCCACTTTTCTTTGTATGAGGGAGGGAGGCCAGTTAATACCGTTTTCATTCCTTTATCTCCTTTTCATCCCATTAAAAAGTTATATCATTTTGCACAATCAGCCATAGCCATTGCAGCAAGAGCCATTTCACTCATAGATTCTCCCACAAACCTTTTGTTGAGCATCAGGGGCATTTTAGATGAGCCTCTGGGAAACACCCCTGTATTTTGACTGCGGTGTAGTATAGCCTAAATAGGGTAAAACAAGTTGTAGTTTGAAAATTTAAACCTCTTGTTAACTTGCATATTTTCTCGACACTTAAGTTAGTTCCTTCTTAAATAATGTTATCCCTACATCTTTTGATTTACCTTGAATCCTTCTAAATGGCTGTTCTTTCTGCAGCAATAACTTGTATCTCACAGAGATTCTCTGTGCTTCACAAATCTTTAATTCCTCCTTTGTGACTGATTAAATCGTATTTGTCTCTATTACCTCTAAACCAGCCATGAACTGAAAATATTAAAAGAATGTTCCCTTACTTGGACAATTAAAGTTATCTTGTTTCTGTGCCAATGGTTGTGACTCAGCTCCCTACATTAATTCATCTGTAAAATGCACCCCATGAGTTTGCCAGATATTGCAACCACCTGGTATTTCCTTGCGTGTGTTTAGGGCCTCCAATGTGGGTTATTAACTCATGCCTTTGAGGAATGTTCAATGATTTAGTGATGCTCCTACAAATTGGTATATCATTTTGTAAAATGTAAGTCCACCTCTATTTGACATTGTATGGCATTATTTGTGTAGACTAATCCTACTCTTCCTTCTGGTCCAGATGAACTTTCCTATAATCAATATTTAGCTCAGTAAAATAATATCAATAACAAGGAATGTTTCGAAAGAGTAATACATTTTGAGGCAGAATCACCATTCTTGCTAGGCTAATACACCCTATTAATAAGAATAATTTCTGGTCCAATATATTAGAGATTGTGTCAAGAGGGGGTATGTTGGGTTATAAATTGGAGTAGTAGTGTTTTGAATGATTGATGTTATATTCAGGCACCTTAGAGAATTGATGTAATATTGTGAAGGTCCATTCTATGTTAGGTCGCTCTTGTTTTAGATAGGAAACCACATAACCTGCATGGAGTTTAATCTTCCCACTTTCTGGGAGACAGAATTGTGCTGGTCTATCTTGGCTAATCATAGTAGTAAGTGAATCTATGTGTAGATCAAATAATAGTGGGGACACTAGGCAGCCTTGTCTGTTCCACAAATGACTGCTGTGACTTCTTCAACTTTCCCATTCATTGATAGTGATATTTACACCCCGGTTTGTTATCACTCTAATAAATTGCCCAGGGAAATGTATTCTTCTTAGAGTTACCCATTAGAATATACAGTTCACCCAATCAGAAGCTTTTACTGCATACAGACAGGATTTGTTAAGATTATTAGGATGTTCTGGTTTAGTTGTGGCATACCACAAGACAGCCTCTTGTAAATACTGTTTGTTACACCAAGGATCTGAGAGCTATAAAATATACTTGATCCTGATCCATAATGATTCTTACTCTTTACCTAATCTATATGCTAAGCTTTTTATAAAGTTTTTATAGTCCAAATTTAAAACTATTGCTCAATATGTCCTGCATTGTGGATCATACTTGTTTTTTTCTTGTGTTTGTAAAAATGCAATCACACATTGCCCTTTAGTTTCCAGATCTGTCTTAACTATCTTTCCCTTTGGCAAGCCCCAAATTAGCATTAGGCCTATCAGTATTTGAACCACCCACACAATGATGTTTTCATCTTCTCTCTGAGTTCCACTTCCATCCAGTATACCTAATAACTGTACATTATTTTGGATTATTTAGCCTGTTCTGACTGGTGATAATCCTTAAAGAGAGGACTCAGAAATGTCATTTAGCATTCCCAGGTAAGGCACTTTGAATCTTTCCTTTCATCTCCAGTTTGTAAGTGTGGTCTGCAGCTGGTAAAAAAAGCCACCACATTTTACACCTATGGAAAGGCTTATCATAAAAACATGCCAGTTTGTAGATCACTCTACTCTCACTAATGAGCCAACTGTAGTAAACATCAGGTGTAATGTGATCAAAACAACCTGTCCTCAAAGTCAAATGTACTACTGCATGCAGAGGGTTTTAGGGGGGATAGGGAATTTCAGGGATGCTAGATAGAATGATGGTCCTGATAATAGGAGTTTTCCTATTAATCGTCTATTAGAAAATATTTTAGTAGATTAGGGCAGGCATGGAAAGTAGCAGTGCTTAGATCACACCCTTGATGTCATGTTCAGGAAGGAGAAGTTTAAACCCCTGCATAAATTTCAGGTGGTGGCATATCATGGCACTATTGATCATTGTATTGATATGTTTTGAAGACTACATTGAGAATCAAGTCTTAACCCCATTAATTTAGCACTTGTGATTATGTAAGATGTTACAGTCATTTCTCTACTGGTGAATCACAAGATTAGGGTAAAGTGAACAGGAATTCAGTTTTGTTTGGATTAAACTTAATACGATGAGAAGATATCAATTAATGTATCTTATTAAGAGTCATCTTGGTGAATGTCATATTGGCAGGCAAGGAGACCTTTCGATATTGCTATTTGCTGTTAGCACTTTTGAGTTGCCAACTTTTCTGTTGATGTAACCTGAGTATTCAGGAATAAGACTTAAATGTGCCAGAGCTAAGACTGAATCATGTGGAACTCCCTGAGTTAGAGGAGTGGGAATGGAAACGGTGTATTTAAATTTGATTTGTTGTGACATTAAATTTAAACCAGTCTAGAACCTTACCTTCAATCCACATGCTTTCCTTGAGTGTGTATGTTTGACATTGATAAAAGAAGCTCATAGTTTGAGCAGAATCAGCAAGCATGAAAACCCATTGTTCCGAATGCACAAGGTATCATTGATAATATGCAGAGTACCTGTTTCAGTGGCAAAATATTTCAAGTGTTTATTCGCATAGCATACCAAACTCAGCAAGGGTGTACCTTTGATTGGATGAAAATCATTAAGATCACTATTGTCAGCAGTAGGATGTTTTTCAGCAGAAGGTTGTTTTTTTAGGGAAATTGGCACTTGACACACTTTAAACAACTGAAGGCATTAAACGGTTTATCAAGTGAGGCATGAGGTTAGTTCACATCTTTTTAGCTAGGTGGAATGTTGAAATGTTGCATGTGATATAATTAGAGGGTCTGAGTTTAGAGATCATGCTGCAGAGTTCCACCTAGGAGATAACTTTCAAAAGAGACCAGCTGTTTGGAGATATTTCTGTAGATTACAAGCCAGGAAGAACTGAAATGTGATAGCAGGAATGCTTCAATGACTTTGATCTTTTTTTCTATAAAGTAACTAACTTCTTCACATTTCTTCAGCTATGTTAATAGATGGCAAAAAATTACTGCCAGATTTTAAAGTCTCGAAGAGCTTTGTGGATCCATTTCTAGCCGATGGAATTTGGATTTTTTAACTCACATACTGCAGTGTGAAAATGTTTTTGATTTAACTGGAAAGGCTTTAAGCACCAGTGTCCTTTCTTCATAAATAGGTTTTTACTAAGCTGAATCCAACTGCCATTTGATACTTTTTTCCTTGGCCATTTTAATGACCTCAATCATGGCATGACAGAAATTGTATGTAGTGTTGTTTACATTATTTACATCAGGAGTCCCTGAAAACCAAGGGAGTTTTGTTTGAGCCAGTATGCACGATCATGCTGAATGATATTACTAAGGTTGTGAAACCACTTTACCTGTCTCTTAAGTTGGTAAATTGTGGTAATTTTAGTGAAGTTCAAAGAGAAGGGAATCTGATAGTGATCAGACTCACCAATATAATGGGTCACAGTGCTAGAACACTGTTGTGGCCTTTTCGATGTGTATAGGCTGGGACAATATTGGATCAGGGTATTCTCAAACAGGTGCCACAAAGCACTGACCTTGCACTCAGAATCCACTGGGAACCATAGACTTTTTAGCCACTACAAGCATCCACAGCCAATCCTACATGATAGGAAAATGTGGTCTAGTGGTGAAAATGGGAAAATGTGAATGTGGTAAAAGAGAAACCACAGATATTGGATATCACCCTCTGACTCATCACTCCTCTGGGCAATGACATCTGTAGGTCAAGATGGATATGTAAAGGCAAATTGAAATCTCTAGTAATGTGTTATTTACAGCATGGCACCTAACTTAATAATATAGATAATATAATGCAATATACACCCTGATGTAGAGTTTGGCCACGGAGTGCCCTGCCCACCAAACCCTCGATCTGCTTGCCTTTTTTAGAGATGGGCAGACCTATTGTATCCCATCGACAGAGCCCCCATTGGCTCCATTGAAGGAATACTTTCTCAAATGACCTGACAGAGTGGGGGCCATCAGAGGAAAGACATCACAGTGCCTTATTGGGATGTAAGTCTTTACACCATGACTACCTCTTTTATTCCTTTGCCCCGTCCCTTTAAATTCCTCTCTCCTTCTCAGCAGGAGAAACGATCCACGCATGTTAATTTAAATTCATCTTAGACAACTACTTTGCATGACTTTGCCTACACCAACCCTTCACCTATTTGATTTATTTCTTTTATTTTATTAACTCAGACTTATGTGCTCTACCCAACCACCCTGTCCTGATGATGACCTCTAACTGACTTGAGGAGGAAACACCTTCAACCACAGATGCCATATAGACTTCTACTTTGACACCATTTCTGTAAATCAGTTGAGGACTCAAGAGTCATACATCATTTCTTTGATTTGATGCATCCTCTCACACCTTACTCACATGGGCACCTGTGCACATTTTTAGCACATTATTACACAATTGTTGCTGTTTTTATTTACTTTGTAAATACATTGAATTGATTAGCATTGGTTTAAGAGTGGTTTCTAAATGTGTTGTTTAAATTGTGTAGGTCATGCACAAATGTTCTATTATTTGTGAATAATGTACCAAAGAGCTTCTGCGTCCATACATTCATCTAATTACTATTTTTCAAAAATAATTTACAGTGTGGCAGAGGTAACCTACTCTGCTATCCTGATGGATACTGCTCCATTCACCAAACTCTAAAAAAGGCCATGCATAACATGTAACCCACTTTCTGTGTTCTTGAAATGAAGCTGATATTTCTGAAACTGAAGCACAACAAGATTCATTATACTTGAATGGTGAACTGCTATACATCCCTTTTGATAATGTTACTACGTTCAACTGCTAGAATGTGCAAAGTTTTGTGA
Source organism: Pleurodeles waltl (assembly GCF_031143425.1). Taxonomy (NCBI): domain Eukaryota; kingdom Metazoa; phylum Chordata; class Amphibia; order Caudata; family Salamandridae; genus Pleurodeles; species Pleurodeles waltl. The sequence goes on along the minus strand of NC_090444.1, from coordinate 145,222,679 downwards.
CAACATAATTATGTGTTCCTATTGCTTTAAAATTGGCGTTTCTTGTCAATTGAGGCACTGATATGTTAAATAACCATATTTGGATGTTGTTTTTATATCAATCTGAAGTTCTTGTTAGTCTTAAGAAATGTATTAAGTTCTAGGACTTGACTAGACCTACGAGGTATTTTTTTGTTGTTTGCACATTTCTCGTTTGTTGTTGTTGACACCTAGCCTCATTCTGAAAGGTGGCAACTAGAAGCATGATTTTAGAAAAGTAATAAAGTCAGCATATCTATGAATATTATCTGCTATCCGAAAGCATCTCTCATCTTCTTTGTGTGAAAGTCCTACCCACCTTCTTCACTAGATACGTTTCATTAAAAGTAACTGTTAGAAATGGGGACTTTGGTTGGCAGTCAGGTTACCCCCTGTCCAAGCAAGGACCCTCACTCTAGTCAGGGTAAAGAACAAACACACCTAGTTAACTCGCATTCACCCATTGGTGGCTTGGCATGAGCAGAAAGGCTAAACCCTGAAGCAATGTGTAAAGTATTTGTACTAACACACGCAGTAATACAGTGAAACACTACAAAATGGACACCACACCAGTTTAGAAAAATAGGCAATATTTATCTGAATCAAACAAGACCAAAATGACAAAAATCCAACACACACAAGTCAAGATCTGAATATTCAAAAGAATAGGAACCTTACTCCATAGAAAACAATGGAAACTTTGATTTTACACAAAGTACCTGAATTGTGTCAAAAATAAAGCCATACGGGTGAGCGTGCATCGGAAAAGTCAGCAATGCGTTGATTCCTTACTTGCAAGTGAGGCCGTGCGTCATTTTCTTCTCCGGTGGGGTCGGCAATGTGTCAGTTTTCTCCCTCGCAAGAGAGTGATGCATCGATTTCCTGATAGGGCACCTCGGTTCCGCACAGGTTCACGATGACTTTGACGCCCAGCGATGATGCATAAAAAATACGGTTGCACGGTATTAGAAAACAGTATTGTGTGGGGGTTTGTGTCGTTTTCAGTAGTCGCAAGCGGGTGTTGCGTCATTTCTCCAGCCATGATGCGTCGATCTCCCAGCAACGATGCAGGTGGAGCGTCGATCTTAGCCACAAAGCGGGTGGCACGTCGCATATTTCCCTGCACGGTGTTCTGTGCATAGATTTCAGTCCTGGTTCTGCCAACTTCACCTTTTAAGGGCCAAGGGACTGGATGGAACACCACTTGGCAGGGTAGGAGTCTCAACAGAGAGCCCAGGTGCTATCAGAGGAAGCCTTTGATGGCCCTGATACTTCAGAACAGGGGGCAAGCTCAGTCCAAGCCTTTGGAGATTCTTATCAAGCAGGAGTGCACAACAAAGTCCAATCTTTGTCCCTTTTCACAGGCAGAAGTAGCAACGGCAGGATAGCCCAACAAAGCACAGGCAGGGGCAGCGCTTCTCTTCAGCTCTTGAATACAGAAGTCCCCTAAAAATCTGGAGTTTTGGGTCCAATACTTATACCCCTTTCTGCCTTTGAAGTAGGCAAACTTCAGATGAAAGTCTCTGTTATTTACAGGATTCTGCCTTGCCCAGGCCAGGCCCCACACACACACCAGGGGGCTGGAGACTACATTGTGTGAGGGCAGGCATAGCCCATTCAGGTGTAAGTGACCACTCCTTCCTCCACTCCAGTCCAAATGTCTCATCAGGATATGCAGGCTACACCCCAGATCCCTTTATGTCACTGTCTAGAGGAGATTTACAAACAGCCCTACTGTCAGTTTGACCCAGGCAGGGAATCCACAAACAAGCAGAGCCACAGAATAGTTAAAGCAAGAAAATCCCTGCTTTCTAAAAAATTTCAAACTAACAATCTAAAACTAACCACACTAACAAATATATTTTTTAATTGTGAGTTCAGATACCCTAAACTCCAAATTTCTATCTTCTCTCAAAGGGAAGCTGCACTTTAAGAATATTTAAAGGCAACCCCCATGTTAACCTATGAGAGAGATAGACCTTGCAACAGTGAAAAACACATTTGGCAGTATTTCACTACAAGGACCTGTGAATCACATCAGTACATGTTGCGCCTCTAACATACACTGCACCCTGCCCATGGGGCTACCTAGGGCCTACCTTAGGGGTGTCTTACATGTGTAAAAAGGAAGGTTTGGGCCTGGCAAGTGGCTACAACTGCCAGGTCGAATTGACAGTTTAAAAACTGCACATACAGACACTGCAGTGGCATGTCTGAGCCATGTTTACAGGGCTACTTATGTGGGTGGCACAATCAGTGCCACAGGCCCACTAGTAGCATTTGATTTACAGGCCTTAGGCACCTCTAGTACCCTTTTCTAGGGACTTACTGGTAAATCAAATATGCCAATCAGGGAAAAGCCAATTACACATACAATTTCACATAGGGAGCACTTGCACTTTGTCACTGGTCAGCAGTGGTAAAGTGCATAGAATAACAAAAACAGCAAAAACAGAGTCCAGCACATAGCAACAACCTCGGAAGCAGAAGCAAAAAGTTAGGGTAGATCATGCCAAGGATGTCAGGTCTAACAGTAACTAGTTCTGATTACTTGTTTGTGTTCCATAGGCTTCTATTGAGTAAAAACGTCCATGCTCCAACTGATCTCATTGTGAGAGACAGCTTTGGTTGGTTGAAATGACAACTGTCTTTTATTTGTCTTGCTGCTCACCATTTTTGCATTAAACACAAGTTAATGTCTAAAGCTTTCAGTTGTGTTGTGTTTTATTTGATCAATTCTTATCTTTTTTGGGTGCACATTTGCAAGGTAATCAACAATACTAGTTCACTGTGGTTCCTAGAACCAGCAACATAATATATATGCTATTAGATAAACTCACATTCATATATACATATAATGCGTAATCAACGTTTGAAAATTTGTCTAATTCCTTCACAAGTGGAGAAAACCATAAGTTCATGTGGAAAAATCTCTTTCAGTCTGAATCATCTCAGAAATACAAGTTGTCCTTCACTAGTCTTTCATGGCAATAGCTCACCAAACTGCAAAGATACATATCCAGTCTCAAGGCCCGCGCTGCAACAACATTGTGGTATGATTGCCTAACCAGGATGCTATGAAACACGAGGAAAGGTATTCCCAGTGACCCAAGATGGCCCGCACCATCGCCAAACAATATGAGCATTCGAGAATTCTTTGGTACTGTAGTTCTCCTCTGATAAGCCATCGTATAGTGCATTCACTGCAGGTGCAAGCCCTGTATCCAGGCGGCGACAACTAGCCTTTCCTTTCTTGTAACCATCTTCCTGCCAGTTGGTTTGGAGTGTGACACCTATGCGCCTGCCTGAACCTGACCAATAACTGACTGAAGGAAGGCACCAAAAGCGGGGGCAAGTTGTTATTAGGATTTTCCCTGGAAAGTTTGAAAATGTCAGCAAATATGTGATTGTAATTGGACAAAATGTGTTGGTAAGTTTTAAATTCTGTGCAAAGCTCGACATAGGAATTGTGCTTTCTCAGTGGGTTACAAATCTTATTTATGGTGGGTTTGTTGTTATGGATTTGAGTTCCACAGTAACAAATTGCATTGTGTGGGCAAAGAGTCTGAGGCCACTATACAACATGGAACAGAGTCTCTTTAAATCAAAGCAAATCCACCCTGAAATGTACCTTCTCTGTTAAGATGCTCAATTATGTAGTCTGATGCAACAAGTAGATCCATAGCAAGATAAGATGCTTCATGGAACCCTGTTTGTTTCGGTATCATCAGGTCAACACCCTTATCAATGAATGCATCAGCAATTTGTGCTCTGTGTTTGACAACAGACTGACAGATGTGAAGGAGAAGAAACATAAAAGATCTACTTTCTGTTACTCTGTTCTGTTAGAAATAATATTGGAATGCATTGGATACTTCTCATTTCCCTTTCCCTTACATTGTGTTCTTACTGTTTATTCTCCTCTCCACCTCCATGCACAAGCATTTGAAGAGGCTGGGCTGCAGAAGTAAAAGTGGACTAGAGAGGAGACCCTTATGGTGATCAGACTTATTTGAACAAATGGTGGCAGATCATTTTATGTCCTCTAAGGATATGTGACTATACACAGAAAGGCCATGGAAATGCGCTTCATGCTCATCCCACATATACATTTTCCGGCTCCTGCAGAAAGAATGCAGCCTCCACAACAACAAGTGATTCATTAGTGACCATCTTCAGTGGACGCAGTTAATTAAAGTATTGTGGTTTGCCTCACATGATCATTGATTCTCATGCACTGAAAGTATTTTTGGGCACCTCTTCACCCAGATTAATAGACAATAATATTTCCAGTGGTGGACAGGTATCTCAGAGTTGTCCATGTCCTGGAGAAATGACATGTCACTACTGACAAGTGTTGAAGGATGCAGATGTAAGAGAACACTAAATAACTTCTGAGAAGTGCAGGGCAGTTATGAGTGATAGGAAAATGATTGATAGACAATGATATGAATACTCTGAGTTGAAAGCTATGACTCTTGATGAATTGAGAGCTTCCCATAGTGTCAGGCAGGTCAGGTTTGCAGACCGGTATAAACCCAAGTTAGGACATCAGCTTATGAAGTGGCAGGTTGGCCACTTGGTGTCTAGTACGGAAAGTGGAATAACTATTGTGACCACTGACCCAATTCTCTTTAGAACTACCCCACTACCGTTTTACCTGCATAATTTCTCACATAGTGAATGATGCACAGATAGATAGTACCATGCTTAAACTCATATAGTTAGAACATGAGACTGGAATTCAGAGGTCCAGAGAAGATAGAGGGTATGGCAGTGAGAAACCCAGGCTAGAAAAAAGGGCCTTACCAGTGACAGGAAAGGCAGGGAGTATGAAATGAAGGAAAATGAGAATAATAGGGTGTTAGAAGAAACAAAGGTGAAAAGTCCTGGAGCTGAAAACGCTTGAGTAAAAGACTGAAAAGGCAGTGCCTGGTACAGTAGGGAGTGCAGCACCACATAGTAGTGTTTGGCTCTCCTATCCCCAATTTCTTTGCTTCTTGCTTTGTTTTCACCTTCCTGGGAGTAAGCCTTCAGCTAAGGTTCTCTTAATAGTTTTCAAGATGCACGGGGTGAGTCTAGGTGGCTTAGGGGAAGAGAGATGGTTTGTGTTGTTATCTTCATGGCCTCCCGCCTCCTCTTCCTGGAAATCAGGGACCAAGTGACAGGAATGGAGGGAACAAGATTGATTCAATGAGGATGGAGTGTTCTTCTACGCAACACTAACACCTCACCAAACAGAGCCACAGTGATTTGTGGATAGTCAGCCTAAGGCGCCAAACTGTCAGCAAGTAGGATAGGGGGAGGGAAGCAAAAGAGCAAATGAGAAGAGGGAGCAAGAGAAGGCATGAAGGCAGTGCTACTTGAGGCCCCTGCCTTTTCTTCCCACCTCAGACTGAGTCTCCAGCTTTACTCCTGCTTGCTCGAGGCAATCAATTTCTTGTGAACTGATTTACTTTCTACCCACCCAGTGCTTCTGCATAAAGGCTGGCACCAGCATTCACTTGTGTCTCTGTGACAAATACAGTCCTAATTCTGGATTCCATTATTGTCAATGAAGGTAGTCAGGGTAGCCTCAGTGGGAGGGGTTGTCAGTAGGAAAACTGTTGGCAGTCTTCCACAAAAAATTGGGAGCACCTTCACTATTTTTTGATGAATTGAGCACTGCTCAACAGGTTTGTCAGGGCCAGTGGAATACATTTTGAGGCATATTTATCTGGGTGCTTGTGCCTCATTTGCACCATGCAACATGGTACATGCGTGACACAAACCCCAAATGTGACTTTTGAAGCCAGGCACGGCCTCTTTGCCTGACCCTGAGTGGCTTGATAAATCTGAAGTAAGGCAACGTAGATCAAATGGTCGCATTGCCTTACTCTGCCCTAGGAAGGCATTCCATGGGCGTTGCATGGGTGTTCCCATGTAACTTCCATGGATTTTGATGCATTTCCAGATTTATCAGAACTGGTAATCCTGGGAATGTGCCAAAATGCTGCACCTTCGTAAGGGAGGTGTAACAAGGAGAAATGAGGTGTAACAAGGAGGAATATACTTGTTTCTCCTTGTTACTCCCTACTTCTGTGTGTGCTGCATTCTGTGTTAGCACTAGGCAGCCAAAAGAGCACCAGCACAGGGAAAAGGCAGCAGTGCACCGCACCGTACTGAAATAAATGCAGCACGTTTCTGCCCGTTTCCTGTCACACAGTGCAGCACAGCAAGGTGACTTCCTGAGCTGCACTGCGCGTCTTTTTCATAAATGTTCCCCTTTGTTTGTAGAGAATGACACATTGTAGAATCAGTTGTTTTAGAGACCGACTATGTAATTACTATGGGAACAGTTTGTGGCCTTTATTCAGCCATTGTGTTTGCTGTACTTTTAGCTAAGCTTGTTGTGGACGTCACCAAACCATTCACATCTGGCACAATTTCAACCAATTTGTGTGTAAAAGAGCATTCATTCTCAAGACAAGCATGCTTGCATAGTTGAAATTATGCAAACAACCTGTTTTTCATTTAACTTTCAAACTTTGTATTGCTTCACATGCAGTGATCTCATATGAACATTCACCCTAATGAATGCCTGTGTATGTGTTTTGGAAAATCTTTATTGAAAACTCATGGCTGTAGAAAGTTACTAAACTGGGATCCAAGCACAAGCTGGCACGAAGTACCAGCTACTTAAACTACCAAAAGTTAAAAACACCTTTCCTTTTTAAAGATCAGTAGTCAAAGGTGGCACACTAGTGAGCAGGAGTCACTAGGAGCAGAATGTATTTATTTTTGTTTAATTTGTGGGGTTATTTGTTCGGTGTGGTGCCTGCAGTTAGGTTGTTTGAGTCAGAGCTTGCTATGAGAAAAGGCTGCAAGAATGTGGGGACGATAGGAAGGGAATAATAATAATTTAGGGGTGACAATGGCATTAGCGGGGTGTCACAGAATAAGGTGGGATTCCGCTTTATCTAGATAGCTAACTCTCGCTGCTCCTAGATGTAATAGCTTCTTGAGTAGCAAATGTCTTGATGTGCCTAACAGTTTGGAGTAAGCAAGGAAAATGAGGCATATAAGCATCATTGCCATTTTAATGACAATTACTGACACACACAACAATCAAGTTTCTAAGTAAAACACAACATGAAGTCCGGCTCTGATGGGTTTCAGGATTCGATGCGTGTACGAAACAGGTTATTCCAAGGTCATTTCTCAGAATTATTTTAATGGGATTTCTTGTTCACGTCATTGCACCCCTTTGGCATTTTCTTCCTCTGTAAACATTCGCAGGTTTCCCGGAGGGGAAGAAGGCACAGTTTTGCGCTTGGGAGGAAGTGTCTTTGAAGAATCCAGTCCTTTCAAGTAAGGATATGACCTTCCCGAGAGAGAGAGAGACTCCAAATGCCTCAGAGCTAAAGACAGGCCCGGGGCGTAATGCATTATGGGCCCCCTAAAATGCCATCCCGCGCCTTCTACGCTACTTCCAGTCTCTCGCCTTGGGCCTGGGGCGTCCACCGTCGCACTGTTTACAAAACACCCCTTCGAGGATGATGGTGGACAGGAATAACCTGATTCTATTTCCATATAAAATCCAAAAAAGATGGTTGTGCTGACGTTTGCAGCCACGGATTTGGGACTCTAGGCAAGAAGCATGCACAGATATCAAATGAGGGTTAACCAGGGGCGTCAGCTGCTACCCCGACTTGCCCTTTTGTGCCCCTGGTACAGCCCTTGGTACTCCCTGGTCACACAAGTGGCAAAAGCTGTGGCAGGACACGAACTGAAAATAACTCTATCGCGAATCAACTTTCACGGAAGCACCGTAACTTATTTAATCAAAGTGCATCTTCCTCTGCGAGCGGCATGGCAGCAGGGCAGCGAACGTCTCTCAGAGAGGCCCAGGGTCACCTTGTGAGTGGAAGTAAGGCCCCCATGCACTATGGATGTGGAGTAATAGATGTATGAGGAATTGCCACAGTGTGGTGATAAACAAATCAGAGCAAACGCTTTTATCACCTCATTGGTCTGCTCTACTCTCTGTTCATGTCCCTCACACTGGTCGTGGTGTGGGATTATCAGGGGTATTTATCACGGGGCAAAGTCAATTTTGCTTTCATCAATATCAATAGAAGTGGGTGAGTCTCTAGTGCTTCAGCCCTAAATCAAGCCAAATGTCTGGCTCTGACTTGGACCAAGGTCCTCTAGGACTCTCTCATCAAAAATGAGCTTTCTGTCATAACTGGCAGCAGGTCTTGCCATCACCCATTTGTCATTCATCCAGGATAGCAGCAGCATGGGTCACTCCGAGGGATTTTTGTATTCTCTTTTTGAGTCAGTGGAGTCTTCCGGAGTCCCGTGGGCTGGTGCTGGGGATCCTTACTTCAGCTGTCCCTGGGAATTTTTCATAGCAACGGTTGCTCTGATTGTGCGACAAAGTGTGGGGTCGATGGGAGTGAACAGCCAGCAGAGGACTGAGGAGGTCAAGAATGGGAGCGCCAAGCAGAGAATGCACAGAGAAATGGAGACACTGTTGCTTAATATGTTCCTTCCATGACGGGAAACCAGCATTTGTTGGGGAAGATATGCGTTGTTTGTGCAAATAAACTCCAATATTTTTCTGCACCTCAATATTTTGATCACTCCAAAACTTTACCTCCGGTGGCTCACTTCCTGCACCCTTGATGTTGCAATCAGGGTCACCATCCTCCTGGACATTAGGCCCAATTAAGGAGCAGAGTAATAAAAATAGTGACTACACCCACTCAATAACTGTTCTTTAGATCAATGAAAAGTAAAAGGGATTTATTGAAAAATCTCAAAATAGGCCATACAGAGAATTGCAATGCCACAAACGCCCAAGTACCGAGTACATCATCAGAATTCTAAATTCTAAAAAAAGGAAATCATCCTGGCTCACCCGTCAAACCAAGATTTTGAATCACATTTTACAAATAGGTAATGAACAAAAACTACAATGTCATCATGACACGACTAATGATAACACATATTAAGCAAATCAGAATTATGATCATCACAACAATAATTATGACAATAACCCATTTCTAAGGCAGAGTAAATCTTCCGTTCTGCAGCTTTTCAACACAATATGAAATATTTTCAAACAAATATTTATGCACCAGTGTCATAGCAAGCCTGCATCAGAATGTCAGGCGGAAGTTTCCTTCAGAATGTTACATTAGGTACACAAGAAAAGTCAAATTCACAATACGTGCTCTCTAAGGAAAGTAACGGATTGCATCACAGTGCCTATGCTCAGCAAAAACGGTGGCGAGAGAAGATATGCCGGGGGACATTGATTGAAATGGGTGGTGAGCAGGAGCAAGATGGACAGAGCACCAACACAGCCTCTATGTTAATACAATGGTGTCTCTGCAAAAATATAGCATAACTTTTCATTAATAAACACATTTCTAAACCTACAAATAAATACATGAATTTCAGGTGCAACATTATTAATTCATTGGTTATGACATTATTAATCTTAAAAATCATTAGTATTTAATATATAATAATTTGTCAGCGAAAATTGTATATTTAGCAAAAATGTTAGCTTGGTCAATCCTGTATCCTCTCCAAACCAAGATGGCCACTGTTCAAGCATATTGTCCATGAGCCTTCCAATTGAAGCTGGTCACCAGCTGATTCTGTGTATTGCCACTTTCTGTGTTTTCCCCCTGGATAAGGTGGTGGAGTTTATCAACAGATGTGTCTCATCACATTTGATGGCAATGTTTCATCACATTTATTGACCCGTGCTACTTTTTTCATCCCTTTCTCTGCCAAAGGTTTCTTATTAGATACGTAGGCCCATATTTATACTTTTTTAGCGCCGCATTTGCACAGCAATTTTGACGCAAAAGCGGCGCAAACTTGCAAAATACCATTGTATTTTGAAAGTTTGCGCCGCTTTTGCGTAAAAAAATTACGCAAATGCAGCGCTAAAAAAGTATAAATATGGGCCCTAGTCTCCAAACTCTTCTTTGAATATTTTTTGCTCCTTATTCTGAAATGTTTTTGTCTTGCACTGCTTTATGCCTATTACTTCCCCTTACCAAGAGCAGCAATATTCTATCACATGATTATCACAATATCCTTTACCAAGGCTACCTATACCAAGAGTGGCAAGATTCTTTACCCAAGTATTCTAAGATCTTCCATTGGTTGTATGTGATTTGACAGAAAACTGATTTCATGACATTTCTGGTAAACCATTTCACCTAAACTTTTAATGGAAATGTGCAAGATGAAAGGCGTTTACCATTTCAAAGAAACCAATTGATTGAATGCCCTTTTCTCTAAATTGACTGTTGCATGCTTACGTTTTAAGGTATAAATGCAATGGCTGCAATATTACCTTCAGAAACAATTTTGTCCTATGTATTTATTTCAGTGATTTACTTCCAGGTCATTATTTTGGATTTAGATATTTTACATTGTCAAACAATTACTTAAGAAGCGTTTAATTTGCTAACCCCTCATCATCCCTAAACACCATCCATACCTGACCCCCTTACGCCCTCTAAGCACCACCCATCGCCACCCCTTAAAATGCCTCATCACATCTAAACTACACCCTCCGTTGACGTCTGTTGGAAATGGCCATCTCTACAGGGTCACCCCAAACCTTTTGCCTTCCTCCTCCTAGCTTGCTTTTGATTTTTGCTCTGTTGGCCCCAGGACTCTGTGCACTTCATCACTGCTAACCATTGCTAAAGTGCTTGTGCTCACTCCCCTAAACATGATTTGATTGGCATACACCTGATTGGTATATTTAATTTATTGCTAAGTCCCATTTAGAGTGGTATACCATATATTCAGGGCCTGTAAATTAAATGTTACCAGTGGGCCTGCAGCACTCATTATGCCACCAACTTAAGTGGCACCTTCAAACTTGTTCCAGGCCTGCCATTGCAGCCTGAAGGCACTGTCCTACTGCCATGTCAATTTGGCATTTAAAGCCCCTTGCCAAGCCTTAAACTCCCCTTTCATTACATATAGTTCACCCCTGAGAAAGGCCCTAGTTTGCCCATAGGTCAGGGTGTTGTGAAATTAAATGGTAGGACATGTACTTTTTAGTTTTACATGCATTAGTAGTGAAAAACTCCTAAATCCGTTTTGTCACTACCGTGAGGCCTACCCCTCCCATAGGATAACATTGGGGATTCCTCATCACATTTATTAAGCTGTATTTTCTAATAAAGTGGTGCTGGATATGTTATGTTTGGTATCTATGAACTTGTAATGATAAACCTTCTTTACTGGTAAAGTTGGATTTATCATTACAAGTTTACAAGTAATTAGTTTAGAAATGCCACTTTTAGAAAGGTGGCATTTTCCTGCCCTTAGCCCTCTGTACCTGTAGCCTGCCTTAGGCCACATGACTGGGTGTAACTGGCATTTGAGACTTTGTGAATTCACCTCAGACAGTGACACAATAGTAGGTTTAGCAGAGCCTGAATTGGCCATTAAAAGACTTGATGGAGGGGCGGAGCTAAGCACAGCCCCACTTACACCTGAATAGGCTGAGCTCTGCTGCCACACAATAGGCTTAACAACCCTGTATTGTCAGTGCAGTCAGCTAGGAGCCAGGGCAGGAGAGGAGGGAAACTCCTGGAACTTCAGAGAACCCTTTGGAAACTTCTGCCAACTTATAGGAGCAGGACACCAGTGTTTAAAAATAGGGCTCTCAGACCTGCTCCTCTGTGCACTACTGGATGTGCGTAAAGGCTCTCAGAGGACTGCCTGCTGCTGTGACCTGGTGTGCATTCTACCAGGCTGCTGCTGTACCTGGTATGGCTGGTTTGTGGCCTTGAGCCTCCCTTGAACATTCTGAGGCCAGCCCTGCATCTTCACCTGCACCCAGGACTTCAGAAGTGACTCTAAGGGTTAGTTTAGCTGGCCTCCTGTTCAGAGCCACAGGGGCGTAGTAAGCTCCCACCATCTTGAACCTGCACCTGGACCCAGCCAGAGTGAGTCTTGAACCCCCAAGATCCCTCCATCCACTCCTGAACCCTTGGTTGAGGTGCTAAATGTGCCCAGGTGGCCATTTTCTAAAACTGACAACTTGCTATTTTGAATCTTAAACTTTAAAAATTCATAACACTGGTTCTACTAATTGGATTTTTATGTCAAATAATTTATTAACATTTCCTCTATTTTTCTAAATTAGTTTGGTATTCTTTTGTGCTTCGCCCTATAAGGGATTGTGGCTTTTGTTTGACCAGGGCTCACACCCCAGTCCACCAACAACCCACTTTGTCAACAACATCTAAACTCCACCCATTAATGAACTCTAACAGCCGTTTCTACTCCTAAACACCACCCATCCCTGAGTCCAAAAAACCCTTTCTACGCTTAACCTCCACCCAACCCAACCCTAAAATCCCTTATTACACCTATTGGACACCCATTCCGAACCACTAAAGTCCATCTGTTCCTTAATGCTAAAACTCTTTCCGACTATAAGCTCCACCCATCACTGATACCTAAAAACCCTCACCACTTCTAAACTCCACCCATTCCTGAACCCTAAAAAATGCCACCCACCACTAAATTCTACAGATAATTGAACTTCAAAAACCCTCACCAGCCCTAAGCTTTACCCATCTGTGAACCCTAAGAACTTTTCAACACCCTTACATTCCACCCATCTCTGAAATCTAAAAAATTCACACCACCAAAAAACTCCACCCATCCCTGAACCGTAAAAACCCTTTGTCAACCCTAAACATCACCCACCCCTGAACCCAAAAACCCTAACTACCCCCAAACTCGACCCAAGTTGAATGTAATTTTGAATTTAAAATTAGATCTTTTAAAATGTTTCCTTTAATTTTCCATTCATTTCTATTTCCTTAAATTTGTATTTCCTTAAAATTGGTTTCCCATTATTTGGTCTCCTCCAATGTGATTTATCAGTTTTCGTTTTTCTTTGAATTCTCGTACATCACTTCCATCAAGTGTTGTAGTATTCTAGAAGTGAAAAGTTCTAAGGAAGTTTTTTTCAGCCTTGCAGCTTTTTCCTCCTTTTGGGACTAATTCTGTGAGGTAATGTTTACTTTCATCGATCTGTGCAGGATGGCACCATGGCAGCTGGAAAGGGTTGTCCCTTCCTCAAACAAACAGAAAGGATTGGGCACCTTGTACATCCCTTGATACTTTCAATGCCTATACCTTTTTAATTTGAATTTTCCACTTATTTAAACTGTAAAAGTACAAAGCGCAGGGGGTCCCTAGATCAATATTATTTTGCATTATAATTGGGGGTGTAATCCAAATGTGCAGTACTTGGATTGCAGGCTAGGCTTTTCTCATCTCTTTATCTGCTGCCCCGAACCCCCAGCCCCCCCAAAAAAGCTAAATATTGGCAATAGATGGACTGCCTGGATAGAGACATTTGAAGATTTCTTTGATGCATTTGAAGAGACTGATTACAGAAACATTATCAAATATCTCCAAAATCTTGCTGGTGATGGTGTTAAAGAAGTCATGAAGAAAATGCCAAAAACTGACAAAGACATAACATACTGTTGAATTAAGAATGTGTTGAATCTTAAATTACAATCCACTATCAAATGATGATTATGAGCAATATGTTTTCAGTCAAAGAGTTGGTGAAACAATCGATGAATTTGTAAAGAGACTTGACACACTTAACAAACACTGTAAGCTCAGTGAATTTATTGATGAAGAAGCCAAGCAGGTTAGGGTTATTGATGGATGCTTGGCCGATTCATTCAGATGACGAATGCTGAGAGAAAATCTTAGTCTGGAACGAGTGTTGATGGCTGCTAGAGCTGAGGAATGTGCTGAGAGGCAAGCTACTGGCATGGAGGCCGGAGGTTGCCCAGAGCGAGTCAGTTATGAGTGTGAAAAATAATCCAAAGCAAAAGACTGAAGGACACAAAGGGGGTTATTACAACTTTGGAGGAGGTGTTACTACGTCCCAAAAGTGACGGTAAAGTGACGGATATACCACCAGCCGTATTACGAGTTCCATAGGATATAATGGACTCGTAATACGGCTGGTGGTATATCAGTCACTTTACCGTCACTTTTGGGACAGATTAATACCTCCTCCAAAGTTGTAATAACCCCCAAAGTGAGGTCTACACATAAAAAAGTTGTGTTTCAGGTGTGGATTTCTGTTCCTCAGAAAGGAAAGTGTCCCGCCGTTGGACAGATATGTAAAGGCTGTGGAAAACAAAACCATTTTGTGACGATGTGTAAAGTGAAGGAAAAATTGTGTCACAACGTGAAGACAAAATGGCCGCCAGAACATTCCAGAAGCAACATTCGACGCTCGCCCACAAGGTAACGCGGCAACGTCAGTTGAGGCAAATAGATACTAAACGAAGTCAATCGCCATCATCATCGTCAAACAGTTCTTCTGCCTCAATAATAAGTGAAAGTGTAGAAAGCGATTGTCCCATATCAATGTTTTTCTCAGAAAAACGTGCACATGTCTGACTAGTAGCATGTGAAGGAAAATGTCAGTTATATAAAAGTCGACATGCTAAAGCAGCAAAATCATAGGAACACTGTCCAAAGATTACATTGAAAATAAATGGATGTTCAATATCTTTCATTATCGACAGTAGTGGATCAATAAATATAATAATGTTTGAAGAGAAATACAATGAACCGTCTACATTACCACAGCTTACTCCGTCAAAGCCCAAAGTGTATATTTAGGCTGCGTTGACGTCCATGAAGAGTCAGGGTTAATTTAAACCAACAGTAAAGAATAACAAATCGAAGGCACAAGCACTGATCCATGTGCTTCAGGGTACAGTAGCAAGTACCCGTTTGCTCAGTTTCAATACAGCAGCTGACACACTGATTCCTGTGAATTACAACATGAATGCTCATCACAAAATAGTAAGTCAATTCCCTTGTTTCATGGTGTAGGAAAGTTAAGGACTATGAAAGTAAACATGCATATTAATGAGGATGTCTGTCTTGTTGCTCAGAGACATGGCTGATTTACTTTTCATTTACAAGAAGCTCTTGAAAAAGAACTTGAATCGTGACTTAAGCATTATATTATTGAGTGTTCCACTGGTCCAACACCATGGATTTCTCCTACAGTAGTAGTGCCCAGAAAAGTCAGTGAAGGAGATGTTCACATATGCATTGACATGTGTCAGGCAAACACAGCAATTGAGCGAGAACGATATCCAGGGCTGCACATTTCTGACATGATAACATAATTGAAAGGTGCCAAGGTCTTTTCGCAACTTGATTTAAATAAGGGTTATCATCAGTTGGAACTTGAAGAAAGCTGCAGGTACATTATAACCTTTTCTACACATGTTGGTTTGTTTGGATACAAGAGAGCTAGTTTTGGTGTGCCATCAGCTGTTGAACTTTTCCGAGACATCATTTGCCATGTCATACACATTGTTGTGAATGCACTCAATTATAGTGATGACATATTAGTTTTCAGAGGTACACAGAAGGAGCATGATAGAGCACTCAAACAAGTATGACAATTACTCATTGATGGAGGTTTGACTTTGAATGCAGACAAATGTGAGTTCAACAAGACAAAACTGAATTTCTTTGGTCACATCTTTTCTGATGGGGGTATGACACTTGATCCTGAAAAAGTATAAACTTTGTCAAATGCTAACCCCCCCAGACAATGTTTCATTGGTTTGCTGTTTTCTTGGCATGGCCACTTACTGTTCAAGATACATACAAGACTTTGCCACTGTTAGTTGACAAAGAAAAATGTTTCTTTTCAGTGGTCACAGGTATGCGAGAAAAGCTTTAAGACAAACAAACACACCATTGAAAATGCTACAGAAATTGCATACTTTAATCCAAAGTTACAGATAGTGGTTGTGGTCGATGCTAGGCCAGTTGGATTAGGCATTATCCTTGCACAACATACTGGACTTCCAACTGCTCAACGGCATAAAAAAACATTGTGTGATTCTGGGCAAATCACTCAATCTCCCCATGCCTACAATTCAGCGCCTTGAGATCCTTACGGGTGATTTGCTGTGCTTTACAAATCCTGGACAATTTTATTTTATTTATTTTAGCCTATGCTAGTAGAAGTTTCTCACAAACAGAACAACCTGCGAAGGAAAGTGTGACTGTGGCATGGGCTTGGGAACATTAGAGATGGGCAGAATTTTCAATTCCGCTAGCGGAACTGGAGGAATTTAGTAATTCCACATTATGTTTGTAATGTGGATTTACTAATAAATTCTGCTGTGCCGCTCTGTCTGCGGAATTAATCAACAGCACTAGGCCATGTTTCTTTTTTTGTAGTCACACAGAACAGCTTCAGGGTGGACTCTTCTAAGGCTAGGCCCAGACCGGCTCATGATTCATCTGCCCAGCCCAGGGTGCCCAGGGTGGGCCGGCCTCCCAGCCGACAGTCCAGCCAGGGTAGATCAGCCCTGCCCCCCACCTTAAGGAAGGACATGGTGCCTGCCCTGCCCCTGTCATTCAGGTCCTGGGAGCATGGGAAGAAGCTGTGAGTGCTCTCCCCCTTCCAGAAAGAGCAGTGTTCGCTCTTAGCGTGGCTGGGGCTGGTCGTTCTGCAAGAGTCACATAGTACAGGGATGCCTTTGGAGCCAAGTGAGCATGCTAAGACACAGCACATTACTAATGTTGTGTACAGTGAGGTAGACCAACCACTGAATTAAAGTCACCCTGCTCTGAGTATGTGTGCCTGAGAGACTGAAACTTGGTGATGAATGGCTGTGTTTCCATACCAAGGTAAAAACTACTGAAAACAGAACATCATTTTGATTCAAGGGGGTCACCTGAGGCACGAGGGAAAGAAAGGAGCATGCTTCTGGCGAGAGCAGCAACCCAGACGCAGGAAATGTGAGTATTCTGAGGTAAGGTGTTTTCAGACACTACTTGGGAACAGTGTGAAATTTCCAAGCCTGGTGTGTCACGCTTTCAAATGGATCTATTGATAATTGCATGTCTGCACTGCAGATAGATCTGGGGGATATTCACGGCGGTGTTTGTAGTGCTACCGCAAGTGCAGCACTCTCTTTTCTGCACCCACTTACAGTATTTGAGCCAAACACAGCGGTATCACCCATGAATGTATGGAAAAGTGGTTTCTGAAGTAACATATGTGATTTTCTCTAAAGCTGATAACAAATTAAGCTCCTAGTGAATATGACATGCCGAGGCACTTCCCTTAAATTTTCGACCATGCACAGGGTGCTCTATTTTTGTCTGTGTTGCTAGTATTTAAAATGCAGCCTCGAAGGGTGTTAATACTAATATGTCAGCAGCTGACATTAAGGGGCAAATGGAGGAATTTACATTGACTCGTGCATGTACAATGCGGTCAGGTAAGGAGTGGACCATGTCTACATGCAATCAAATTTCTGCCAGGACAATGTCTGCATGAAAACAAATCACTAGCAGAAAAACGTCTGTGTGCGAGCAAATCTTTGCGATTTTAGACAACGAGGTATAGAAGGCTCCAGAATAACAAGTGATGCCCAGCCTCAGCACTGCACACCCCTAGCATGTTTACATTTTATATTCTTCTGACTGCAGTTGTGATTCACTGTTTGTCATATATGTGGAAAACACGAGAGCTTTGATTCCAGGTAGAAAATTTAAAAGAGATAGAGAGAGAGGAATGGGGCACGGGAGCACCCATTAGCCACCATAAATGGTATTGTATTGAATAGCCTTCTGTGTTAAAAACTCTATTATTAGGGATTTATGAGAATATGGAAACACCCGTCAGGGGGTGCGAATGCGGCATTTCTTGGCGGTGTTGTTAATGCTCCAGACTGCTTTTCCGGATGATAACTCACTGAAAAAACACAGTTAAAATAACAGACACTGCACATATTATCATCAACAATACACCAACGTCCACACTGTGGCCCTGTCTAGCAGCACAAACCCTGCTTTATAGGGGCGGAACTCCACAGAATCATGCACTTTGATATAACTCCACAGAATTCCACAGAGTAAAACTCCACAAGTCCCGCCCACCCCTAGTGAACATTTCCATTTATTCCTGTATGGAAAGCCTTTTACATTAGTAACTGTTCATCAAGCTTTGCAGACCATCTTTGGCAATCCAAGAGGCAAGATGCCTCCTCACATTGAACAATGGGGACTGTGATTACAGGAGGTCAATTATACAATTGTGCATCAGCCAGGAAAGGATCAGAATCCTGTTGACTACTTTTCAAGAGTGCCTACACGAGGTCACAGTACTCCATTCAAGACGGCTGAAGTCTTTTTTAATTGTCAAGTATACCAGCTGCTGTATTTTTAGCCCAGATTAGCACTGCCACGAGCCTGAGAGTGGCCTGAGGAAGTTGAAAGATATAATTAAACATCAGTCATGAAACAAACACACAAAACCTCTCAATAATGATGGTGAATAGCAAAAGTAAAAAAATGTCAAAGATGAATTATCCATAACTCCAGAAGGAATTATACTGCGAGTATCAAGAATCCTGATTCCAGAGTCTGCAACAGAATGCGATTGAAGTAGCTCACAAGAAAGTGTGGTATTGTTGCCATAAAGAGAGCTCTTAGAGACTGATTTTGTTTTCCATTCTTGGATGAAAGAGTTAAAAAGGAACTCAAAGCTTGTCACATATACAATTGCCTGGCAATAAATGTTACTCAACATAATCTGAACATGTCAGAACTCCCTTATATGCATGGAAGAGAATAGCCATTGATTTCTTTGGTCCACTTGATAATGAACATCATCTAATGATCATTGTAGATGAATACTCACGTTTTCCTTTAGTTGAAGATCTTTCATCCATGACTCATGAATGAGTAATTGAAAAACTTGATGGCATTTTTGTGACATGGGGCCTACCAGCCATTTAAAAATCTGACAGTGGTCCACCCTTCAACAGTAAAGAATGTAAAGGATTTCTGGAGCATCTGAACGTAAAGTATCAAATGATCACACCTTTATGACCACAAGTCAATGGCTTTGTGAAGCATTTTATGAGTACAATGAAAAAAGCAGTACAGCGTGCAACTCTTAAAATCTCAATTTCAAAACAGTCTTCAATTCTACTCTAAGAGCTTGTTGTTCAACATCCCACTTTACTACTGATGAAAGTCCTGTAACTTTGATGCTCGGGAGAGCAATGACAACCATGTTATCTCAATGGACTACCCAGAGAGATAAAAGTGAAAACATGATTTGCACTAGGGACTTGGTTAACAAACAGAAAAAAAAACTTATCCAGATAAGAGTCAAAAGACATCTTGTTTAGAAAAGAAGATTTGGTGATTGCCCAACAGATGCACAAAAGCAAATCTGATGCTCCTTATGATGCTTAACCTTTCCAAGTGGTGTCTACCAAATGGCACCTGGTGACTACCCAGCGCCCTGGGAAGTCTATTAGCAGAGAGTCTTCTCACTTGAGGTCTGTATTCCACTGGTCTTCAACTCAAAATTGTGAAATAAAGGCTGACTCGGAAGACTCAGTGACTGTTGCTGATTCTGTAACATCTTTAGCAATCTTACAGCTTACAGTAACCAGATTGGGGCATATGATCAAAGCACCAAGAAGATTGATTGAAGAGTGTAGGAAGCTGGCTCTTTATATAGTTGACCAAAAAGAGGTACACTGTGCAAAGAGTCCAAGCAAACACCAAAGGAATTACAGAGGCACAAATGACACCCCAAGCGCTCTGTTTTGTGGTAGTTTGGGAAAGCAGTTAGGCATATCAGAGGGCAGTGCTAAACAGGTAATACACACACACACATAGGCAATAAGTGAGACACACACTCAATAAAGAAATCCGACACCAATTTATAAAACTAACACATACTTTTATCTACATTTTGATACCAAGATCATCAGAATCAGGTAAGTACTTTTCGAGTTAAGAATTTTTACAGGTTTTAAAAGTTGACAATGCAATTTTTTGGAGCGGTAATGTTATCCTGTGGGGGAAAAACATATACTGCATACGGGTATTTAGCAGCGATTTACAGAACCAATCTTCTGGAGTTAAGGTAAGTATGGGGCAGGGTCCAAAGCGGCACCAACATATCACTTCGGGAGGCACTGGGTCATCCGGGTGCAGAGGGACTTTTCAGCGTGAGTGACCTAATGTTATTCCACATAAAAAGACACATACATTTCATTCAGGCACTTAGCAATGACCTAAAGATCTGTTCTGGACTTAGGGTACGTATGGGGCAAGTCCAAAGCAGCACCAATAGGTCACTCTAGGAGGCACTGAGGCATCCGGATGCAGAGGTGTTTTTCAGCCTCGGGCGTCTTAATGTTATCCTATGGGAAAGAAACAAACAGTGCATTCAGATACTCGAGGTTGGAGTGGTCTTGCAGAAAGAGGCTGTCTGTAAGCCCCATTGGGAAGTCCACAGTGAGTGAACTCAATGTGGGCTTTGTCTCTGGAGGGCTTTGGAACCACGTTGACATTGTTGGCCCCTTAAGCTCAGGCTAGGTGTCTTGGGTGCAGTGGTGATGTCCAGCGTAGGGTTTTTGGTGGTCCCGGTCCTCACAGTTCTTTCTAGGGTTGCCTGTAGATGCAGGGAAGCAGCTTCTCTGCTCCAACGGAGGTCTTGGTGATTTGTGAAGCACTGGCAGGATTTCCCTGTTTCTTTGATGCTGCAGCAGGGTCAAGGATGCAGTCGGCAGGCTGAAAGGATTGGTGCCATATCAGTTGTGCTCCTTGGTTCTTGGGTCAGCATGCTTCTTTGTCCACTCCTTCTTTTGTGTCCAGTGAAGTTCTGAGGATCTGGTATCACGGGTCCCCTAAATACTCGATTTAGGGGGCGGTAAGGGGAGAGTGAAGGGCAGTAACCAATGGGATACTTACCCTTGGGGTCAATACAGGCCCTAGATGACCACTTCCTTTGGGGAGTGGGCATCACCCTGTCCCAGAATTCCTAATTCCACCACACACAAGATGGCAGAATTTCTAAGGCTGTGTGCATTTCAGGCTAGTCACCCTAGGAGTGTGTCACACCTCCTGCACAGCTTATTTTGTTGCCTGTTCAGGTGCAAGATGGGCCCTGGGGCGGGAGGGGCAGCATCTTCCTTTGAGGAAGGCCATATCTACATACCAATGGCTGAGGGCTTCTTTGAAGCCTCTGGCGATAAAGTGCCGATCATCCTGTGGGGAGGGGTGTGCAACACCACTGCCCAAGCAGGTTTCGTTACTGACCTCCAGAGAGCAAAGGCTCTCACCCCGGGGGTCAGATTCTCATCTGTTGGTGGCAGACTGGCTGGAACTAGTCGGTGAGTTCCCCAGCAGCTGGTAGGTTTTCAGGGAGCACCTCAACTGTGCCCTCTGGGTGCATGTATTAATAAATCCATCATTGGAATTAGTGAGGGTTTATTTTTAACGTGAGATGTTTGATACCAAACACCCCTATTTTCAGTGAAACCAACATGTAGCTGGGGAACTGGTATTGACCAGTGTCCAGCACATGCACTTAAAATACCTTCCCTGTGCACTTACTATGTCTAAAAATCGGCAAAGACATAGCAGGAGCATATCTGCTTTTGCAGATATGCCCATGCATGTAATATCATGCACTCTGCCTTAGGGCTATAAGGCCTGATGTAGGTGTGACTTACAAATATTACCTGCAGTGTTTAGGGGACATGGCACACAGGCTGTGTGACATATTGTGTTTTCACATTTAGGGAGCACCTTGTCATGTAACCTGCAATGGCAGTCTGCATGGGATTGATGCTGTGTCCCTCAGAGTGGCATAAGTTGTGCTGCAGCTCTCAGAAACCCTTTGTAGTACCTAGGCCCTATGTACTAGAGATACCACTTACTAGGGACTTACAAAAGCTGCCACAGAGCCTGGTCACTTGGGGATAAAGTGACCTGATGTCTTTTTTTGGGGAAGGAACACTGGTACTGGGGACCTGCTTAGCCGGAACCCAGTGCACTTCAAGCAAAGTTGCATCAAAAACCAGGCAAAAAGTGGTGACGGGGGTTACTGCAACCAGAGCCCAGCTTCCTACAAAGAGATATAGTTGTACATGTTTCTTTATATGTATGTGTATGTCTAATGACTTTATAATTTTTTTAAAAAATTTCATGTAACGGAGTGGGAGATGTAGTGTCTTGCATGATTTTGAACTGAACCTTTCTGGCTCCCAGTGGACTTCTCATCAGTGTGACTTAATTGCTAGAACAGAATGTAATGAAAGCTTGCTTTGGAATTTGGGAGTACACAGGTACACGCAGAGGAATAAAGATGTGTGATTTACTGCTCTATGGCTGGCATAGTCATTGGTGGGTACCCAGACAGGGTAAAGCGCTACATTCCCAGCCTCTACAACTAATGTGTGTGGAAGGCATTTCATAATGTGACATGGTCCCTCATTCTTGTAATCATCTCTTGAAGAATTTGTAGGCAATTATGACTGGAAAGGAATAACTACCTGAGAAGAAAGTTGAGATATAGAGGATGAGCATAGGGCAGATCCCATATATGGAGGAGAAATCGAAAATGGAGTGCTATAGAACTGAGAACCAGATGTACAAAAAGTAGGAATTGCGATTTACAAATTGCAGTTCTTACCGAATCACAATTCGGAAATCACTATTCCTTATGTAAGAAAACTTACAACTTGTAATTAGCAATTCCTAGTGGGTTGCAAGTCGACCTCCCTCATGAACATTAATGAGGTGGGTTGCAATTTGCATCCCATTTGGAACTGGTGCAATCACAGGGAGGGTTGGTTACTGGGGTTTGCACACCACCATGTCTGTGATTGCTTTTTAAGAAAGCAATTTGTTTTGTTAACTGCAGGCCGTTTTCCTTAAAGGAATTAATTCACTAAATAGTAATCCATACCATGGTTGGAAGGGATGCCCTAAATACGTCCCTCATAAATATTGAATCATTAACGCAAATTGCAATTTGGTTAATGTGCTACTGAATCACAATTTGTGCTTTTTTACATCAAAAAAAGCATTTTTGCAGTCTCAAATGGTCCAATTCTGTGAATCAGGCAGTTTTTTACCCCAAAAATGCTTCATCCGTCTGGTCCTAAGAACACTCATGGTTAAGATTAGCAGGATATACTAACACTACCATCTGTGGAATTCAGCAAAAGCTACCTAACAGTAAAAACAGAATATGCGACACATTAATGTGAAAATGAATGCAGTGAACAAAGCCAGCAGATCAATTGTGAAACTGTAAAGACTTGGCATTAATTCTGCAAATGGATAATGTTAGGTTGGAAGCAGAGTTGCACAGTACCACTTTGTCCTTCCTCCACAATTTTTCAATGACCTAGTATGTTATCGTGCTCAGGAGACTTGTGTCACTAGCATGTAGGTGGGCTCTCTACATGACTTTTGGTAATCACTCCAAAACTGGAATTAATTGCTATATGGGTGACAACCATCTCCATATCCGTGATATGACACAACTGTTTTGGCATCTTATTCATAAGTCTAGTGTACAGCTCTGTTATCTCTACCTCTGCCAGTTTGCAGAGCTCCCAACTGACTCTCCTTGATAAATCAATTCATGACTGTAACTACTAACCTCTCTGAGTGTGGGAGGAGTATTAATGAGAGAATGCTTACCTCAGTAGTTGATCCCTTAGGTTTGTGTGTAGGCCCATGTCTGCAGATTAGCATGAATACAGAAGATACTATAGTGGCGGTTTCTACTTTCCTAAGGCTTGAAGGTCTGGGGTGATGCACTCATGTCTTTTCCTTTCGGAGACTTTGAGCTTCATTACGAGTGTGGTGGTCCAAGGACCACCACAATTACAATGACGGTTAGACCACTGCACTCTAGGCGGTCCCACCGCCACATTGCAACCCTGGCATGCGGACCCACTAGGGGACCACTGTCCCCACCAGGAACATGGTTCCCAACGGGCTGATGGTGGTCTGAGTTGTACTCAGCCACAGCGAGGTGATTACAACTCAGCTTTCCACCAGCCTTTCCACAGCAGGGACCCCACCATGGAAAGGCTGGCAGAAAGCCAGTGGCAGGGGCTATAGAGGGGGGGGCGGGGAGTACTGCCCATTCCCATGGCAGGGACAGTGCAGGGGCCCCCGTGCCCAGCACCATTAGAATGTGCTACCTGATCTGGCGTGTTTTTCTTTCTCTTGCTCCATGGCCCTGCTGCTGTCCTTATCAGCCACATCACACCTCTTTTAGAGGCCCATTTTCCCCTTTTTATTTTTTGGCATAGCCATTTTCTTTTGTTTTCCACTTAAATGCTTTAATTTTATTCTTTTTCCAATCAATATGGTATTTTATGTGCTTTTGAACTTATTGGATTTTTCCACCTTATTACATTTTTGTGATCAATCTTTGTGTAATTACTAATTTTATTGATTTAACTTAACATTTTTAATTTAATTTTCTACTGTAAACTATATTTCCTTAATACAGAAAGTTAATGGTGCCAGTTGAGCAATCCACCTTGATATAATGATCCAGATTATTGGCTTATGGGTGAAAGAAAATGCCATGTTTTGACAGTACATCTGGTTGACCCGCACATAGATCAAAAAGGAGAGAGATGAAGATAAGAATTCCAAATGGGGTATTAGTAGAGGTGCGCTGGGACTAGAATATCCTCTGCACAGTGACACAGCATGTACCACTCCATGGAGTGCCCAAATACAGGTGTATCTAGTATCCTGAAATTTTTGTTTGCCCCAGAGTCCTATTAATCTGACATATATCCAGAGACGTAGGCCTTTTCCTCCTAGTGTGAAGCCCAGGATCTGTCCTGTGACCTGGAGGCATGCAGTAAGTGTGGGCAGAAATATAGTTGATAGAGAAATACTGTCCTGAGTTTAGCACATAGAGCGGTGGTGAGAGCATATTCTGTTTTGTGATCTTGTAGTTGACCAGATCTTTTTGTCTGTGTCAGTGAGAGGTGGCCTACTGACCTCTCTATTGTAAAGTTCTGCTGTTATGTGAAACCCACGACCCTGCACAAGCATAGGTGTATACGTCGAGTGGGTGCACATGAATAGTATATGTGTAGCTCATGTGTCGTAGTAAGACTCATTGAGCCTGATTCACAAAGGTAACTTACTCTTTTGAGTAAGTTTACACTTTTGAGTGAGTTACCATTTGTGGAGAGCACACTAGAATCCATGCTGTGATCTCGGACCAGAAAAGATAAGGAAGGAGTCTAGATAGCAGGCCTGTAACTGAGGAAGGCACTTTGAATGTTCTCTGTGGATGGATTAGCGTCTGGATGGGGATAGCAGACTATCTTGGAGGGCATCAGATTTGCACATGATTAAACTGAAAAATAAATGCAAATAAAATAAACAGATGTGATGGCAGAGGTGGTGGCATGCATAATATCATTTAGGTTGGTAGAGTGGTGTCACGGACAAACAGTCCTTGTTAGTTAAGTTGGTCATACATCATATAGTGCATACAACCTCCAGTGTGTGAACGAATGTATCACTGAAATATAGGTAAGGATTATGTCTAGTGTATAGACATCAATGAGATCTACCTTTCTGCAAATATCACAGCAGTGTCTTTAGAAAATGTTAGGCCCATTTTGAAAATCACAATATACACAGGTTTTTATATGATGCAAGGCATATTGGCAAACACTGACCTCATCTGATAGATCTCATGAATCAATCAACTAATCACATCAGGCTTATAGAGCATGGCTGACCACCTGTGAGGGTATTCAGGTGCTGAGAGCAATTCTGCCTAAGGGGTTCAATTGAATAGCCAAGTCTTGAGCCTTTTCCTGAATTCCAGAAGAGAGGATGATGTTGTAGGTGAAGGGGGAAGTTGTTCCAGTATTTTGCCCTAAAGTAGGAGAAGGATCGTCCTCCAGTGTTTCTTCGATGGATGCAAGGGGTGTGTGCAAGGAAGAGGGAAGTAGAGCGCAGGTGTCTGGAGGGTTGGTGGAAGTTCAGGCAGTGGTTTATGTATGCTGGTCCTTGATTGTGAAGGGCTTTACAGGTGTAGAACAGCATCTTGAATTGACATCTCTTCTGAATGAGGAGCTAGTTGAGCCTCTTGAGGTGGGGGGTACTGTGAGTCTGTTTGGGTAGGTTTAGTCTGGCTGCTAAGTTCTGTATGGACTGAAGTCTTTTCAGGAGGTGCTTAGTGATTCCTATGTAGACTGTGTTGTGTAGTCCAGACGGCTGGTGACTAGGGCTTGAGTGATGGTTCGTCTGGTGAGAATGGGGAGCCATTTCAAGATTTTACAGAGCATGCAACGAGTAAGGAAGCAGGCAGAAGAGGCTGTGTTGATTTAGTTTTTCATGGTGAGCTTGCTGTCCAGGATGATGTCAAGGTTGAGTGCATGGTCCGTCAGAGTGGGCGCTGGTCCTAATTCAGAAGACTGCCAGCTTTCGTTCCACAGGGAGGTGTTGTTCCCGAAGATCAGCTTATCCGTTTTATCTGTGTTGAGTTTTAGGCAGTTGTTTTTCATTCAGTCAGCGATACCTATCACGCACTTGAGAAAGTTGGCCTTCCTGGTGGAGAGGTCGTCTGATAGTGAGAGGATAAGCTGGGTGTCATCGGTCTAGGATATGATGTTCAATCCATGGGTTCTGACTATGTTGGCCAAGAGGGTGATGTAGATTTTGAACAGTAAAGGGCTGAGGGACGAGCCTTGAGGGACACCGCAGATGATTTTCTTGGGTTCTGAGGTAAAGGATAGTAAGCAGATTCACCAGGTTCTTCCTACGAGGAAAGAGGTGACCCATTTGAAGGCCTTTTCTTTGGATTCCAATGTGATGAAACCTCTTGATAAGGATGTTCTGGGATATGGTGTCAAATGCTGCTGAAAGGTCAAGGAGGATCAGGGCTGCCATTTCTCCCCAGTTGAGGAGGGTTCTGATGGCATCCATGGCAGAAATCAGGGCTGTTTCAGTGCTCTGGTTGAAGTGGAATCCAGATTCGGAGGGTTCCAGAAGATTGTTGATCTCTGTGTGCTCCATGAGTTGCGGTTGATGGCCTTTTTGAGGACTTTGGCATGAAAGGGGAGCAGGAAGATGGGATGCTAGTTCCTGAGTTCACTGGGGTCGGCAGACGTTTTATTGAAAGGGGTTTGACTTCAGCATGTTTCCAAGCTTCGAGGAAGGAGGCCGTGGGTATGGATGAGTTATAAAAGGCTGTGAGCTCACCTCTGGTCATCTTGCTCCCAAGGTTTACAATGTAGTGGGGGCAGGGGTCCCTGGGAGCTCCCGAGTGGACTGAGTTTATGATGATGGTGTTCTGTGTGGTGAGCTGGTCCCAGGCGGTGAGCAGTTGGTCAGGTGTTGCTTCAGGGTTAGCCTCCATAGGGACGAGGCGTCTGAGGGTGTTGATTGGGGTTTACAATTTTTGTAGATGGTAGAGATCTTGTCATGGAAGAAGTCTGCCAGGTAGTGGCAGCGTTCCTGAGAAGGGGTTTTTGGTGGTTGGGTGGTTGGAGAACTCTCTGACAATGTTGAAGAGTTCTTTGCTGTGGGTGGAGCTGTTTTCAATGTGGTCGGATAGGGCACTCCTTTTTGTCTTTTTCGATAGATGGTGGTATTGGTTGAGTGATGATTTGAAGGAAGCTAGGTCTGAGGGCTCCTTGCTCATGCACCATTTCCTTTCAAGTTTCTTGCAGTTGCATTTTGCAGTACTTAGTTCCATAGTGTACCAAGTGGTTTATTTAGCGGGTCCCTTGAGTTTGGTGGGCTTGATGGGGATGACTCTGTTGGTGCACTCAGTGATCCACATGGAGAAGGTCTTGCAAGCTTGTTTTAGGTTGATTGTAGTGTTAGGTTGGAAGGTGGGGAGATCATCGGTCCACTGTTACCTTTGTATCAGCTGCAGTGTGCAGTGATGGATGGCTCAGGGGCATGCCGGAGGATGCCGATGATGAAGTGGATGATGATGTTTTCTGTCCAGTTGAGTTTGGTGACAACGCTGTACATAACTCTGTCACTGGCCATGAATATGGGATCAAACAAGTGTCCTGCATAGTGTGTGGAGTCGGTGACTAGTTGTGTGATGCAGATTTTCATGCTTTTGATGAGGTTGGTGGTGTTGGTGTTGTTGAGGTCATCAAGGTGAAAATTGACCGAGGAAGATGAAGTGTTTGGAGTTGATAACAAGCGAGGTGATGAATTCGGGAATGGCATTGCAGAATCTGGGGAGTAATCCTTGAGGTCTGTGGGTGAGGGTACCTCTAAAGGTAGTTTTGCCGTCAATTTGGAGTTGGAAGTTGAGATATTCCATGATTGGTGTGGTGTCATCTGCAGCGGTGGTGCAGTGGATTGTTTCTTTGTGGATGATCGTGATTCCACCTCTGTGTTTGTTGATGTGGTCCTGGTGTGCTATCTTGTAGCCTTCTGGTGTTGCCAAAGCGGTGGTCAGACCAACCATAGGTTTGGGCCAGGTCTCAGTGAGGAAGATGATGTTGGGGGTGAGGTAGGTGATGGTGTACCTGAATCTCAGAGTCATAAGTGCAGAGTGACTGGGTGCTGAGCAGGAGGCAGTGGAGTTGTTCTAGCACAGTGGTGCTATATGTGGTGGTGGTGGTTGTTGTGCGTGCAGGTGCTTCAGTGTTGCAGGAGAAGCTACATTGCCTGCAGGATAAGGGTCCTATAATTGATTGTGGAGAGGTGAGGCAGCAGATGTGCTGTTGCAGGGTCTGGGGTCCAGGACGCAGAGCCTAGCAGTGATGTATCTTAGTATAGCAGGAGAGCCAGTGTTCCTGGTGCTGGGCGTGGTCCTGGCATAGACGGGAGCAGATGGGTTTAGCTTTGGCATGCCTTTGGTGCACCAGCAGTGCGCCCACTGCACGTGCCCCCTATGCAGCTGCGTTGTGGCCTCCATTATGTAGCTCCTGGGAGGTGGGAGGGATACTGTGAGGCGGTAGGTGGCGCAAGCAGAAGGCGGGAAGCAGAGAAGAAAATACCAGATAAACCATGGAAAATGCAGCAATGCAAGATAGCAGCGAGTGGAAAAAGGAAGAGAAAATGGGGGAAAGAGTGAACAACAGATGCAGCAGCAGAGAGCAAACAGCAAATTATAAGTAAATCAGCAGAGACAGGACACTGAAGTAATAGGCTGATCAAAAGGCAGAAACAGTGCAAGCATGCAAAAGACAAACCAGGTCAGGAAACAGGAGACCTGCAGAGCGGGGCAGCAAGGTGGAAGCCAGATGGGATCTAGCTCGAGAAACCCAATACATTGCATGTCATTTGTGTATGTGAAATAGGGATAACCTGTGTTGGATTCAACCCTTTCTGCAGGGTCATCCCCAGACTTTTTGCCTTCATCCTCCTGTTTACAGAACCTGTCATTCTTGACTTATAGGACTGTGCACACTTTACAACTGCCAACCAGTGCTAAACTGCTTGTGCTCTCTCCTGTGAACATGGTAAAATTGGCTTACACTCATTAGGCACATTAATGCATTTACTTGTAAGTCCTTAGTAAAGTGGTATTCAGTGCCTCTAAATGAAATACTGCTATTGGGGCTGCAGCACTAATTGTGCCAACCACCTACGGAACCCTTTTAACATGTCTCAGGCCTGCTGTTGCAGATAAACCTTTTGTCAGATCCAAACCTACATTTCTAATGCATATAAGTCACCGCTAGGGTAGTCAGTACACAGCCCAGAGGGCACAATAGGGTATTTAAAAAATGGACATGTACTTTCAAGTTTTGCATGTCTTGGTAATGAAAAAATCCTAAATTCATTTTTCACTACAGTGAGGCCTCCCTCTCCTATAGGATAACATTTGGTCCCCTTATAACATTTAATAGGTGGTAACTTTCAATTGGGAGCAGATAGGAATGTCAATGTTGGTGTCTTCCAAATTGTAATTTAAAACCCTCTCTAATGGTAAAGTTGGATTTTAAGTTACAGTTCTGAAAATGCCACTTTCAGAAAGTTGGTATTTTGTCATAACCATTTGGTACCTGCAGCTTGCATCCTGGGTCACATGACTAGGTGTAGCTGGCAGTTTGTTTTTGTGTATTGCTCACAGACAGTGAGACAAAGGGGGAATAGATGTTGGCAGGATGGGCTGTCTCTGAATTGATTATACTGGCAGAGCTGTCACCTACACACTTGTACATCACAAAGGATCTGCCTGAACACACTCACAAAGGGTTTTGACACTAGCCCTTTGTGACCCCAGACAAACTGGGGCCAAAGAAGGGAGTTAGGAAATTCCAACCACCTCTTGGGGTAGAAGCCTCTACAAATTTCTCCTATTTCAAAGTGGGCACCAGGTATAAATACTAGATCCTTTTCAGTACACCTCTGGACCTGTGTAAGACTCAGAAAGACTTGTACTGTTCTGCAAGAATAACTGCTACTTTGTTGCCCTGAAGCCATTCTGCCTTACTGCTCTGACGCATGAATGAGAAGGACTTGACCTGCATCTTGAACACAGGGTCTCCAGAGTGACTGCAAGGGCTAGCTGGCTGGCCTCCTCATAAGACCCTGAGGGACAGAAAAGGCTCAAACCATCTTGAACACAGCAACTAGACTCTGCCTGCTGTGAGTCTTGCCCCCCAGGTGGTGCCATCCCAGACCTGGACCCTTGAAAGAGGGCCTGGAGCTGCTCTGCCAGTCTAGCTGTGGTCCTAGCATTCTCAACGCAGCATGACGCATCACCTCACAGCTCCTCAGTACTGCCGCTGTGTAACGCATCTCAATGGAGGAACTAACATCACAGCCCTGCAGCCCATGGGAACCACCACTGTGCAATCCATCTCGACTCAGAATCTCAGATCACAGCCCCAGAGCCCATCAGAACTGTTGCAGTGCAATGCATCCTATGCGTGGGATCCAGCCATGCTATGGAACCCAGATTTAAGGTATTGTGTTCAGCAGGCCTAGCCAGATAACTGCTGTTGACGTTTTGTGCTTTTATGCACTTTTTCACCTACATCCTTAAAACCGCATATCTCCAGATCTACTGATTGGATTTTTGTTGTTTTGGTCTCAAATAATGTATTAAATGTACTCTATTTTACTAAATTGGGGTGGGATTTTGTGTGTAGTGTTTTCAATGTATTACTGTTTGAAGTGCTGCATAACTACTTTACAAATTGCCTTTAAGTTAAACCTGACTACTTTTGTGCCAAGCTACCAGAGGGTTGGGCATAGAATAATTTGGGGCTTGCTTGTGTTTCACCCTGATAAGAATTGTGGTTGCTTCTTGAGTAGAGTTTCACCTCCGCCAACCAGGAACCCAGTTTCCTGCATCCCACAGGTCACAAGCATAGAGGTTGACTGTGAAGTGCACACATACCAAGTGCCATCTTAAAGTACAGTATTGTCTGTGCTTGGTCTACTGAATATTAGGCACAGTCTGAAACAAGGTTTTTAGGCATACCAGCGTCATAGGGCACCAGCATACTGTATACTTAATTTATTGACTCTTCATTGTCTGTATTCATTGGTGTTTTAAAAAGCAGACCAGTGAAGGCTTGTGAAGGCCTCAATGAAGACGTGGTTGTAGTTTAAAGATACATAGGGCATATCAGAGCAATTTTACAAAGCAAATACAGTTCCACTAGAAAAAGTCCTTAAAGACTGAAGAAATTGAACAGTAATCAATATCCCAGGTAAAATTAGTACAAACAGCATATCTCTGGTTCTACTGATTGGATGTTTGTCACTTGTGTCTCAAATAGTGTATTAAATTTGCTTTATTTTTCTAAATTGGTTTGTGATATTTTTTGTGCTGTGTGTTCACTTTATTAGTTTTTGGAGTGCTGCATAAATACTTCATAAACTGCCTCTGAGTTAAGCTTGACTGCTTTTGTTCCAAGCTACCAGAGGGTTAAGCACAGATTAATTTGAGGCTTCCTTATGTTTCACCGTGACTAGAATTGTTGTTGCTGCTTGAGTAGAGTTTCAACCCCTCAGCCAAGAACTCAATTTCCCACACCACACAAGTCACAAGCAGAGAGATCGAGTGTGAAGTGCACACATCCTAAATGCCATCTTAGAGTACAGTATTGTCTTTGCTTGGTCTCCTGAAAATGAGTCCAGTCTGAACCAAGGTTTTCAGACACCCAGCTAGATAGGGCACCAATATGCCATAATCTCCAACAGCATGAGGGTCTCAGATTGCTCTTCTACCAGCAAAAAAGCGTACACAGTGATCAAAGTGAAAGGACACATTGTGCATGCAATGAATTCCTATGATATTTCAAACAAATATAGGACTTCATCATCACCATGGGACATGGATACCATGCACCAACTAAGCCAGTTAGTCATCCTAATGTAAAAGTTTGATGTACCAGCTGATGATATAGGTGAAAATACCTTTTTGAGACCAAATGACTATAATGTAAAGGGAAACAATAACATTCAGATCAAAATATGTATGGCCTGTATCATCTTTGAATTGCACCTTAAAGGTGATTATGACAGTTTATACCCAATACATAATCTATTGACTCTTCATTGTTTGCATTCAATTTATTGTTGTTTTATAAAGGAGGACAGTGAAGGCTTGTGAAAGTCTCAGTGAGGACGTGCTAGTCTTCTAAAGAAGCACGGGACATATCACTGATTGGTAGTAAAAAAACAAGTTTATTAGTTAATTAAAACCCTAAAACTTTTCCTTCCACGTAAACATTTAACAGAACAATTTTAGTGCAAAAAGACAATTACAGTTCTTTGGCTTAGGGTGAAATAGTAAGTAAAATTTCCTTCCACATAAAAATTTTAAGAAAAAAACATACTAGTGCTATAAGGCATTAATAATAGGGCAACAGAACAAACTTGTTGAAGGTAACAAAAATACAACGCAAAATAAAATCTTGTGTTTAAAATGAAATGGTATATAAAGTTTCCTTCCACAAAGAAATATAAAGAAAACAGTGACAGCCCAATGAGGTATTGGTAAAAATGGGACAAAGTGGGAGGAGGCCTTCTATCGATTTTATTTACCCCTACTTAAGTCTGGTTGTTGGTACCAGACTTTATTATGACACAAGCTAAACAACCCAATGGACTACCTAGGAGCCTTCCCTTCTTTAAGATGTTCAAAGTGGGTTATAGGGATTTCGCTATCGTTTCTGCCCTCCCTCTGAGTTGGTTATTTCGAGAGGCTGTGGTTTTTAGAGTGAAAATTTCCAAAATTGAACCAGCCTAATGTTCAATATTGTATTGCGAGGGTTAAAGGCTGCAATTAATGCTTGTCTGCATGATCTAATTGTTAAACTGTTAAATTCTTTTTTTAGTAGGAGTCTCCTTTCGGCCGCCAGGGCTGGGCAAATGCAGACCACATGCATCAAGTTTTCATCTGCTAGATGACAGAGACGGCACTCCCGGGAGCCTACTTGCCGCTCCTTCTTCCATTTTGGCATGAGGTCTAAAGTAGGGACTTCACCCAGCCTAAGTCTGAGAAAGGATTGCTTTATTTTCCGTGAGTAGGAGCCAGCCATCAGTGGTGATTCTTTAAATGTTTTGTAGGAGTTAAGGATCAACCAACTATGCTCCCTTTTGGCCAATGAGATCTTATCTTCTAACAAGCTCTGTAATTTACTTGCTTTATTCACTGCTTTATTGAAAGCGGAGATGGGTAGGGACCGGTTACATACCTCATCTAAGCTCAAAAGATTCTTACTTTTTTCTAGATACCTTATGTAGTTGGGGTTCCCTCTTTCTAGGATAATTTCCTGCCAGACTAGATTGGCTAAAGACCCTTTTGAAGCGCGGCTCAGTTTGTAGCAGCATTTAATGTATGCTGCCGGTCGGGCTAACGACTGTTTGACCAGCATAAATTCCAGTCTGACCTGGGCTGGCGATGCACGTCCGGGCAGCCGAAAAACGCGCTTATATGTTTTTATCAGAAGCTTATCCAGAAGACCTACTTCCATCCCCCTCATTATTTCGGTCCCATAGGTGATAGTTGGAAGTAGCTTCGCTCTCATTACTGCTGATAATGGGTTCAGAGCATGACCACAGATTGAATTTGCTAGCTTGCAAAAGGCGTAAGTAAGGGCCTGCGTCTTGTTTTTTATAGCCTCTTTTTGTGGCATGTAATTACCTCTAGCATCCACCACCAATCCTAGGTATCTGTATGATGTTACTTCCTCTAGGGTTTTCCCATTCATATGCCATTTACCTTGGGTGGTTGGCCTGCGGTTTAAGGTAATCATTTTACATTTTTTATGATTCATTTCTAAATCATTAGAACCTGAGTATTCTTCTAATGCCTTTAACAATTTCTGCATGCCTATTCTGGTATTACTGATCAGTAGTAGGTCATCTGCATATAGTAGGTTGGATACTTGTTGACCGCCCAGTGATGGAGCGTGGGATGAGTGACCATTTAACTTTGAGGGGAGATCTGCTATGTACAGGTTGAAGAGTGTTGGAGCCAATACATATATTGCTCACCCCCACTGTTGTTTTGACTGCCCTGGATAGGTGAGAGCCTTCCCCCAATTTAACCTTTACCCAAGTATCAGAGTATATCATTTTGATGGCATTTAAAATAGAGTGTGGCAGCCCCCACTGTAGTAATTTGGCCCACATTTTGCTGCGGGAGACACAGTCAAAAGCAGCTTTAAAGTCAACAAAACATAAATAAGTTGGAGTCCCCTTTGCCTCTGCTCTGTTTATGATCAAGCCTAGCCCCATAAGATTTGTTAATGTTCCTTGGTGCTTGGTGAACCCGGTTTGATTAAAGGGTAGAATATTGTTCTCTGTAATCCAGGCTTCTAGATGTTTTAGCACACAGCAGGAAAAGTACTTGAGGTCAACGTCTAAAAGAGCGATTAGTCTGTAGTTGCTTGGGGAGAGCGCGCTCCCACCCTTATATATGGGGTGGATTATTGAGCCTTTCCAGGATGCCGGGACAATGCCTGTTGTGATCACGTCATTAAACATTGCTGCCAGGAAATTGGCCCATCTTTCTGTGTCTTGTTTAAATAGTGCTTGCGGTAAGCCATTGGGGCCAGGGGCACAGTCCATTCGTGACTTTCCAATGATTTTTAATAGTTCTGGTGCCGTAATTTCAAAGGTTCAGGGGTGTTGGGATCCCCACCAATCATATGTGACTGCATTTGGGGGCCTTCTTCGATGGTCAATTCTTTTAGATGTGACTTTAAATGGGATACCCATACTTCCTCTGTTATGTTTGCGTTATTGCCTGCTTTTGCACCATTGTCTATTGTATTGATGATTTTCCAGAATCTTTTGGAGTCAGATGTTTTGGTTGCAAAATGTAGTTTGGCCCACAGGGCCTCCTGTTGGCCTTTTTTAAAGGTCAATAGATCCCTTTTATACAATTTCCTTTGCTCTCTAAAGGCGGTCAATATTGATCCATTATATCACCGATTTTACAAAGCAAATTTAGTTCCACTAAAAAGACATCCTTAAAGACTTGATAAATTGAACAGTAATCAAGATCCTTAGTATAATGAATAGGACATCCTATTAACCTAGCAGTAATTAGAAATGGCATCAACCACTGTGACAAATGTTCCATAATCTACAGGCGTGCAAAATTAAAAAATCTATGGATTTCAAAAGTATTTGCGAGCGTCACATTTTGTGTAGTTTAAACAAAAGAGTGAGAGTGTCAGCTATGTTTTGCAGCAGGTCACAGCTGCCTCCAGAGGGCGCAAGGGGAAGGAAGAAGACTTGCTCCATCTGTCAGCTGTCTCCTGTTCCCTACTGTCCACAAACTTTAAAACGCTGCAGTGTCACAATCTTGTTCCTCAACAAAATTAGCCAACTGAGAATTCCTGTAACTCTTGCACCTTTAACTGCCTTTGCTGCCATCCTAACAACTCTTAAGGTTGGTTGATGGAGGGTTGCAGGGTGGTAGCAACTATTTACTGTTCCAGTACATCTTGGAGTAGGAAGTAGTTACGGAGGATGCAGACCGGAAACCTCCACCTACCATTGCCATGGGCGAAGTTTTTCAATTTTGCCCACCTCACGTAGATTACTTCAAATGCACCTAATAAAAACATACCTAGAATTTGGTTGTCTAATTGAGTGGTAAAGTACTGAAGAAAAAAAAAAGAAAAGAAAACCTTGAATAAGTTCTGGATTCAGGTGTGTTTCAATTTCTACTCTCTTTTCATTGGTGTTTTCCACTCTAAAGAAAAGAAGAAAGGTTCCAAAAATGGAAGCACGCTTAATAAATTTCGATAGCAGCAAGTCGGAGCTGCACAGCAGTATCCATTCCTTCTGCATAGGGGGTCATTGGAGGCAAAGGCATAGAGAATGTCAGGATTGTGGGGGACTGGTTGATAAGAGGACGAAATGTGACAAAGACAATATCTGACTGCTGACCTATATGCCTCATAACATATGGAGAGAAAACAGGCATGGCTGGGCATAATAAATTTAGTTAGACATCGTTGGAAATGGCCATTTTTAAAGGGTCATCCCTAAATTCCTCCTATATTTTCTGACCTGTTTTTGTTGGCTTTAGGATTCTGGGCACTTTACCACTGCTAACCAGTGCTAAAGTGCTTATGCTCTCTTTGTAAATTGTATTGGTGATTGGTTTATCCCTGATTGGCATATTTGATTTACTAGTAAGTCCCTAGTAAAGTGCACTAGAGGTGCCCAGGGCCTGTAAATCAAATGCTACTAGTGGACTAGCAGCACCGTTGTGCCATCCACATGAGTAGCCATGTAAACATGTCTCAGACCTGCCACTGCAGTGTCTGTGAGTGCAGTCTTTCACTGCCAGTTCGCCCTGGCAAGTGTGCTACTTGCCAGGCTTAAACCTTTCCTTTTCATACATGTAAGGCATATCTAAGGTAGGGATGACCCTGCAAAAAGGACCATTTCCAACACAACCCACCACCAGCCTAAAGCCAGGGAAGACCAATCAATACCTTGATGGACTTCCCTGATTGGGCTGATAGGACCGGGGCCCAGGCCCATAACAGCAGGGGCATGTTCCAGTTCTACGCCTTCCTGACTCCAGTTGGATCCCTCTGTCCATACTCTCAGGGCCCACTAAGCTAACCCATAGGGAACCCCTCTCCTCACCTGCAGATACCATCTGTGCAGCACCTTACCTTGCTTTACTCACAGATGTATCCCACAGGGCAGACAGTACCACCATGGCCACACAGTGGTGTGGCCCACTCCACCCCTGTGGTGTGACTCCTGTCCCCTCCAAGGGCAACTCTGTCCACCAGGGCAGCAAGCCACAGTGTCCACTGACAGCTGTCAGGGATGCAAGCCAGTCCCCAGGCCTTGCAAGACCCTCCAACCACTGTGATTGTGGATAGTGGGGGACAGTAACCCCAGGTGCCTGGCACTCTTTGACCACTCTCCCTTCCACCAGGTCAGGGATGACTGCTGGACACTGGTGTTCCCCTCTGGGGCTCTGTACTCTCCCCCCAGGAGCGGTACCCCCCACAGTCCAGAATTGCCAGGGTGCTTGTAGCAGCAGTCCTGCACAATTCCCCTACCAGTGCAGGGATGTTAACCTGCAACTGGTCTTCCAACCTGGGGTCTGTACCCTTAGGTTGGACCAGGGTCAGACATGAGGCTTCCATCCCCCTCCCCTCCTTTCTGGCGTCCTGCACTCCCGCTAAGAGTGACTCCCCCCAGAATCCTACATGGCAGGGGCAGTGTTAGCAGTAGCCCATCCCTCCAGGTCAGGAGGGACACCCTGAACCTGCCTCCTCAATCCAGGATCTGTACCCTTGGTTTGGACTGGGGTCAGGGGTGAGTCTCTCCCTCCCCTGCCCCTACTCCCAGGGTTCTGCACCCCCATCATGGAGAATACCCCTAGAAGTCACACTGGAGGGGGTAATTGGGCCAACCGCCGCCCATCAGGTCAACGTTTACCCCCTGCACTTGATTCTCCAGCATAGGGTCTGTACCCTCAGGCTGGACCACTGCCTGGCATTCCAGGACTTCCTGGGGAGTGCACCTGCCCCCCCTTCAGGTCAGAGCTTACTCCCTGAACCCGACCATCCAACCCAGCGTCACCACCCTCAGGCTGGACCACTGCCTGGCCACCCAGGACTTCCTGGGGGGCACACCTACCCCCACCAGGGAAACACCTTCCCTAAGGGCTAAACAGGAGTCTGGCTGGCACTGATCCCCTGACCTCTGCCCACCTGGCAGAACCTGGCTCCCCCCAGCCCAGAAATGTTATCACCAAGGTAATTCCTGGGGGGCGCTGATATCGGAGCTAACCCCTGACCTTCAAGGTTGTCCACTGGGGCCTGCAACCCCCTCTCAACCTTTCTGTCAGTCTGGACTTCTGCACCCCCTCACTAGGAGTGGTACTGCCAGACACCAGAACTGGTGGGACGCTGGCTACAGCCACCGCTCCTCCTCAAGTTCTCCTGACACTATGGAGTCTCGCTCAGCAGATGGCCCTACGTTACAGGCCAGGCTCCCCTCCTGGAGGTCACTCATGGAACCCTCCAGGACCTGGGACTGGATCTCAGGCACTCTGGGACTCAGCCCACCCCATTCCCTCTTTTCTGAGACTGGACATGGGATCCCTAACTCATCCCACTAAACTGGGAACTGCCTTACCTGGGACACTGCAGTCCTTCCCCACCTCACCTAGATGGGAAATACGTAGACCACTCCCTTCAGGAGCACCCCCAAATAACCCTCTGGTACTCACCCAGAGGTGTGCCTCCAGTGCAAGTTCCCTGGGGTCAGAGAACTCACACTCCACCTGGTGTTGGTGTAGCTCTGGAAAACAAGGACTGGACGTATGCTCTCCAGCAATCACATCACACAGCCCCTCACATGAGTTAACCATCTACCCTTTACCCAACCATTCAGTGATTCAGCATGGAAAACGTATCCCACATCACCCTCCTGAGACTGGTAATACAGTAACTGACTGTCCCTGACACTCAACCCACACTCTTCTGGGATGTCTCCATACTCCATAACTAGGACCTCTACCTAGGGGGAACCCCTCTCCCTGTCACTCTTACCTAGAGCCAGTAGTGTTCCTCCCACCACAAGGAATATGACTCCCTATGCCAGTTCCCTAATCCACAGGTCCCTGCACACCGCTGGAGCTACCTCATACCATGGAACCTACTGGTGTATGTTAAACACCTCCTTCAAGTAGGGCACCAAGTCTCTGTGCAGGTGCACTTCTTCATCAGCACTGAACATACGATTTTTGCTGCCACCATTTAAGCTGGACTCATCCCTCATGACTTCCAGCTTCCTCAGTCTTAACTCATAAGCCAAGAGTATCCTTTTCTCCTCTAAGGTCAACCTCCTCCCTTCCATTTCCCTCCTCAACTTCTTTAACTCCAACTGGTGAGCCCTCTCTGCCTGTCTGTCCTGTAACTCTTCAGGAGTCAGACCCTCAGAGGACATACTGCTACCTGCCCTGGAGACCCTCTTCCCAGGCGTAACAGGTACACCCACTACCACATAATGAACACTTTGCACTTCCTATCCTCTTCCTCCTCCTCTGTGTGCCCCCCCCCCCCAGCCTCCTTGGCTGTCACCCAGGCCCTCAGTGCCTTTTGCAGCTCCTCCTTTCTGGTGAAGCTCATAATGGGACAGGCAAGATCCTTACAGAATTGTTTCAATTGAGCAACTGATTAACTCTCCAGTTTCCCAAACTCAAAAACAGCTCCAGCTGGTGCATCTCCAGATTGAGACATGATGGCAAATCAAAAGTGCAAAGTTCCAAGGCAGACAAAAGAGTTACCAATGAGAAGTTCAAAAATCAATAAAAACATCACCAAAAATATGCAAGTAGGAAAAAGTCCAAAGAGAGCTAAAGTAAAAACAAGTAGTATGTGGTCACGTAATGGTCTGCACTGAAAACAGTAGTGTACCCTTAATCACTGTATGTCAAGAACAAATGCAAGTCCAATCCTCACCGTTGATCACTAATGTCTGAGTGAGGGTCCTTGCTTAGACAGGGGGTAACCTGACTGCAAACCAAATACCCCATTTCTAACAGACATCATAACAAAACATAGCCAAATAATACATGGCTAGAAACATGTATGTGCTAATTAGTCAGGTATTTGACTAACTACGTTTGGCCATGTGATGAACAATACTGATACCTCGGTTTAATACTGTTCTGGTTTTTGTAATGACTACTAAGATTTGTATAGTACTTATCATCATATGTATACAAGGGTTGTAGAGGAATAATATATAATAAGTAAGCAATATCAGACACCTTCTGCGACTCGCTATGGGGTCGCAAAGACCCACCTCATGAATATTTATGAGGTGGGTCGCAGTTTGCGACCCCATAGCGAGTCTAGGCACTCACGAGGATGGTGGCCTGCTGGGGACAGCAGACCACCATGTCCGTGACTGCTTTCTTAATAAAGCAGTTTTATTTTTTTTATTTTTGCAGCCCGTTTTCCTTAAAGGAAAACGAGCTGCAAACAGAAAAAATACTGAAACCATTTGTTTCTTTTTTTTCTATGAAAAAATATTTTTGTTTGCATTCACATGGGGACCCCTTCCCGTTTGCGAATTAGTTACCTTGAAGTGGATGGTAACTGCGAGTTGATTTGCGACCGCTTTCGCGGTCACAAATCAACTCTACATCGCAATGCAGTCGCAAATAGGAAGGGAACACCCCTTCCTATTTGCGAGTCGGAATCACATTTTGCGAGTCGGTACCGACTCGCAAAATGTGATTCTGCATCGCGTAAGGGCTTTTGCGCCTCGCAAACGGTGTTTTTCGCTGTTTGCAAGGCGCAAAAGCCTTCCTACATCTGGCCCACAGTTCTTTGGAGTGAGAAGTGAAAGACACCAGCCAGCTCTCCTTTTCTCCAAAAAAGGTGCAAGATGTCTATTTCCTGTTGGGGCTTTGGTGACTATCCCTTAACAAGAGGGGATCCAGACAACACAAAGTTTGAAAACAATTTCACTGCACCAGCCCCCACAAACCAATTAGGAACACTTGAGGACACACACAAATCAGCACCAATACAGGTGGCATATGCTTACAAAAGCAGTCCTTGTTTTGCACAACACCACAATGGATGCACTGCAACTAGGTCACTGGATGATGCTGCACCACATTCCCATACTGCTGCAGCATGCAGCAGCATTCGCAGACCAGGCAGTGCGGAAATATTGTAGGGTGCAAAGACACAACAGATGGGTCAGGAAAAAAAGAGGAAAAGCTTGCTCCTTTTAATCAGACATGAAGACAACATATGGACACCATCTGATATTTGCTTGACCCATTAAGAG
Organism: Pleurodeles waltl; assembly: GCF_031143425.1. Lineage (NCBI taxonomy): Eukaryota > Metazoa > Chordata > Amphibia > Caudata > Salamandridae > Pleurodeles > Pleurodeles waltl. Next base: position 145,181,489 of record NC_090444.1, on the reverse strand, counting down.
ATGTGCTGAAGTCCAACATAGGCATACCTACTGCCATACCCGACCTCTCTTCTGAAAATGTTGGTGGTGCTACAGTTTCTTGCAAATGGCTACACAAACCTGTTCAATGTGGATAGAATGGCTCAGTCACTATTTTTGAGGATTCTAAATCTTATATTGTAAGCATTGCTGAAAGTCAGTTGACACCACATAATCTCCCCCCTTGGTTCACACAAATGCAACAAATGCAAAGTTCTATGCTATAGCAGGATTTCCCAAAGTGGGAGATGCAGCACACTTTAAACGTTAGATGGTGCGTGATGCAGATTTATGTTTCATCTATTTTTACTACATACATGCTCTTGCACAGAAGCTGCATTCCAAACACCATGAAGACTTACCACCCACAGTGTACATGGTACTTTGTAGGTGCAGGACATACCTGTCCCCTATCTGTTGGTGGATGGATGTGTGGCTGCAGAGAAACGTGGTTCTTTTGGTAGTATCAGCTACTGTGCATGTATCAGCCCTTGTTCTACAATAGTTAGTAGCTATGTTTATGTTTGGCACACAGCAGTTGACATAGCATTACCATGAGTCTTGCTTTTCCTTGGATGGCACTCCATTAGGGGTCCTTGCTTGCACCTGAGGCTGGTGATTCGGATGGGCCAGCAAGATGACTCTTGCTGCTACTTAGGCCTGAGTCCTTGGATAGGTCAAGATGTGACTTACTAGAACTTACTGCTGGGCCCTTCGATGGGCTTAATGCCACATAAGGCTGAGACTTGCATCTAAAAGGGTTGTTCATGCACTGCACTGAGCCACATTTCATTTATTTTATCATACTCTATGAATTGTGATCCTGCTGGGTTCTGTATGTCCATTCATAGGTAAAATCTGACGAGTCAGTGTGGTTCCCCAGAAATTCAAAATACCTAAAAAACGTCTCTAGATGCATGTGATCGTGGCTGACCAAAATGTTGGAAACATGTTGAAGGATAAATAATGCTATTGTTTTTAATTGTGTACTAGCTACATGTTGCGTAGCTCACATTCTCTTTCTGCAAGCCAAAATTATTGGTGTGATTGATGGGATTTTGAGATTTTCTCACAAGCACCATGGGCAAATCTTTGTGGACCTCAAGTGTCCTGCATGTATGCTACATGGCGCTCTGCATTACTTCAGCAATCCATGTCCCTTCCAAATAGGCTAATATATATGTGTTGATTTGTGGTAGACAGTCTCTTTCTGTGATACTTATATTAAAAGGTAATGGTATGTGTTCTTACCCGCTCACTCAAGTCTTTCTCTGGCCTAGAATCCTCTTGCTGTGCCCTTTCATGCTGAAATGTGCATGGTTCTCAGGACATTTTCTTCTAGTTGCACTACGTGCACGTTGGGTGGTGATCCCTCACCTGTTAACAGATTTACCTTTTTGTGTTTTACCACAATATTGCATACCCTCCTTTTTAGGGCATTGTAGCATGTTTACACTTTGACAGGAGGACACTCTGTTTGCCTTCTTGATTGTGACCCTACATAAATATATGCACGTTTTTGGTATAGAGTTTGAGCAGCTGAACCGGTCGTGAGGTTGCACAACTTCTTCCACCAAGGACTCTGCGCACTTTACCACTGCTAACCAGTGCTAAAGTGCATATGCTCTCTCCCTTAAAACATGCTCACATTGGCTCATACCCAATTGGCTTATTTAATTTACTTATACGTCCCTGGTAAAAGTGCACCACATGTGCCCAGGGCCTGTAGATTAAATGCTACTAGTGAGCCTGCAGCACTGATTGTGCTACCCACATAAGTAGCCCCCTAACCATGTCTCAGGCCTGCCATTGCAAGTTTTATGTGTGCAGTTTCAATGCCAATTCGACTTTCATTTAAAAGTACTTGCCAAACCCTAAACTCCCTTTTTTCTACATATAAGTTACCCCTAAGGTAGGCCCTAGGTAACCCATAGGACAGGGTGCTATGTAGGGAAAAGGCAGGACATGTACCTGTGTAGTTTTATATGTCCTGGTAGTGTAAAACACCTAAATTCGTTTTACACTACTTTGAGGCCTGCTCCTTTCATAGCTAACGTTAGGGCTACCCTCATATACTGTTTGAGTGGTAGATTCTGATCTAAAAGGAGTAACAAGGTCATACTTAGTATGGCCAGAATGGTAATACAAAATCCTGCTGACTGTTGAAGTTGGATTTAATATTACTATTTTACAAATGCCACTTTTAGAAAGTGAGCATTTCTCTGCACTTAAATCCTTCTGTGCCTTTCAATCCACGTCTGGCTGGGTTAGTTAAAAGCTCCCTTGTGCATTTCATTCAGACAACCCCAAACACAGGATGCTCAGCCACACCTGCACACATCTGCATACTGAATGGGTCATCCTGGGCTGGGAGGATGGAGGGCCTGACACTTACATGTCAAAGACAGTGGCCTCCTCTCATACAATGGACTGCAAAAACCCCTACTGGGACCCTGGCAGACGGGATGGAACTGAAAGGGGACCTTCTGAACCTCTAAGCCACTCTTTGACATCTCCCCCACTTCAAAGGCACATTTGGGTATTTAAACAGGGCCTCTGACCCTACCAACTAAGACACTTCTTGACAATATACCTACTGGGAAAGAAACTCTGAACCAGAACCTGCAACCTGCTAAGAGAAGCTGCCTGGCTGCCCAAAGGACTCACCTGACTGCTTTTCTGTAAAGGACTGCTGCCTTGCTGTTGCCCTGCTGCCTTGCTCACCTCTGGGTCTGCTGAGAAATGCTCTCCAAGGGCTTGGATTGAGCTTGCCTCCTGTTTTCTGAAGTCTCAGGGCCAAAAAGACTAAGGGGGTCATTCTGACCCTGGCGGTCATGGACCGCCAGGGCCAACGACTGCGGAAGCACCGCCAACAGGCTGGCGGTGCTTCCTGCCCAATTCTGACCGCGGCGGTAAAGCCGCGGTCAGAAAAGGGAAACCGGCGGTTTCCCGACGGTTTTCCCCTGGCCATAGGAATCCTCCATGGCGGCGCTGCAAGCAGCGCCGCCATGGGGATTCCGACCCCCTTCCCGCCATCCTGTTCCTGGCGGTTCTTACCGCCAGGAACAGGATGGCGGGAACGGGTGTCATGGGGCCCCCTAACAGGGCCCCATAATGATTTTCAGTGTCTGCTTAGCAGACACTGAAAATCGCGACGGGTGCCACTGCACCCGTCGCACCCCAGCAACTCCGCCGGCTCCATTCGGAGCTGGCTTCATCGTTGCTGGGTCTTTCCCGCTGGGCGGGCGGGCGGACTTTTGGCGGTCGCCCGCCGGCCCAGCGGGAAAGTCAGAATGACCGCCGCGGTCATTTGACCGCGGTGCGGTCTTCTGGCGGGGGAACTTTGGTGGGCGGCCTCCACCACCCGCCGAAGTTGGAATGACCCCCTAAATCTCTGCAAAGAACTCCTTGTGCAACGAAAAATGACGCACAGCCTGCCGGAATCTGCGCACAGCCTGCACCGCGTGAGAAAATCACTTCACACCGAACCAAAATGATGCAGCCCAGCTCCACAAGTGGAGATCGACGCAGCGCTAGCATTGCCACCGGAACTTCGACGCACGGCCCACTAGATCGATGCATAGCTGAGCGACAACGACGCAGCCTGACTTCCTGCGAGAGGAATCAATGCAGCGCCTGCCGTGCGACAGAAATTTCCTTGCATCTCCCACCGGATCGACGCAGCTCCTGTGACTTCGTCCTGCACGCCCAGGATTTCTCTGTATCGTCCCCGGAGTGTCTAAATACTCTGCAACCCGAAGAGGATCCAAGTCTGTGCAGCGGAAATCGACACAGAGTCCTTGCAGCGTGAAAAACATTGACGCATCCCAGAAAGGCAACTTTATATGTTCTGCAGATGCTCTATTTACCTGACGCATGGATACCCTATCGGTTGATTAGCTGTGCTTTATAAATCTTGATTGATTGATTGACCTGGTGTAGTAAATACCTGGGATCGTTATACACTGCCCTGTTAAATTCAGAATTTGCAAAAGTTATCGGGTGATGTAATTATGAACATCCAATATTTATCAAGTCTGATTAATTTCAATTCTCCAAAATATGATTACAACTTGAAATGACACATATTTTACGCTATGGAATCGTCTTGTGTGGTAAATATTGCACATCTACCTATCAACTTGTAATGAAGGCCAAAGTCCATATTTGTTTCCACAGGTATAGACAACCTTACTTGTACTTTTAAAATTGGGTATCTAAAGCCCACTTATATTCAGGCCAATGCCTTTCATCTAAGGAACCATGATGCCCTCCTCTCATTAAATACCCGACCAGAGAATAGTAACAAAATAGGGTCCATATTTATACTTTTTTAGCGCCGCATATGTCATTTTTTTATGTAAAAGCGGTGCAAACTTACAAAATACAATTATATTTTGAAAGTTTGCGCCGCTTTTGCGTAAAAAAATGATGAAAATGCGCCGCTAAAAAAGTATAAACATGGGCCTAGGTGTTTAATAAAACCTCAGTGATTAGTGTGGTTCCGTCCCTAAAGCTAAGACGTGTGTTTTTCTTTCTTTCTGGGGATTGTTCACATCTTCGATGAGCTAAACGTGCAATAGAAACAAAGCACATTTTTTAAATGATGCTCAAATATTGACCAATTGCAAAACTGAATCAATAAGGACAAAAACAATGTTTCGGCTACAGCTGAAGTGGGTACTAATACCATGTTATAACAGTTTCAGTTGTGTGATACAATGTTTCATTCCTGCTGGCTCTGCTTCCTTGTCAGTAAATAGATGGCCTCTGAGCAGGTCAAGATGTAAACAACTAAAACATAAAGTAATTTGTCAAGGGATATAACATATTCCTTACATTCGTCATAACAATGCCGCCTACACTCTGCAATCTCACCGGCACAGTGTGGAAACAAAACTCGGGATTTGGATAACCTTTCCGGGAGCTGCCCTGTGGCTGTTAAACATTCTTGAGATAGCCACTGACTGGCACTCATATTAAAAAAACTAAAACTCTTAAAAGTGCGACCACTTGTCAGCACTAAGAAAGTCACAGAACCTGTAATCGTAGATTGTAAGTTAATTGTTAAGAGTGAAATACAGTTTCCCATTTACGAATATGTATTTTATGTCACTAGGAGAATATGTTAATTCCTTATTTAATATGAAGTGTTTTCGATTTAAAACATTACAAGGGAAGTTGTAAAGCATGTGACAATTAGATCTTTCTCAAAATCTTAAAATCTCATACCCTATATAGATATGTTAGCATTATAATAATTACTATTTTTTCAATTCAGGAATACATTCTAAATAACGTGTACACATTGGAAACAGGCCCTGTAGGTGATGGTCAATTGCCTTGTGCAGGAAACAGACTTGCTTATTTATTGTGATACATATTTTCACAGGCTGGTTTATGAGGGTGCAATATGAAAGTTTTTTTTAAAGACTAAACACTATAGAATGTATTGCAAGTGGCCCAATTTTGCAAAGTATCCTTCAGTTTTGTTTATTTTTTGGACTCATGCACCAGTAATTTTGAACTCGAACACTTTGGAGTGCTGCTATCCAGTCCCAGTATATGTGTTCGGACCCCCTAAAACATGTCAAAATCGGCTTAACATCTGATTGGGACATTTAACTATCCTAGAAGGCCATAGACTACAGTGTAGACTTACACCCATGGTATGGAAAGTTTAATGCCACTTGTGGGCTGCAGCCTCTTTATGCCATCCATTGCAGTGGCACTGAAATCATGGCTTCAGACCTAGCCTGTGTAGACTGACTCCTGAAGGGTAAAACCTGCAGTATGACCTGCCAAAATAACACTTTGAGACAGGCAAAGAGCTCCCTTAGAAATGTTAGCAAATCACCCCTAAGTAGGCCTTGTAGCCTACAAGGCAGAGTGCGTGGTATTTAAAAGTAGAAAGTTAGGGGGTTATTCTAACTTTGGAGGAGTGTTAATCCGTCCCAAAAGTGACGGTAAAGTGACGGATATACCACCAGCCGTATTACGAGTTCCATAGGATATAATGGACTCGTAATACGGCTGGTGGTAAATCCGTCACTTTTCCGTCACTTTTGGGACGGATTAACACCTCCTCCAAAGTTAGAATAACCCCCTTAATGTCCCCATCCCCCTACAATAACAAGGCCGCAAAAGCTATTTTCACTGTGGCTGACCTAACTGTTCTATGTAGAAAATCAGAGTACAGATGAAATAGTAATACTCCTAGCCCAGGATGTGGACCAGTTAGAAAAATAATTATCTAACTACTTTCAACAGTTAATAAAAATCCAATTAAATTGTGAAGCATGATTTGTTATACCTATAAAAGAAAATAAACTTTTATAGCCTTAGCCTTTCCCTACCTGAACCTTCAGGAGTCTAAATAGCATCTAACAGCTGGTCAGCCTATACTTGGTCTGAATGAGGTGTAACTGAAGTCTGAAAATCCTCCCAGAATCTACACAATAGGTCAGTTTGAGTGAAAAGGCTGACTTGAATGGGCAGGAATTATGCCCTTGAGCTCAGCAAAATATTTAGGGTGGGAGATTTGATCATCCATTTGGCACAATAGTATCACATCATGCCTGACAGTTCTGTCTGAGGCATATGTACAACGTTTGCACTTTTCAAAGGGCTGAAAGAGGACCAGATAACAATTATGGTGTATCTCCTGTCTGATCACCGAGGGACCCTTTTTTTGTTTTACTAGACTTATGTCTCTTGTTTTGTTGTGGGTCCAAAGCCTGGTTCAAACTGGAGTTTAATGTGAGATGTGGAAGGACATTGGTTATTTCTCTATGACACTCCCATTCATATCCTAGCTCTGTTTAGTGTGGTTCAAAACTTCAGCCATATTGGCATTGCCCTAGGATATAGCATTTCGTGCCTGATTGCAGTAAACTATGCTCCATTATAAAGGCAAGCTAGAGGATTGTAGGAAGATTCTCCAGAAACAGATGTAGATGAAGGGCAAAGAAAACATACAGACCTACTTGAAATGACATTTGTGATGTTAGAGAAACATTTTACACCTAGAGTCAGTGCAGTTTTAGAACATCAGAAGTTATGATCAATAGTAGAAGGAATATAGGAAGAAGTTATGGGTTATGTTGTGGCCTTGAAATGTCTTTCAATAGCTTGTTGGTCTGGGACACTAGGACAATGTCAGATATGACCAGATGGTGAGCTGTACTAATTCAAATGTGTGAAGGAAAAACTATAAAAGCCCCATCATGTGAGTAAGCTATAGACATACCTGTGAAGGACATAGCTTCCACTGTTTCAAAGAAAATTATGGACCGCTACCTCAGAACCTCAGAGGAATGACTAGATGGCAAAAGGAATAAAGGTCGTACCAAAACAGTGGCTGGGAAAATTGGAAAAAACAAATTATGGCAGTGAAGAATCAGGCTGGAATTATGCTGGAAATTAAATGGTACTGTTGCAGACTTGCAGGTTAAAATGTGTGAAGCGGTATACGCACAGCACACAATGTGATATGCAGGAAATGGTAAATGTGAAATTTTGTAAAGGATGCAAGGATAAAAAAAATCTAAACTGTGAAATAATTGGAAGATGTGTGCACAATTGTTCAACAGATGCTGTTAGGAATGAAAGAATTTGAGAATGACAAAAAGGAAATATTACTGTAGGAGGCTGGACTGGCTTGTAGTGAGTACCAAGGGGTACTTACACCTTGCACCAGGCCCAGGTATCCCTTATTAGTGTAGAGGGGTGTCTAGCAGCTTAGGCTGATAGAAAAGGTAGCTTAGCAGAGCAGCTTAGGCTGAACTAGGAGACGAGTGAAGCTCCTACAGTACCACTAGTGTCATATGCACAATATCATAAGAAAACACAATACACAGATATACTAAAAATAAAGGTACTTTATTTTTATGACAATATGCCAAAAGTATCTCAGTGAGTACCCTCAGTCTGAGGATAGCAAATGTACACAAGATATATGTACACAATACCAAAATATGCAGTAATAGCAATAGAAAACAGTGCAAACAATGTATAGTCACAATAGAATGCAATGGGGGTACATAGGGATAGGGGCAACACAAACCATATACTCTAGAAGTGGAATGCGAACCACGAATGGACCCCAAACCTATGTGACCTTGTAGAGGGTCACTGGGACTGTAAGAAAACAGTGAGGGTTAGAAAAATAGCCCACCCCAAGACCCTGAAAAGTGGGTGCACAGGGCACCAAAGTTCCCCAAAGAGCACAGAAGTCGTGATAGGGGAATTCTGCAGGAAAGACCAACACCAGCAATGCAACAACGATGGATTTCCAGACGAGGGTACCTGTGGAACAAGGGGACCAAGTCCAAAAGTCACGATCAAGTCAGGAGTGGGCAGATGCCCAGGAAATGCCAGCTGTGGATGCAAAGAAGCTGCCACCAGATGGTAGAAGCTGAGGATTCTGCACCAACGACAAGGGCTAGAAAGTTCCCCTTTGGAGGATGGATGTCCCACGTAGTGAAAAGTCGTGCAGAAGTGTTTTCCCACACAAAGACCGCAAACAAGCCTTGCTAGCTGCAAAGCTTGCGGTAGGGTTTTTGGATGCTGCTGTGGCCCAGAAGGGACCAGGATGTCACCAATTGCGTCAGGGGACAGAGGGGGCACCCAGCAAGACAGAGAGCCCTCTCAGAAGCAGGCAGCACCTGCAGAAGTGCTGGAACAGGCACTATGAAGTGGAGTGAAACAGTACTCACGCCGCCGGAGGACAACTCAGGAGGTCGTGCAATGCAGGTTAGAGTGCTGTGGACCCAGGTTTGGCTGTGCACAAAGGAAATCTTTGTGGAATGCACAGGAGCCGGAGTAGCTGCAAAACACGCGGTTCCCAGCAATGCAGTCTGGCATGGGGAGGCAAGGACTTACCTCCACCAAACTTGGACTGAAGAGTCACTGGACTGTGGGAGTCACTTGGACAGAGTTGCTGAGTTCAAGGGACCTCGCTCGTCGTGCTGAGAGGAGACCCAGAGGACCGGTGATGCAGTTCTTTGGTGACTGCGGAGGCAGACTACCCCCACAGCATGCACCACCAGGAAAACAGTCGAGAAGGCGGATGGATCAGCGTTACAGTGTCGCAGTAGTCGTTGTTGCTACTTTGTTGCAGTTTTGCAGGCTTCCAGCGCGGTCAGCAGTCAATTCCTTGGCAGAAGGTGAAGAGAGAGATGCAGAGGAACTCTGATGAGCTCTTGCATTCGTTATCTAAGGAATTCCCCAAAGCAGAGACCCTAAATAGCCAGAAAAGAGGGTTTGGCTACTTAGGAGAGAGGATAGGCTAGCAACACCTGAAGGAGCCTATCAGAAGGAGTCTCTGACGTCATCTGCTGGCCCTGGCCACTCAGAGCAGTCCAGTGTGCCAGCAGAACCTCTGTTTCCAAGATGGCAGAGGTCTGGAGCACACTGGAGGAGCTCTGGGCACCTCCCAGGGGAGGTGCAGGTCAGGAGAGTGGTCACTCCCCTTTCCTTTGTCCAGTTTCGCGCCAGAGCAGGGCTGAGGGGTCCCTGAACCAGTGTAGACTGGCTTATGCAGAAATGGGCACCATCTGTGCCCATGAAAGCATTTCCAGAGGCTGGGGGAGGCTACTCCTCCCCTGCCTTAACACCTTATTCTAAAGGGAGAGGGTGTAACACCCTCTCTCTGAGGAAGTCTTTTGTTCTGCCTTCCTGGGCCAAGCCTGGCTGGACCCCAGGAGGGCAGAAACCTGTCTGAGGGGTTGGCAGCAGCAGCAGCTGCAGGGAAACCCCTGAAAAGGCAGTTTGGCAGTACCCGGGTCTGTGCTAGAGACCCGGGGAATCATGGGATTGTCTCCCCAATACCAGGATGGCATTGGTGGGGCAATTCCATGATCTTAGACATGTTACTTGGCCATATTCGAAGTTACCATTGTGAAGCTACACATAGGTAGTGACCTATATGTAGTGCACGCGTGTAATGGTGTCCCCGCACTCACAAAGTCCGGGGAATTGGCCCTGAACCATGTGGGGGCACCTTGGCTAGTGCCAGGGTGCCCACACACTAAGTAACTTAGCACCCAACCTTTACCAGGTAAAGGTTAGACATATAGGTGACTTATAAGTTACTTAAGTGCAGTGTAAAATGGCTGTGAAATAACGTGGATGTTATTTCACTCAGGCTGCAGTGGCAGGCCTGTTTAAGAATTGTCAGAGCTCCCTATGGGTGGCAAAAGAAATGCTGCAGCCCATAGGGATCTCCTGAAACCCCAATACCCTGGGTACCTCAGTACCATATACTAGGGAATTATAAGGGTGTTCCAGTAAGCCAATGTAAATTTGTAAAATTGGTCACTAGCCTGTTAGTGACAATTTGGAAAGAAATGAGAGAGCATAACCACTGAGATTCTGATTAGCAGAGCCTCAGTGAGACAGTTAGTCATAACACAGGTAACACATACAGGGCACACTTATGAGCACTGGGGCCCTGGCTGGCAGGGTCCCAGTGACACATACAACTAAAACAACATATATACAGTGAAATATGGGGGTAACATGCCAGACAAGATAGTACTTTCCTACAATTACCAAAAGGAAAAATGTTCAAAGTTCAGAAAAAGTCAGCTGTTCTGTAATCTAGCACACAGTTAGAGGCACAGGTTCATTCTCAAAGTCTATAGACATTGGTTTCCATCAAATGCTATGTTGGAGTACTGAAATGAAATATTGAGAACATCAAAATCTGAAAAGGAATGAGTTTAGTCATAGCATAATATATCTGGTAAGCTTCACATGGACTCACATGAGGTATAAGAGGGGAGAAGTCTATGAGAGGATACATTTAATGAAAGGATATTGAGTATTCCGGGATAGAGCCACATGCAATTTTTTAATCCCAAATGCTCCCAATCCAGTTGCAGCAAGAAAGGTGGAAACAAATGGGATAAAAAGGAAGAAAACTAATTAAGTATTCCAAAAGTACTTTCAAGTGTCCACAGCCAATTGAAGGTTACTACGGGTTTGACACATAAAATAATACTGAAACCTAAATCTCAGCCAGTACTTTATAATGTAAGACTTGATGACATAAACTTTAAATGATGAGATCCATCACTTATTCAGTCAGAGACTCATGGAGAAAAATATATCCTCTGAATGGCTGGTCACATTGTTTCTTTTCTTGCAAACCAGGGCAAGATATTTTTTTAGCTGTGGACCTGCACAATCTCATCACGTTTCTGTGTTCAGAAAGTCATTACAAAAATTATTGGGGAAGAGAGTGTTACGAAAAAAGGAAGAATGTTCAATGTCATTGATTTGCCATCATAGTACATATAAGTCTCTGCCACTCACATCTTTTGTTACTGCTTTGGAAGTATACAGTCAAAACACTGATGTCAACAATGAAGATCTTGAAGGAAAGTTTTTTTGCAAGTAGTGGATGGACAAGAGAGAACTGTATTGGTTGCTTCTAAGTGGTTACGCTTTGTTTAATACACTGTTCAGTCATAGAACGGGCAGCATCAGCCTTTTCACAGGCTAGCAGGCACTTTCAACATTATGTATAAGAAATTTCATTTGAAATAAAGATGGATCATAAAATGCTGATCCATCTATTCAGATGCAAAGCTGGAACAGGTTGCATGATATTATTGGCACATGAAGGCCATTTAGGTTGCAATAGGAGAAAGTAGGCTAAAAGGCAACCATTTTGAAGACATGCTCTTAATTCCAATGAGAATACATTGTGAAAATATTACTATAGATGTGGGCAGAGTGATTAGGTCAAAAGTGTGAAATAACCACTATTATCTCAAAAGCAAAAGCTGGACAATCCGTGGGAAAAAATACATTCATCTTTAAGGACCTGTACATGCCTTGGATGAATGAGCGAAAGACATGATGGTTTCTACTGATTATCATTCCAGACTAGCTATGTTATTGATTTGAATGTAAGAAGTAATAACATCTTCTGCAACTGAGCTTTTAATTTAAACTCTTCTCAATAGTGCTAGGCAGAAGATTTGCTAAGCAATCTGAAGATGAAACATGAAGAACCATAAGTGTATGTATTATAATATGCAAGCAAATGGAGTGATAGAAAGAGTAAACAGTTTTAATGGAGAGTATACAGCTATTCACAGCAAAAGTTGTGGCAATGAAGGATACTGGGCAATGTTTGTTATGGGTTTACAGAACAATTCCACACTGAACCACTGGTGTTTCTCCCTTTGTATGACTAAAAGTAGAATATAAGCAGGTAAGGTTCTAGCAATGTAGTTGAAAGTATAAAGGACACTATGGGGATATAGAAGTGCTGTGTAACAGTGAGAGAAGAACTGGAGGGAGAACAGGTAATGTGGTAGCTGTTATTATGAAAAACAACACGAAAGTGAAGAAAGCTGAAATAAAGGCGGTCATTCTGACCCTGGCGGTCAAAGACCGCCAGGGCGGAGGACCGCGGGAGCACCGCCGACAGGCCGGCGGTGCTCCAATGGGGATTCCGACCGCGGCGGTAAAGCCGCGGTCGGACCGGCAACACTGGCGGGCTCCCGCCAGTGTACCGCCGCCCCATTGAATCCTCCAAGGCGGCGCAGCTTGCTGCGCCGCCGAGGGGATTCCGACCCCCCCTACCGCCATCCAGATCCCGGCGGTCCGACCGCCGGGATCCGGATGGCGGTAGGGGGGGTCGCGGGGCCCCTGGGGGCCCCTGCAGTGCCCATGCCAGTGGCATGGGCATTGCAGGGGCCCCCGTAAGAGGGCCCCTAAATGTATTTCACTGTCTGCTGCGCAGACAGTGAAATACGCGACGGGTGCAACTGCACCCGTCGCACAGCTTCCACTCCGCCGGCTCGATTCCGAGCCGGCTTCATCGTGGAAGCCTCTTTCCCGCTGGGCTGGCGGGCGGCCTGAAGGCGACCGCCCGCCAGCCCAGCGGGAAAGTCAGAATTACCGCCGCGGTCTTTCGACCGCGGAACGGTAACCTGACGGCGGGACTTTGGCGGGCGGCCTCCGCCGCCCGCCAAGGTCAGAATGAGGGCCAAAGTTCCCTAAACCCTGGGAGTAACACAAACAAAGCAGAATGTGGAGAAATTGAAGAATTGACAAGCATGCATTTTTGCAAACGTATGCAAAGTATGCTAAATGTATCCTTGCCTCTAGATGCTTTTGGGGGCATGAGCATTTGTGTATTTATAGTGTCTACTGAGTGGTGTGTTTTTGTGTGAGAGTTTGAGTGCTGACAGGTCTGTTTGTTTGGAAGGAGATATGTGGAAATGTCAGTTCATTGTTAAGTACAGTGCTGTATTAGAAATTGTTCACAATGTAAAATATAGTAATGTTCATGTGTATTATGAGATGACAGAATGTCAGATGAGAAAAAAAGATGGTCACACTTTAGACCAGTTAAAATAACTATGGCTGTCATTTTTCCCTATTTGTTTATTTTTATGCACAAATAGAGATGGGATACTGACAGAAAGCAATTTAATTTTGTTGTCTGCATTTGAAAAAGTAAAGTATGATTTTTTTGGAGAGACTGACAGTCCTGTGAATCATAACAATCAGACTTACGACTACGCATATTGAATGCAGAAGAACTTAAAACACAAAGCATTGGCAAAGCCAATTGGTCTCACTTTGCAAGTACTAGGCAAACAAAAGGATTGACTTTACCAGTGTCTTCACTGGCTATGTTCAAATTATTAAATATAGTTTTCTATACATTGCAGATGGTAGAGTCACTGCGTGATGCAGAGTGAGATGCATTGTCACATTGTGTCAAAGGGTGCAGAGGACATTTTGAAAGTATGGAAAACAATGGCTTCTGTACATTCTAGTCTGCCATTGCTTTGCATGATTGGACATGATGCAATGCATGCTGCGTCACACAATAAGGCGGCCATCTTGAAAGCTTAAAACACAATGTTTTCTATACTTTTGACATGGCTGGTCACTGTTATGTCTTTGCTACTGCTGGCGGATTTTAAAAGCATCCAGCATTCTCAAAGCCAAAAATGGCTACCATCATGGTGTAAGCAAGCTGCAGCAGGGGAGAAAAACATTCAGAAGAAGAAGTAGTGAGTGGGAACCTTGAGAAATAGAAAGAAAAATAGAGGGGCTGTGTGTGAGAAAATTATTCAAAAGATGACAGAGTGAGGGGGGATCTGGAGCAATTCAAGAAAGGGAAAAACGAACAAGTCATCCAGGAAAAATGGAAAGAGAGGATAACAACCATACACTCCCATGGAGTGGTAAAAAACAAATGATATGTAAAGCTGAAGAGAAAAAGAATAGTCCCCTTATATCAGCTATGTGAAGTTACAGCACAATGAATCAAAATAGCATGGTGAGAGAGTTGTGCTGCAGAAGCGGGACAACACAAAATTGGGAGGAAAACAGCTAATCCAAAAGCAGTACATTGAAGTAGATAAATGAAGATGATGTAGCTGCAAATGTGCAGACCTATGTACTACAATTCCATTTTAAGATGATTTATGTTTTTTGTCTCTTACAGAACTAAAAAACAAAAGATATCTAAAGGTTTGTGGGTGTTTCGCACTTAAATAAATATATAGATCCATACTGGATGTTGCATTTTTACTTTAACACAAAATGAATTTAAATAAATGCTAACAGAAATGTAAAAAAAAAACAATTCCATAAAACCAGGAGCAATGCACATAACAGAAGTCAGGTTTTACACATTTACTAACATCACCAGAATTCTGGTTAGTCTCATTTAATTGTGTACCTGTTTGCTGCGGACATGAAATAAAAGCTTCTCGATTAAAGTGGCAGCTAACATGAAGTGTGGTGGGCAGCCTGCAGGTCAGTGAAGTCTGTGGTTTCTGCTCCTCAAATGGAGGACTGCCAACAATACTTAGTCCGACAGGCGGCGATCTTGCTGGCTTTAGTGGAGGCGTTGCTGCAATGTGTCTATTGAAGGCAGTGAAGCTTTGCTGAGCAGGCACCATGGGTGTTGCGCCCACTCTGCAAAGATTATTTTTTATTTTTTTAAGAATAAATTCCAAGAACTGGAGTTTATTCATGGAACACTAAAATCATTTACCCCGATGAAGAAGGAGTTTTCCCCCTGTGTGAGGACCATTTAGTGATTTCCCTGCCTGAGGTTGCCATGCCTTTCATGGTGGCCCAGGGAAGGGAACTCTGGTGACAGCGGCCTCAGTCTAAATAGGGTGTGCAGACCATCACTTTGACATGACAATCCAGTGGCAGAAGTTCCATCATGTCAGATGGTTCCAACGAGGGAGCCAGTGGAAGCTCTTCCATTGGAAACCCAGCACTCAATTAAACAAAGCAGGGGGAACTCATTTGCAGCTGTGCCCCTGCTCCACCAAACTCTAAATGCCCCCTTTAGTTTAAAAGGAGTGTGTAAAAGCTGTGAAAAGGAATGCTACCCAGGTAGGCAACCGTACAACTAAAACCATAAATATGGGCTCAGCCAGGAACGTGATCGTCCATCAAAGATAATACATGTGTAACTGGTATTTGAAAGAGTTGCAAGGTCATTGTATGTATATTGCTTCCAATATTACACTATTAGACATGTGGGAGAGAAAAAAGTGCACTTTTGGCTTCATAGCAGCTTCTATCAGTCTTCACTACACTTAATCCCCACCTTCAATGGTGAGGAATAAAGTAGTAGATCAACAAAAATTTGGAAAGTCTATACATCCATTTACAAGTCATAGACCATGATGTTGTTGTAATCCATAATGTTTACATATAAAAGTAGTAGCCGTTAGGAGATGTTGCTAAGTTCTAGAGGTGAAGGAGTGCATGTTCTGTGAAGGAATGTTGACGTGAGACAGTTGAAGGGAGACGCTGACTTGTATGGATGCGTGTGTGGGTTCACCATGTATTTATTCCTCTGAAACGAATAAATTGAAAACATACATACCTGATACTTCTGGAATTCAGAGTTCTTCCACATGTGAAAAAACTACTACATGTTTGGCGATGTGGGACTAAGCCATGTTGTGATTTACCAGATGATCTGATGCATTGTTGTTTCCTGTTCGCTGCATGTCAGGCAGTTGCTGGAGGTGTGCTTATTAGGATGTGACAGAGATCCTGTTGAATATCGAGGGCACTGTTTTGTGTTTTTTTTCAGAGGAGTTGGCTCCACTCTATGTTGTTGGTTGGGATGACGGGAGGATTGATGATGTGCTGGTGATGTGCTGCCTGACCCCAGGCAACATCAACGCAATAGGAAATTCGTCAAGACATTACGAGGTACATCACAGTAACGTCACTTTGCGGCCTGTTTCTAGGCAACCCGATGCACCACATTACGCTCTGCACATCAAAAGGTAATATTATATAAGGATAAATGTAGCGACCATTTTAAATTGACTAAATCGACAAAAACTCCATGTAGCAGTATACTTATAATTACAAAGGTAGTCTTACTATAAAATAAATAAATAAAAGAAGATTTTCAGCCACATTTGAATCCCAAATGCCATAATGTCAGTAAGATCTTTCGTATATTAAGACTACTTTTTATTTTCTCTTTCCGATATTTTTGATAACATCCTATATATCGTTTTAAGAATATGGCTAGTGGGGGATATGTACAACAACCATCATATTTTTTGCCAAATCCTGGCAAACCAGCTTTGGAGTGGAAACAATAGTTTCAGGCATTTTTAAATTATTTGGTGGCGATTGATACGAATGGCTTGATACTAATTTGCTTGGAAACGAAGGTCTAAATATATTCGATCATTTGCTAGCATAAAACCTCCAAATGACTCAGGTGCTTGGAATGTTTTTATTGAAGCTGAGAAAAGATTGTCCAGACATTTTTCACAAGGACCCAACATCGTTCTTGAACATTTAAATTCTTACTCACGAAAACAGGATATGGGAGAAACCATTGACAAATATATTGTAGCATTGAGGGTGTTGGCTAGCACTTGGGAATTGAATAACTCTGTGGATCAATATATATGTGATCAAATAGTGTTGAATGTGTACATTAAGAAAACCCAGGAACATTTACTATGTTGCACTGACCCCACACTTGAGGAGACTATTAGGGCATTAAACATTCAGTTCATTCAGTAAAAGTGTTACAATGTGCAAACGTTTGGAAGCAAATGAAAGTGTGAAAATCAATGCTGTGGTTGATGATGTCAAGGTGAATGTAGTTAAAAAAATACAAGTAAGCGAAAAAAGTAAGAAACTAAACTTTGGCAGTGGAAATCGTTTTAGATGTGGATCGAATAATCACATAGGAAATAATGCATTTTGTCCTGCACAAGGAAATAAATGCAACAATTGTAACAACATAGAACATTTCAGAGGAGTATGTAACAGTATGAGAAATTAAACTAAGGTCAATTGTGTTTCAGAAGTAATTTCAGAGTCACCTGAAAGCAAAAAAGTAGTCACTATACTTACCTTGGAAGTAAATTATGATGCAGGTGTTATGGAAAGTACGAAAGGGCCTTATGATATGATGAAAATAGGTCAAATTGAATTAAAAATCTGGATGGATTTAGAGTCACCTCAAGAAGTACCTTCAAGACCTTGTGGCAAGGAAAGCAGCTTAAGAAAACAAATATAGGAGCTGTTGCTTATGGTAATTCTGAGATTATAACCTTAGGTTATTTTGAAGATAATTTGTGCTTTAGGAATGGAGAAATAGTCATGAAAATGTATTTAGTGGTTAAGGGAAAAAAACATTATGGGATGGGTTGATCAAGGCAAGCTTGGTGTTGTGTTGAAGCCTGGCGCTGATACCTGCATAATTTTAGTTGAACAAATAAGAGACACTGTGAAGGAAATTTTAGACAAATATTCTCAAGTTTTTCAGAGTAAAATTGGAACATTAATTGGATTTGAATATGAAATAATTTTTTGAAAAGATGCTATTCCTTTAGTGCATCAAGTGCAAGATATTCCCTTATGTGTTGGAGATCAACTAAGGAAACACGTGGATCAACTGTGCAAAAATGGAATAATAGAACCTGTGAATGCAGCCCAATGAAAATGGGTGAGTGTAGTCATTATTACCAAGAAAAGTAACGGCAACATAAGGTTTTGCGTTGATTTGAGGTCTTTAAATAAAAGTATTGTTGTAGAGTGTCATCCCATCCCTAAAATTCATTAGGTATTAACCATGCTGGGGGAAGCTAAATATTTTAGCAAAATAGACCTTAAGTCTGCATATTATCAAGTACCCCTAAAGAAAGAGTCACAGTTACTAACTACATTTAGCACACCATGTGGGGCTTATAAATATTTGTGATTACTCTTCGAGCTAGCATCTTCAGCTAGCGTGTTCCAGAAACTGATGTATCATCTGTTTAAAGATATCCCTGGGGTGAAAGCTTTTCAGTATGATATCTTGATTTTTGCTAAATCTGAACTGGACCAAAACTATATCTTAGATAAGGTGTTGTCTGTATTAAGAGATAATGGCATGACTGTCACACATGACAAATGTACACTTTTTACTGATTCTGTAGAATATTTAGGTCATAGTATCTCCACAGAGGGAATAAAACCAAAGGAAGAGCTCATCAAAGTTTTGAGAGAGATACCTATCCTAACAACAAGGAAGAACTTAAATTGTTCATCGGTTTAAGTGATTACTTTGCCAGGTTTGTTGGAGGCCATGAAACATTTATAGAGTCACTTCAGAAACATTTAAGAAAAAAGAGAAACTTACATGGGATGAGACACAAGAAAAAATGTTAATTTGGGATTAAGGATATGCTCACTAAAGTTCCTCCTCTGAAAACATACATAAGTAATTGTAAGTGCATTATATCACTAGATGCCAGCACTGTTGGATTGGGAAAGTTCTTTGTCAGAGAAATGGTTCTGAAGATCATACTATTTCTTTTGCAAAGAGAGTACTCTCAAAGGTTGAAAAAAGACATAGCCCCATAGAGAGACACTCACTTGTGTTTGGCCGATTGAAAAATATAAAACCTACATTTGGGGCACAAAATTTGTTTTGTGTGCAGATCATAAATGACTACAATTTTTATTAAGTGAGAAATGTTGGTCTGCAACATCCCCATGATTAATAAGAATTCTTTTGAGATTGCAAGAGTATAATTTTTAAATTAGATATATTCCAGGCAGCACTAATGTGAGAGCGGATTGCATGTCAAGACTACCTATTAATGATAATGATGAGAAAAATTATGTAGATGATGAATATGCAGTGGCTAGTTCAGATGTTACTGAAGCATGTCAAGGAGTCATTAACGAGGATGATTGGAATAGAGCATGTTCAGGGGATGACATCCTCAAGAAAGTCGAAAATGTTCTTAGTGATGGTTGGCCTGCTCTCAAACATTGCAACAGGTGTGGCCATCCTTTAAAGCAGAGGGGCCCCCCCCCCCCCACCTTTTACCCCTCGTAAAGAGTGTCTGTCAGGCTGAGCAAAGATCAGCCTGACAGACACTCTTCATGTTCAGGTCAGGCAGCCAGGAGCAGACATGCGCGATTTGCGCAGACTCCTGGCTGCCTGAGCTGAACTTTGCTGACCTGAAGAGGTCACAGCTCCTATGGGCGTGACCTCCTCAGCTCAGCAAAGGTGCCTCGAGGCCCTCCCCCATTGACTTCGACCTGGGTGCTTCAGGTTTAAGCCCTGAAGCGCCCAGGGCAAGTGTTAATCAGTGACACTTCGTCACAGAGTGGGGTGGGGTCAGCAGCCTCACTGACCCCATCCCACTCTGTGACGAGGCTCGGACGGCTGCCTTCCCTCACTGGCTGACCTAAGGTCAGCCAGTGAGGGAAGGCAGCTGTCCCAACCCTCCTGGGACCTCCGAGGCTGAAGGTAAGTGTGTGTGTGATCTTTTTTAATGAATGTTTGTTGTGTGCATGTATGTTTGAATGTTGATGAGTGTTGTTAATGGATGTGTGTCCGTGCATGCGTTCATGTGTGTGTAAGAGTGAGTGTGCTTCCCGCCCACCCCCCTCCCTCCTAAAACTGCCAGCCACCACTGCATTTCAAAGGTGAACTACATATCTTTTATCAAATGCAGGGGCATATTTATACTCTGTTTGCGCTGAATGTGCGTCAAACATTTTGACGCACAATCGGCGCAAACCATGCACCATATTTAAACTTTGACACCTGAGCCCGCGAATGCCAAAATTCCACCGTGTGTGTCATTTTCTGGATGCGGAAAACCACCTTGCGTTCATGACATGCAAGGTAGGCGGTCCCATCCAAAAAATGACTTAAACTCCTGTGCGCCTTATTTATGCAACCTCGCAAAAATCCTGCACGGCCAGGAGGCGGAGGCGGAAAATGACACACAGCCCGATTTGTGTAAAAAAATAACGCCTGGGTCAGGGCAGGTGTTAAAATGGGGCAAACACACCTGTACTTAATGAAAACACACAGAAGCAACAGCAGAGCTCCAAAAGGAAGACATGGAGATGCTTTTCATACAGCACGCACGCAGACCACAGGACCAACAACAGCAGCTTCCAAAACACCAGCAGGGACCCCTAAGGCAACGCAGAAGGCAGGAGAGGATATTCCGCACCCGGACAAACCTTCTGGGACTCCGCCAACAAGACATCATTCAGAGGTACAGGCTCAACTGGCAAGCCATTCAGCAGCTGCTGCACAACATTGAGCCACAGTTGGCACCCAGCTTGCAGACACCCTGCACCATTCCACCAGAAACCAAGCTGCTAGCTGTACTCCACATGTTGGCAAGTGGCTCCTTTCAAACCACTGGTGCCCTGGTTGCTGGGACCTCACAGTCATCATTCTCCACCTTCCTACCCAAAGTATTGGATGCCATCATCTCCCTCACACCCTGCCACATCAGCTTCCCCAACACACAGCAGAAGCAGCAGGAGACAAAACAGGGGTTTTACCAAATTAATGGCTTCCACACGTCCTTGGTGCCATTGACTGCACACATGTACGCATTGTGCCACCTGCTGTAACCGAACATCTATACCGCAACAGGAAGCACACACACTCCATCAATGTGCAGGCCATTGCCGATCACCAGGGTTTGATCACCAACATCGTGGCAAAGTATCCTGGGAGTGTACATGATTCATTCATCTTCCGTCACTGCACCATCAATCAACACTTCCAGGATGGACAATATGGAAATGGCCTACTTGTTGGTAAGTACAGAAACCCAGTTATATACACACTGCACAGCAACCCTCTAGGACACACAACACATACACCACGACATCGACACGTGGACAGGAAGACAATGAGGTAGTGACACCGCTAGGCATGTTTGATATCCTTACCCAATGGGATACACACCTATTGAAAAAATGACAGTTCCAAATAACAACAGATGCCACTCCACAGACAAAAGGGGACAACTTAAAACAACACAATGACAAAGACATGGCCCCAACTGGCAGTACAATTTGGAAGATTAATCTTTCAATATCACATCAATAACACTCAATCAAACACCCTTCCAACCAATACGTACCGTGTAAGGGGTGTGTAATGTGTTTTGCTGCAGGTCAAACACCATGACACACATAGCATGATGATGACTACAATGAAGGTCACATGCAATCATTGAGGCTGTACCAATATCTCACATCACTCCTGCTCTCACATTGCCCACTACCAATAAGCAAGTGGACGGTGCGAAGAACACATATTGATGGGACAATAATGAAAGTGCACATTTCTACACATACGCATTGCGACAAATTAACACACACACACCAGATGTACAGGCATACGGACCTTCTGCAACTCAAAATGACAACCTCACAACCAAGTTAGCCATCTGAACTAGAACATGTTCAGTAGTATAGGTACACGTTGCAACCTGAGTCGACTTGGCAAGGGCAGAGAAATAGGTCTGCAGTGAACTTGTCACACATGTGAAATTAGTGCATAGTCAATTGTCAACACGTCAGTGCTGACAACGCACGGAGATGTGTTGTACATTGTCACCTTGCCAAATCTAAGTGTCTCACTGATGGTTAAATAATTCTATTGCAGATGTGAAATTGGATGGGATGCCCAGGGTATATAGATGCAACCATGTTGAAACCACTGTGGAATTTAATCTGTGTATGGACGTATCATCTCACCCCCATTTAAGACACAGGGACACCTATTTCACATGACACAATGCAAGGAAGTACACAATGTACTGCAACTCAACAAAAATACTGCAGACATCCGGTCAACAGCCAAACACCCGTTCAGATGAGGAAACAACCCAATGCTGATGGTACATCCTAGAAGCCTAGGATTCCACACAATAACAAAAACACTGATGAGTCACAGACAACACAAGAGAACCACTGCCATGCAAAGTGATAATTATGGTGCAAGGTACATCAACATGTTCTCACTCATTTTCTCTTTCAGCTGATCAGGGGTATGGGATCCAGCCATGGTTCATGACCCCATTTGCAAACCCAAGCACTGCAGCAGAGCGTGCCTTTACTGAGGTACATAGGAGGACACGCACCATAGTCGAGAGGACCTTTGGCATCCTGAAGTCAAGATTCAGGTGCCTCGACATCACCGGAGGCAACCTCCTATACTCACCAGAAATGGTGTGCAAAATAATTTTTACCTGTGCCATCCTGCACAGCATATGTGTAAGAAGGAACATTACCCTATATGAACCTGACCCACAAATGCCTGAAGAGGAGGAAGAGGAGGATGCTGTCCATCAACATGAGAGGGACCATCCAAACACAGCTGCAGGATTACGTCGGAGACAAAATATTGTCCAAAATTTCTTTTAACTCTACTCATCCATCACCACTGTCTTACCATATGTCAATAAACACCTATACTATTCACTATATCATGGTCTGGATAATAATTTTTGCATAACATTATCTCTAATTATCAGAATCAGAGTGTGGCCTCATGGAGCATTGCTGGAATACAGATTAGGACACAGAAAAATCCAAATCTATTTTGATGCGTATGAATGTACAGCCACATTCACACACACTGTAAATGACATATATCCTGAACATTTCACATTTGAAGAGCAATAGCAGAGGACCACACCTATTTCACACATACGTGTTGGCAACATGGTTTATCGCAGCATATGGCACACAACTAAGACACCATCAGTCAATAAGGGAAAAAAATGCCTCATACACGAGGCAGTGTATGTGCTATTGCATTGGTGACAAGAAGGTATGACCAGACCCTTGACAGCAGTAGGTCTTACATCACCTATCTTTGCAAGGACTATGTGTGACAAGATTTCCATATAAGCAGCAAATTGATAGCACAAGTGCCCCAGGTATGACTACCATTGCTCACATGACATCCCCTGCACATGGCAGCCCATGTCCTAAGTCCAGCCACACCCATGTTCCCTGTCTCAGCCCACTCTTCTTCAGAGGTCCCTGTAATGGGAATATGTGTACCCAGATAATCCCTCCTCTACACACACCCAGACTCACAATGTTAATCCAGTGTGCTTTCCTCTTTAGTATGGTATGCCATAGTCATTGTACTTCTGTCTTCATGGACGTCAGGTTAAAAATGCACTGCCTTGTAGTCTGTAGGACCTGTAATCACCTGTACATTGCATCCCATGTGAAAGGTACTGTTGGCCCTTTGAACTTGAATCTCACTTACAGGAATTGTGAGAGACAGATGCTGCACACACCTGTGAGGACCTCCATGGAAACCAGCCATTTGAACATGCACTGCCCTCGCAGCTGCCTGGAACAGCATAGAAGCTGCCATTTTATCTATAACACTGTTATGCATTGCTGTAAAAATCAGCTGTGTAACACAGCCCTTGGGTTAATGTGTTACGTTCCAACACACAGGAGAAACAGAGTTTTCAGTTTCCACAGTGTTGTTCCTCCTTTGACCATTCTCAGTCTGACCACTGTGTATTTACCTTGTTAAATGTTTGGATCCTGTTTGATCCTGCATCCTGTTAGCCTAACTGGTTCCTGTCTTTGCGTTACCCTAAAGGTTCATTGTGGCTACATTTGTATCATAGTTGCTTTCCCAACCCTCACTTTCCTCCTGGGGTATTGTGTCAGGTGGGTCTACAATGCATACTCAAATACATTGTATAGCATAATCAGTTTATTTATTGTACCATGGGGGGGGACTTGTCTCCAAATAGCTGAATCATGGTCTATCCCTTGTCTGGGTTTCATGTATGCATG
The DNA here is from genome assembly GCF_031143425.1 of Pleurodeles waltl. Taxonomy (NCBI): domain Eukaryota; kingdom Metazoa; phylum Chordata; class Amphibia; order Caudata; family Salamandridae; genus Pleurodeles; species Pleurodeles waltl. Next base: position 145,157,336 of record NC_090444.1, on the reverse strand, counting down.
AGTGACAAGACAGTGTACCATGGCTGTATGCATGGATTGGGTATGGCGCCTCCAGCACAACAAACAACGTCAGATAATGTGCATGAAATGTCTACACATGTTAGGACCCTGACAGTCCACACACTGATTCACATTGCTCTCATCATTTTGATGGGGCTTGCGTGGTGAATAGCTGTGAGATTAATCAGCACAGAGGCACTGATGTTCCCAGATGCAGTGGGAATTTTAGAGGCCAACCTGTGTACAAATGTTGTGAGGACACCTGCAGGTATAAGAATCCTGAGACATTAACTTTGTCAGCACACCAAGGTTGCCCTGTTGTCAGCCTCATAACACGTCTGCAGTGACAGAGCTGGACTATCCCCATGTCTGTTCTCAATTCCTCATTGGCTTTCCTTCTCTTGATCTGCGAAGGATACTTTGTAGATACAGGAAATGGCTCAACAGACTCATGACTATACCTGCACGTAACTGTGACAACATAGACCCCAATAATGATACAGGCTAAACATTGGCCCACACACATGAACCAGACGCCTCTGTGCATTTTACCACTGGAAATATGTGAACACGTGCTGCTCGGTCTGCTGGTCCTCCACTGCCACAGGAGGAACATGGCTCATTTATATGACTCCAACTGTGGTGTAACATTACAGTTGTGTTTTATATTTGGGACTCAGTGTCACAAACATGGTACCCACATAGCATTATCCCATGCCTGACTCATGGTGGGTAAACAAACAAGTGCCTAGGAAGTAGTATCCAACATTCCAGGACATGTGATTGCTACGTTTTGGAACATTGCCATGAACAACCGTCTGCTATCTATCCTGTGCATGCTTTGTCATTGGTGGTGCATATGTTCCAAAAAACCTAGGAAGTGCACACAGCAGTTGTTGCTACGTGTATGACTAACACATGTCCTCTCTCATTTCCACGCTGAACAGCATCTGAGGGTTGGACACATCGAATACACATGCATACAAGCAGATTTGCAAAAATGCATCTTTTGATGGTCACACAGTGGGACAACAACAATAGTAGTAGCCAAATCACACACATTGACCCATAGGCATTGAGTTACTGTATTGAGTTGGGTCGCCTTGCTATCCTCTCTTGATGCAAAACATGCCCAAACTGGGTAATACCTATTTGTATCCCACACATTTGGCCATCAATTGCGTCAGTGAAGAGTGCAAATCCGGTACAACAAGTAGAGGATCACGGTCCACAGTAGTATGATCTGTCACATGTGCCCATACACCGTGATGCCCAATGTGGGTGCAATCAGCCTATCTCAGTATTGTCACAACTGTCACGTACTATTACAAATGAGAAATTACCCAAACCCAGTTAAAGACAGAAATTTCTACGCATATGCGTCAAAAAAAGACGCTCATGTGTCAAAAAATGACTCATATGCATCGAAATATGACGCACATTGCCATGAAACATCCATTGGCCCTGAGCGGTAATTCCCACACTGGACCCACTGAAATTGGTTAAGTATGAAACATATTTAAAAATATGGATGCAGGGTTATTTCTCAGCATGTAAGCGTCATAATATTTTGACGCATAACAATAAAAACGCTCCGCATTTGAGGCAGGAAGTGATGTAATAGGATATCCTGTTTACAGAATTGGTACAGTGGGTGTACTTTCACTTTCACTTTGCAGTCTGTGATATTTCCTGACTGTGTGGCTGTGTTTTGACTTGTCTCTCTGTGCATTTTGTGAATTTTCCTCCAGTTTGGTCTTTAACCCGTAGGGTGCCTTGGACGAGGTCACCTCGTCCTACACCCGGGAACTGGGGGGAGCGCTACCGCTCCCCCAATGTGCACCCCACCCACCCCCCCAAGGCAGGGATGGAAGGGGAAGCCCTTCCCCTTCCACCCCCGACCCCCCCTGTGACGTCAGTGCGCGAGTGCGCGATGATTTGTCACAGGGCCTCCTCCCATGCGATCGGAAGAGAAATGCTTTGCATTTCTCTTCCGATCATGTGGGGGAGGCCGAGAGAGGCTTCAAAGGGAAGGAAAGTTATTTCCTTCCCTTTTAAGTCTCTCTCTGCGTTTTGGCAGCCGGATTGAAAGCAATCCGGCTGTCAAAACGCCCACTAGACACCAGGGATTTTCTTTTTTCTTTTTGTAACTGACGTAAGGGAGCGACCCCTTTCGCAAGGGTCGCTCCCAGGTGGGGCATTTTTTTGGAAGGCCTTTTCTGCCCCCCCTGGGGGCAGATCTGCCGATTTTAGGTCACTCTGCCCCCAAGGGGGCAGAAACCACTAGGCACCGGGGATTTTTTTTTTGCGCCAATGTCACGCAGGGGGAGCAACCCCGTAGGCAAGGGTCGCTCCCGGGGGAGGGTTGGGGGGCAACTTTATTTTAGGCCATTTCTGCTCCCCCTGGGGGCAGATTGGCCTATTGTTATTAGGCCGATCTGCCCCCAGGGGGGGCAGAAACCTCTAGGCGCCAGGGCAATTTTTTTTGTTGTGTTTTTTTTTTGTTTGTTTGTTTTTTTAGAGATAGGGAGCGACCCATTAGGCAAGGGTCGCTCCCCTGGGGGGCAAATTGTATTTAGACCATTTCTGCCCCCCTTGGGGGCAGATCGGCTGATTTTAGGTCAATCTGCCCCCAAGGGGGCAGAAACCACTAGGCACCGGGGATTTTTTTTTTTGCGCCAATGTCACGCAAGGGGAGCGACCCCGTAGGCAAGGGTCGCTCCCGGGGAGGGGTTGGGGGGTCAAATTTATTTTAGGCCATTTCTGCCCTCCCCCCCCGGGGCCGCCTGAGCTAGAGGCCAAAATCCACAGGTAGGCACTTTGCGAAAAACACCTCTGTTTTCTGTGAAAAAATTTGATGTGTTCACGTTGTGTTTTGGGCCATTTCCTTTCGTAAGCGCTAGGCCTACCCACACTAGTGAGGTACCATTTTTATTGGGAGACTTGGGGGAACGCTGGGTGGAAGGAAATTTGTGGCTCCTCTCAGATTCCAGAACTTTCTGTCACCGAAATGAGAGGAAAAAGTGTTTTTTTGGCCAAATTTTGATGTTTGCAAAGGATTCTGGGTAACAGAACCTGGTCAGAGCCCCACAAGTCACCCCATCTTGGATTCCCCTGGGTTTCTAGTTTTCAAAAATGCGCTGGTTTGCTAGGTTTCCCCAGGTGCCGGCTGAGCTAGAGGCCAAAATCCACAGGTAGGCACTGTTTTCTATGAAAAAATGTGATGTGTCCACGTTGTGTTTTGGGGCATTTCCTGTCGCGGGCGCTAGGCCTACCCACACAAGTGAGGTATCATTTTTATCGGGAGACTTGGGGGAACACTGGGTGGAAGGAAATTTGTGGCTCTTCTCAGATTCAAGAACTTTCTGTCACCAAAATGTGAGGAAAATGTGTTTTTTTAGCCAAATTTTAAGGTTTGCAAAGGATTCTGGGTAACAGGACCTGGTCAGAGCCCCCCAAGTCACCCCATCTTGGATGCCCCTAGGTCTCTAGTTTTTAAAAATTCACTGGTTTGGTAGGTTTCACTAGGTGCCGGTTGAGCTAGAGGCCAAAAGCTACAGGTAGGCACTTTTAAAAAAACACCTCTGTTTTCTTTCAAAAATGGTGATGTGTCCACGTTGTGTTTTGGGGCATTTCCTGTCACGGGCGCTAGGCCTACCCACACAAGTGAGGTATCATTTTTATCGGGAGACTTGGGGGAACGCTGGGTGGAAGGAAATTTGTGGCTCCTCTCAGATTCCAGAACTTTCTGTCACCGAAATGTGAGGAAAACATGTTTTTTTAGCCAAATTATGAGGTTTGCAAAGGATTCTGGGTAACAGAACCTGGTCAAAGCCCCACAAGTCACCCCATCTTGGATTCACCTAGGTCTCTAGTTTTCAAAAATGCACAGGTTTGGTAGGTTTTACTAGGTGCTGGCTGAGCTAGAGGCCAAAATCTACAGGTAGGCACTTTGCAAAAAACACCTCTGTTTTCTGCCAAAAATTGTGATGTGTCCACGTTGTGTTTTGGGGCATTTCCTGTCACGGGCGCTAGGCCTACCCACACAAGTGAGGTATCATTTTTATCGGGAGACTTGGGGGAACATAGAATAGCAAAACAAGTGTTATTGCCCCTTGTCTTTCCCTACATTTTTTCCTTCCAAATATAAGAGAGAGTATAAAAAAGACGTCTATTTGAGAAATGCCCTGTAATTCACATGCTAGTATGGTCACCCCGGAATTCAGAGATGTGCAAATAACCACTGCTCCTCAACACCTCATCTTGTGCCCATTTTGGAAATACAAAGGTTTTCTTGATAGCTATTTTTCACTCTTTATATTTCAGCAAATGAATTACTGTATACCCGGTATAGAATGAAAACGCACTGCAGGGTGTAGCTCATTTATTATATCTGGGTACCTAGGGTTCTTGATGAACCTACAAGCCCTATATAGCCCCGCAACCAGAGGAGTCCAGCAGACGTAACAGTATATTGCTTTCGAACATCTGACATTGCAGGAAAAAGTTACAGAGTAAAACGTAGAGAAAAATTGTGTTTTTTTTACCTCGATTTCAATATTTTTCTTTTTCAGTTGTTATTTTCTGCAGGAAACCCTTGTAGGATCTATACAAATGACCCCTTGCTGAATTCAGAATTTTGTCTACGTTTCAAAAATGTTTAGGTTTCTGCGATCCAGCATTGGTTTCACACCCATTTCTGTCACTGACTGGAAGGAGGCTCAAAGCACAAAAAATTGTAAAAATGGGGTATGTCCCAGTAAAATGCCAAACTTGTGTTGAAAAAATTGGTTTTCTGATTCAAGTCTGTCTGTTCCTGAAAGCTGGGAAGCTGGTTATTGTAGTACCACAAACCCTTTGTTGATGCCATTGTCAGGAAAAAAAACACAAGCCTTCTTCTGCAGCCACTTTTTCCCATTTTTAAAAAAAAAACGAAATATTCACTGTATTTTGGCTAATTTCTTGGCCTCCTTCAAGGAAACCCACAAAGTCTGGGTACCTCTAGAATCCCTAGGATGTTGGGAAAAAAGGACGGAAATTTGGTTTGGCTAGCTTATGTGGACAAAAAGGTATGAGGGCCTAAGCGCGAACTGACCCAAATAGCCCAAAAAAAGGCCTGGAACAGGAGGGGGAAAAGGCCTGGCAGCGAAGGGGTTAAATTGTCTTTTTGTGTTTCATAACTGTCTGTGGTATCCTGTCTTAGTGTTCGTTTGGTCATTTGTGGTGTCAACATTTGTCTTTGTTGTGTTGGGAGTCTGTTGTGGGTAGTGTTAGTTTGGGTATAGTTGGGCTGTGTTCTTAGTTATTTTGCATTTTCCTGTCCTACTTTCCCTCTATTCTCCTCTGTACCCCTTTATTCCCTCGTTTTGGTGCAAGCATGTTGGGTAGGCCTCGTCTTGGCAGGATGGGAGAGGAAGAGCTGGGTGGGTTTATTTGGCTGGTATGCCACTTCCTACCCTTAATGATAGAGGCAGGTGGTCGTGTGATACAAGGCTATCACACAGAGGCAAGGAGGCTCCGGTGGGGAAAGGTGTTGTACCATCTCAAGAGAATCTACAACACACCGCGCAATGACCACCAGCTGAAGCACCGCTGGGCTGAACTTGTTGCCAGTGAGCAAGACCTGCTGGACCACCTGGGGATTGTGATTGGTGACCCTGTTGGTAAGTACAAATCAGAGTAATGTGCACGTTTAAATGCTCTGTAGTGACAACAGCTGATTTGTTCATATGCTGAAGGCAATGTTTTTGAACATGTGGAATGCTAGTTAAACATACAGGGGCATATTTCTACTTTATTAGCACCGCAATTGCGACATGTTTTGAAGCAAGAGCGGCGCAAACTTACAAAATACAATTGTATTTTGTAAGTTTGCGTCACCTTTGTGTCAAAAAGCAGCACAAATGCGGTGCAAAAAATGTATAAATATGTGCCACAGTTGCCTGTGAGGTATACAATATTTCCGACACATTACCGTCATTTGTTGACGCAACAGCTAGACTAACTTTCAAAACACAACAGGAGCCTGTAAATTAGTGCTGTTTTCACATCAATTGATGATGCCAATGTGGCTCTAACATATGTTTCATGCATGGCCTTGGGTGTATCAGGAAACATATGTTTGAAATCCAGATATTTTCAAGAAATAATGTGTCCCTCAATTTTTTCGGATACATGTCTGAACTGGATTCTGACCTCAGGTAACATCTTTGACTGATATTTAGAGTTTGTAGTGCCACATTTAAATTAGGGAGGAATGGCAAAAGGTATGCACACGGGTTCATATCTCTATGGTTGGTGCAATTTACCATAGCTGTGGCACATCAAATGAAGAAAATGATAAAAATTGAGGGCTAACAACTGTCCCTGGCCTGCTGTATATTGTACCTGTGTGTCTTACATTGGTCTTAGTCACAATGTCTGGGTGACTGGTATTGCAGTCCTCACTGAAAGAGGCTTGGAATGTCTCTCATGGATACACATGATGAGAGGAATCCACTCCATGAATTAGTCTGCTAACTAATGAAGGAGCATGTTTGCCACCACATGATAGTTAGGGCCACTGCATGTGTGCAGATATGAGTGTCTCACTCTCTGGAGTCCCTGGGTCTGTACATGATTGCAGTGGTATGTAGGATGCAGTATCATCATGTCTGAGAGGCTTGACTTTCTGAGTTAATCTTACACATAGTATTTGTATTTGGAAGTGTTGTACAGTGCACAGACATTGAGCACATTTCTCCCTTCCATGCCTTGCAGGTGGACCTGCACCCTACACTATCGGAGAGGTGGCTCGATTTGCAGACCCAGACATCTCCAGTAACTATTGATATTTCTATTCTGTGTTGTGTTTGCTGATGATGTGTGATTGACTCCTGTGTGTTGGACACATAGCAAGGTGTGATGCGCTGTTCAATGATCGGTTTTGTTTCTTGAGTGGAGTATCATTTTTTCCCCATCTTTGAGTTGGCCAATCCTTATCGTATTTGTCATAATTTGGGATTGTAGGTCAGTCCTGGAGGCACGCCAATGTGAATAGGGATGAGTTATGTGGATAAAACTTGAAATCAGAAAATGTAGCAGTGGACCATATTAGTGATTTAGTCAGCCAGTCAGTCCCTGATTCTCCCAGAATAAGGATGCCAAAGTCTTACCCACAGACTTCAGCTTCCCTATTCACTAATGAGCATGTTTGACTGTATGTTTAACTTCCTAGCAGCATGTAGCTCCACATGTTGTGCTACGAGTATGAGGCACTTGAGTACAATGGCCTAGGTGTGCATGCAGCTCATGGCCAGAGGTCTCTATCTGTTTGTTGTAAGTCATGGTGTAGGTTTGGGAATAGTGTACCTAGGACTGATGATCCAAGTTTAGTACACAGACATGTAAATCTGTAAATCACTTGTCCTAACCTAGGATACCCACTCATGATTAGCAACTGCATTCTATCCTTGCACTTTCATTTACAACTCGCAGATCTTGTGGCCCTAGATTGTCATCAAGAACATAGTAATTTGTTGGCCCGTCAGTGGTGAAGGATTTGCAGCATGATTTTTACCTGACAAATGGCTGAACAATGATGCCAAAGTCACTCCAGTTGTTACCCATCTTTTAGGGTTTGATGTGCTGTTTGATGATAGGACATGTGTAGGCTGACTTGGCATGTACTGCCTCAGGGACAATCAGTGATCTGTATGATGGTATGGGCTGTTTCAGGTACATTAGATGTATTGTCTGATTTACTTCTTGAGCCATTAAACACAAAGAAGTACCTAATGTTTGGTTTTCTATTTGTCTCAACAGCTGCCAATATGACTCCCATCCAGATTCGAGAGTTTCAGCGCAGGGCAATGTGTTACCGCCACATTCTGGATGTGGAGTCTGGGTTCCGCAACATGGCAAGGCGTTATCGCCATGAAAGAGCCTCCGGAGTGTGGAGGGCATTTGCCCAAGGGGGTCCTTCCGTGTCCACCACAGCCACCACCACCAGCACCACCACTACCACCCAGGTGGCACCAACATTAGCAGGGACCTTTGCTGGACCATCAACATCCACAGCTCCAGGACCTGTCACAGCACCACCTGCACCTCCTCCTACAGACATGGCACCGACAAGGGCCCATACTTCCTCCACTGGCACCCAGACCACCCCTGCTGCAGTCATAGACCCTGCAGCTTTTAACCAGATGCAACGGAACTTGGACCGTGTGTTGCATAAAATGACCAGGCTGCAGCAGGAGGTGGCACAAGTGAATCGGAGGGTGCGTGCCATCGAAAAAGACCCTGCGGAGGGCCAGCCTGTAGACCTTATACTCAGCCATGATTCCCTCCCCTCCCTCCTCTTTCCTGGTTCTTAAATTAGTGAGTTTAGGGGGCTTAGTGTTAGGTTAGTATAGGCTGTTTGTTTAGTTAGTAGTAGTGGGTGGGGGTATCATACTTTTTTAAACTGTTTTTTATTATATGTGTGGGTGGGTGGGGGGTAGACGATGTTGGGGTTTTGGTGTTTAAAAAAATATATATATATATATATATAAATATATATATATATATATATATATATATATATAGATATATGTATATATATATCTATATATATATATATATCTATTTGTTTTGTATAAGATAGTATGTGTTTAGGTTAGTATATGTTGTCCTCCATGTGTCCCGTCTTATAAGGGGGGTGGGGGATTGATGTTTAGATCGTTTCGTTAAATGTGATAAGTAAGTTTAGCTTAGGATAGTTAGGGACAGTTGTGGGTAATGTGCAATTAGAGTAGTTTAGGTTAGGTAAGGCGTTTCCCCTGGTTTTAGCATCTGTTTTTACTGTTTAATAAATATCTAGGTAACCCTTTCCAGTATGTGTCAAATGCTTGTAGATCAGGGCCTTGGCATGAGTGAACAGTGTCTCTTTTGTATTAGCTTTTGAGGCCCATGCTGCAACCATATCCCAACTGAGCTGTTACATTGGCAGCTACACGAAAGCTACTTAGCTAAGATTCGGCCATCCATTGCACCCACCACTCACGGTTACTATGAATCCCAAAGTGTGGTTAATTTGTATTGTATGTTTTCAGTGTCAAGTACTTTGCTCCCTGATTTAATATTGAGGACACTGTGTTAAGTCTGCCTGCAGCCTGATGTCCAAGAGAATCCTTATAAGGTGAGTGGTAGTATGCTCTCATGTAGTATGGTATACATAACTCACATCTATCGTTTGTTACAATGTTCAGCCCAGTGACATATTTCTATGGAAACTCATACACATCCATTCATGCTGTATGATGTGTGTTAGCTAAAAACTGGGCAAATGTCACATACGTAAGTTTTGACTTACAGAAAAAATTGAAGGCACTATTTTCTGGCTTAGACATCCCTTAAGGAAGCATTATTCTGTCCAACACAGCATTATGGTGTATAGTTTCTATTTTCCTCTAAAATAACCCTCAGGAAGGGCAGATGATGGTACAATCCAGACCACTGTGCATAGTTATAAGCCAAGATTCATTCAGGTCAGGTGTATTGACAATCAATAATCATTGACCTGAGGTAAACATCACTGATGGCCATCACGGTTGATGTGTCACATTACACAGAGACAAAGTTGTTGTGTAAGTGCTATTTATTTGAAAGTGCTGTAGTGCTATATGTACATTGTCCATGATTGTGAGTCCATTAGTGTGACATCTTCCATAGTGATCCTACACAAGTGCAAAAGAACATGTCATTGGACATGCTGGGGTGATGTGTCAGGCAGTGCAGAGGGACAGGATTTGCCAATGAGGTAGTGAGAGACAATCACAGGGCAGGGTGACAAGATAAACAGTGGGCTGCAGAACAGTGCTTGAGTACAGTTGTTGCAAGACTGGCATGTTACAAAGCACAGGACCTTGGTAATAGGTGGCCATGTGGCAGGGACTAGTGCTACCGGATACTCTTACGGGTGAAGGTGATCTGTTCCACGTCTTCATCTTCTGATGTGTGTGTTGTCTCCTCTGCCCTTGGTGGTGGTGGTTGTGAAGGGGCAACACAAACCTCAGTGTTTGAAGACGTGGAGTCAGACATCCCGGTAGCTGCCAACTGTGGGGCTCTTAAGGGCAGTACTGCAGCAAGGAGGAGCTGCTGGTTCTTAAGGATAGCAGCCACATCACGGTGGTAGGCAGCCAGGTCGGCCCTGAGGGGTTCAATATTGCATTTGTGCACGCGTTGACAGGATTGTTGTTGTAGGTGTTGGGTCAACTCTATTACAGCTGTGCTGATTTCCTTCTACCTTTTTTCAAGTTCCTGCAAGAATGTTGTGCGCCCTTGCATAGCTGCTGCCTGTTCTTCAGTTGACATCATGCACAAACGCGCCCCCTCTAGGCTGGTTGCCATAGTTTGTATCCCCACCCGCACCTCCTTGGCCAGCTCCCGCTGTACTCCAACTACAGTTCGCTCAAAGCTGGTGCCAGTGTCGTCAGAGTCCTCAGCTGTGTTGGAGCTGGCAAGTCGTACAATTGGGTTGGTGGGTGGGTCCTCTGTGATGGCTGCTAGTTCTGTGCTCCTCCTTGTGACTGAAGGTGGGGTCTGGAGGGTTCCAAGGACATCTTGGAGGGTCTGCTGGCTGATGTTTGTCAGCTCGTTATCCATGTCATCAGGGTAGTCCTGGACAGGCATATCCGCAGGAGAGCCATCATCCTCTGCAATGAGATATGGTACAATTAGTGTGTCCGTGTTGTGGGATTTGTAATGTGACATGCCTGACTTCAGATTATTTTCATATTGTGATCTTGGTTCCTGTTCATTGTTCCTGTCTTTAATATTAACATTCTCTGAGGCCTATGCCCCACCTGCATGTCACATGTATTGTGGTCAGTTTGTGGACTTGTCAGCATCACATCCTCTAGGTGTTGGTTCAGGCCAAATTGTGAATTGCCACCTTCTTGTCCTACTCAACCCTCCGTCTGCTTCCATTCTCATGGTGAGGCCTTTCACTGGCTGTGGGTGTTCTGATGGCACTAGCACCACACTTAACAATCTGGAACTGCCCCAGTCTCTTATCTTTCACATCCACCTATATGTTGTTGAGATCTAGCATATACTATGTATAGCATTGGTATGGCACAATATGGATGTCAGCATTGGTAATGTGTACTGCTGATGTTGGGGAATGTGTGGTACATTGGAATGCACTGATTGTCCTAGCAGTGTTCCATTTCCTCCTCTGACTGTGCGGGTGTATTTCTGTAACCAGTTACATGTGTCCTCCCCCTCAATGCTGTTGTCTGAGCAGTATGACATTTGGGATGTTGCATGGTGTCATTGGAGCTATTGTGACCCAGGCACAGGGTGGACCCTGACATAAACAGCATGGGTATGACATTAGTGCTATGTACCTCCTAATGTTTATGGCAATGGCTGATATTTGTAGCAACTATGGACAATCACATTTGACAGGATTGGAACATTTGTATTGATTTCAGGGGATTGATAATGTTGTCATCCTGAACCCTCTAATTTGGGGGTGCTTGATCCATGGGGACGTTACTGCCATTAGCTACTTGACCTGCACACACACTGGTGGCAACTGTTGTCAATGTTACATTCCACTTGCAGATATGGCCAGAGGTTGTTATTTGCGCCCTAGTTAATGTAGGGAGAATACTGCCTGACGTGTGACGGGCTGCCAGTTTAACGTTGTACCCTGCCCTCCTGGCCTGGCTTTACCTTTGCAACATCCTTGGCATGGCAGCATACCCCCATGCAAAGGTTGTTGGTGTAGTGTAGTATTGTGCCCCAGGTTTCCTCTGTACAGCCCATGCCCCGTGCCGTGCCCCTTTACCCATGCCACTCCCTGAATATCATGACTTACATGCATTGTGTAGTAGGTATGTACACCCCCCTGCTTACAGTTAACATTTGTGCATTTTAATTACCAATGCGACTTACCCTGCATCTGTGTTGTCTCCTGGTAATCTGCGCTGTCCTGTCCTTGAATCCCTCCGATGATCTCCTCAGGGATGACGGCTGCGACCATCTCCTCCATGTGGTCCAGGGCCTCCTGCGGTGCTGGACTCCCACCTCCAGTCTGCAGTGCTGACTTCCTGTTCCTGGCCATCTTTTCCTTGGTCCTGCGCTTGCAGTCATGCCAGAGTTTCTTGCACTCGATGACTGTTCTCCGTACTTCTGCCACACTGTTAATCTTGTCAACAATTTGTTGCCATATCGCCTCTCTCCTACTGATTGGCAACTTTGAGGTGACAAACAGTTGGTGCTGGTGTTCCGTCACCTCTTTTACCAGAATTTCCTGCTCCTCTGCACTGAAGCAACACTTTCTTTTCTTCTTCTCCCTGTCCTGGGCCATGTGTGGGTCCTCCTGGCTGGTTCCTGGTCTGTTGTCATCTTCCTGGGGCCTGTGCAAGCATCTGGGATCCATTTTGGCTCTCCTTAGCACATTTTGCTGTGTTTGTGCCGCTTTTTGACACAATTGCGTCAAAAAACGGCGTGTATCCGGTTTGCAACATCGTAAATAGGCTCACAGTCATTTCCACAGCGTTAACGTCGCTTTCCTTTACGACGTGACGCATTGGTTTGAGTAAAAAAAAAAAAGACTCACACTGTTTGCGCCGCCGTGCGTAAAAGTGTTAATTTGAAGCCCGCATGGCGCAAAGAAATGGCGTTAGCCGGCGGTAATATTCTTTACGCAAAACTGCATCGGCGCAGTTTTGCGTCAAAAAGTATAAATATGGGCCGCAATCTCAATTATCTGTAGAAAATGGCATTTTATTAAGGTCAGGGAAGTTTATTCCACCGCAATAACTCAGATCCAAATAATCAGTTTTGCTCATTTTGGTCATCTTGGGATTACTTCCACAAGGAAAGTTCTAATATGTCACTTTTGGAGGCCTTATATGGATAAACATGTGGAAGAGCTAATCAACAAATGTGAGGAATGTTCATTATCAAACAAAAATTGGAAAACTAAAGGATCACCATTAGTACCTACTCCTTTTCCTGACGGTCCATGGTGTAAACTGGCACTTTATTTCTCAGGACCTATTTATGCTTTACCCAACAATGATTGTACTGACTTACTATTTCTCCAAATGGGTGTACTATGAATTCGTAAGTGAAATCAGTACTAAAATAGCAATTTAATTTTAGACAAAATATATGCAATAGAGGGGTTTCCATTGGAATTGGTCACAGACAATGGTGTTCAATTAATATCTGAAAAATTTAGTGTTTTCTTGAGAATAAAGCAATAACGCATTACACAGTTTCTTTGTATAGTCCAAATGCCAACGGAGCTGTGGAAAGGGTCCACAGAATACTGTGTGTCCGATTGCCTCGTACGTATCCCTGTGAAACTAATAAACTGGAAACATACATACCTTATACTTCTGGAATTCGGAGTTCTTTCATATATGAAGAAAACACTACAGATGTCCATTGTCATGTCAAATATGCTGTATATCTGAAGAAGCTAAATTTACAAGACATTAATCTAAATAATTCTAATTTACTCAGTCACTGTAAAACCTAGCAGGGATTAGGTAGTCATTGACCTGCATTGGACTCTCCAAAGATATTGAAAGCAGCCGCAGTAGGTGGACAATTGGGTAAAACGAAATGGGCTGGCAATATGTTAATTCCTTTCCTTTGTTCCTATCCATGCTTTTATTTCTGGAATCAAATAGACAATTTCGTCAGGAATTATGGTAATGAATTGGGGGGGGGGTGATTTTGAGAGACAGGAGGAGTCTCAGTTCAGAAACCTTATGTGGACCCCGCAGTGTCCTGTGAATCATTCATCCTTCACCTTTATTAGGCAATATGAGGAGAAAAAAAATGATGTGCGTGATTCAGGACCAATTCTAGTAAAGGGGTGTGTGAGACTTAGAAAAGTAGTACTATAATCTTGTTTTATATCCTTAAACAGCTCAGTAAAGAATAGTACCTACCTCAGAAAAAACAATCATGTTGTGGGAGTTTGAGGCAAAGAGCAAACAGCAGACCTGCTGCCATTTGGTTTGTGTTGGAGAATTGGCTGTTAAATGCCCTCAAGCCCCCATGGCACCCTTTCACTTGGACAAGATCTCCTTTTTAGGACCAGATTGAAGAAAAGTGGTGCTTCATGCTTCTTGCAGCCCATTGCGCCCGCTAACGCCACCATGTGTACGCCGTATTTAACATACTGCGCACCATGGCGCATGTTAGGAACAAAAGTGGCAACATTTTTGCTGTTTGCGCTTTGCTCCACTAGTGTTAAAAATGTTGATGCTAGTGGAGCAAAGTGCAAGGAGGCCCATTGATTACAATGGGTGCGTACTTTTAACGCCTGCTTTGAGCAGGCGTTAAAAATGACGCCAAAAGTGGCACAATGAAATCTTGTAGATTTAATTGCGCCATTTTTCTGGGCATCCTAATGGGAGAACACCCCCCTTGCATACATTATGCCTGGCGCAGGCATAATGTGGCACAAGGGTTTAGAAAGTGGCGCAATACAAGCATTGCGCCACATTGTAAATATGGTGAAGAATTTTTACAACACTATCGCTACATTAGCGTCAAAAAAATGACGCTAATCTGGCGATAGTTAGCGCTAGGCCCTTCATAAATTTGGGCCTTAGAGTTGTAGCCGAGAAAGTCGATTGTTCAGTAACACAGAGTGCACCGCAATGACAGGCAAGAGATGCAAACGCTTTGGCAATGCTGGCATGTCTGAAAAGAAACATCACTAACAAGGATAACAATGTGGTTTAACATTTTTTTCTAAAGTTAGACCGCAGCTGGTATACACAGTGCTGCTTTCGATCACAGACTCCATACAAAGACTTTTGGGGATTGGAAACGATCCAGGAACAAAAATTCAAAGGTATGGAAGGACTGAAGTATGCACAAAGATTAGATAAATGTTTTTCCAAACACTGGAAAAATATGAGCTTAACGATGATGTCATTGCGTTATTTCAATGCATGAGTGCTTGGTGGCTTTGAGGACGGGTCAGAATGACATTCCTGCTGGTATTTTTAAACAGGCTCTTGCAGGGTAGCAAGAAGCAGAAGCCGCGTTCTGGTGGCGGCGAAAAGGAGTTTTAACTCCACAATTCTCGTTTCTGCTGTGCTACCTTATAGTAACCTGCTAATCTTAAAAAACAGGAAGCCAAATGAAAAACACAACCATAACCGGAAGCTGTGTTTCTTTCACCCCTCTTCTAGAAGATGATTAAAGCCTGCACAATAAGGGGAATTTGAAAGGCATCTCGAAAAATATGATTTTTTTCAAATTCAAATGTATATATGCAAATATGTTTACGGCCTAATGAGTCACGAACATCAACTACAAACAGAAAAACATGATGTTTATGTGGCGCAAAATACTTGATAATTTACTGTTTCCTGAGCTGAGGACAGTTTCACAGCACAGGAGAGGACTGCGCAGGAACAGAAAAGCTTAGTTTTATCATGGTGTTAATGATCACATTTATCACTCTGTGGGGGATTTTAATAAACTTTATAAAAAAACAAAAAACTTCCCTCAGTCTTGCAGTGCAGGCACAGGCTCCCACCTTGTCCTGCGACCAATCCTGACGCTGCTCAGAGCAGCATCAGGATTGGCTGGAGCGCCCTGGCTGGGCGGTCCCAGGCAGACTGGGAGCCTGTGCAGGCTCTCTCCAGCCAGGCAACACAGTGCCGGGCTGCAGAGAGCCTAATGCGCATGTGTGTTTGGCCGGCCCGAGACGGCTGACCAAACACACATGCGCTCTGAGAGGAGTGCACAGTGCAGTCCCCTCGGTGCTCGTCACTCCATGGCCCCACCACCTTCACAACGAAGGGATAATAAACAAAGTTTATTATCCCTTCATTGTGAAAGCTTTGCAGCTTCTGCTGCTGGTGGGAGGAGCCACCACTGGATGTTACCTTAGAAAAAGAGTGCAATAGTTGTCTATGATTCTGGCTGCACGAACAACATCTACTGAGGCCTCAAATAGAAAAAGTTATGGCATTCCATGTTTGTAAGGCGTTATTGGTTGGTTTCCCAAATGGTGCACATAACTTCAGTATATTCTTGTTTCTCATCAGGGAGATATTGGCATTTGCCTCTAGAGGGAGTGTAGCTGTCTCTTAAACACGTAAATCGAGAGATTGCTATTTTTAGATGTGGCTTGAAAGAGCCTTAACTAGCTAGATGAGCAGATTAACCTAGAAGAGCCTTACAAGGACTGATGCTCAGTAAAGTAAAGCAGACTTTTCATTGATGCATTTCATTATGGTTTTCTTATTGGCAAGAGAGAATGATGAACTGCGTCTGCATCAACTAAACAGAAGAAATCTGTGTCCTGTGCCCTAACCATGATGGGTCGTGCACAGGCATTGATTGTAATGCAGCTGTCATGTTTGCTAAAGTCCATAGAGCACAGCTTGGTCATAACACTGAAGATACTGGGGCCCAGATTTACAAAGACTTTGAGCTTGGTTTGTATTACTTTTTTTAATGCAAACCATCGCAAAGTATTGTGTTGGTATTAGCAATCTAACACAGAACGTTATTTGTATTGGATTGTAATCAAAAGTAACACAAAGCCGAGCAATGAGCTGCCTTCCGTTTGTTTTGTTGGGGGGTTTCATGGGTGGTGCATGGGCAATTCTGTGTAGCCACCCATGGTTTCTGATGCAAATTGCCATCTGCAAAGCACTGTAGTCAGGGATTTGCACCAGAATCCTGCATCTCTCTGAGGTAGGTGAAACAAGAAAAAATATTTTAATTTCTCTTTTTTCCCCTCTGTGCACGTGAGATTCCTCTACGGCACACACACAAAGAGGGAAATACCTTATAGCAGAGTTTTTGTGCAGGAAAAAAGTCTGCTTACCACAATGCAGATGCCCTTCCACTATGGCACAAGTGTGTCTCCACTGGCACATGGCAGCTTAAAGTGCACCTGTGCAGGAAGAGAGCAGCACACTGACATATCATAGTAGATATGGTGCTGTTCTGCTCTCTCCTATTCCTGCAGCACACCTCAGCCAGTTTACTTGCTGTGCTGTGTTGCATGAGGTCTTTGTAAACCTGACACCACCGGCTCAAATTAAGCACAGCCTGCCTGTATCTCCCAGATCTCAACATTAGCACAGCCCAGCATGTACACAATAACTATGGCCATTGTGCTGCTGCCCGCTCTCCTGTAGCAGACAATTTGATAAACAGTCCAAACCAGTAATTCTCATCGCATGAGCATGGCTGGACTTGCTTAGCCCAGCTAACGTCCTCCAACAACAGCCAAGGGCTGTCAATGGAAGCTTATCCATGCTGGCCTCATTCACTGTCTATGGAGAATTTCGACGAAGATGTGTACAGGCTCTGGACAAACGTTTACATTTAATAAAATAAATATTGACACCAACCAACATCAGTGTTAACTACTCGCACATTGTGCGTAAACCCATCTTTCTAATGTGTTCACCGTGTAGTTTGCTCTGGACATATGTTATTTTGATCTATGCAATGGCTGTAGCCTATTAATTAGGCTTGATCACGTGAGATTTGTTGAGAATTGGCTGCTCTAAAATCTGTAATATGCCTTAATATCCAGTTATCCAGCTGTCTCTGCACATCTGGATAGAGTATATATGTATGGGAAGTGACAGTGAAGGGCAGATTGACCTGACTGCTTCCAAAACTGTAATGTATATTTTTAACTGCATACTTTCCTGGAACTGTATGCAGCAAAAACATATGTTCTCTGCTGTGAAATGTAATGTGACGTTATTTATAACTTTTGTTTGAAACCAAATGTGCAGCATAAAGGTAGTCTGATCTGAAAAGAAAATTATTGACAGTAAATTTCCATCCACCCTTGGGCCCACCTGCCCATCTATCCACCTATCCACCCACCTATCCATCCATCCATCCGTCCATCCATCCATCCATTACCTGAGCCAGTCAAAACACATATAAACTCATCCATCCACTCGAAGCCATTCATTTATCCAGCTATATCCATTAATTCATCCACTCAGCATTGTCCAGTGCCTATTAAAACATGGCAGTTCGAGCAGTAGCAGCACCCCCCCCACCACCCCTCCCTTTGACACTTCTGGCGACTTAGACTCACTACCTAACATGTATCTGGACTACATTAACCATCGGACTGGCCACAAAATATCCTCCAGCTTCTGATGTGCTGATGTCAGAATGCTCTGAAGTTTCTGATTTGTAAATCTACACCTGCAGAAATGTCATGTTGATTTTCTTGTGCAGTGTGGGGCACTGCCATCTCCCTGTGTTCACCATAGCTGCAACTGCGAACATATCTTAATCCCAACCTCACCTGTCGCCACAGTCCTTCTAATTGTACTGATCCTCCTGATTATAACAATGATCCTCCTGATTATAACACATAGTAATAGAAACAGAGGGCCATATTTATCAACAATTCATGTAATGCAATGAAGCAAGCCACCTTGCTGTGCTGCATGAAAGGGAAAGGGCAGCAATGTGCTGCATTTACCAATATAGCCCTTCCTAGAGCTGCTGCATTCTTGGCTTCCTAGCACCAATGCAGGCACCCTTGCATTATGTTGCAAGCCTACCTTGCGATCAGGATAGGTTTGGTGCATGAAGGGCCTTCTCCCTGCACAAAAACAATCCTCAGAGGCATTTTTCTCTTTCTAAGTGTGATGTACAATGCACTTGGAGAGAGGGAACAACAAGAAGAAATAAATATATTTCTCCTCATTCTGCCTCTGGTGGTGAGCTGTACAATTCTGAAGTATTCCCAGGTCTACCAATGTTACTAAACCTGAGAATTTTTCAGAATCTATGGGTGTCAGTATGGGAACACCCAGCTACACCCACTGTATGCTTCCCTGCTGCTGAGTGATGCAAGGCAGCACTTTTCACCGCCTTGCGTTACCTCAGATTTATCAAGCCATTTAGTCCATGCAAGATAGCCTTGCGTGCTTCATAAATTTCATTTAGGCTTTGATTGTATCTTGTTGCATGATGTAAGGGAGACCCAAAACCTTGATAAGTATGCCCCTGAATCTTGGCCTTGAGTGCAGGCTAAACTGGTCTGGTGCTGGTTTTGCATTCATAATGTCTTTAATTGCCAACTACACACCATAAAGACACAACCACATAGTTCCAGTGCATAGAAAGCATCCATCTTGTTCACAGGCAATGCATCATGTGGATGATGCAAAGATTGCAGAACCAGTGAAATTGCTAAACTGAAGAAACATAATTATAGTGTGACGTGCAGTCTTGAAGACATGGTGACTTGAATGGAGGATTTTTACTTCTTTAATTATTAATGTATTTTATGTATTTCACATTTTGCAAATCATCTGGAATGGTGTCCGTTCACTGACAACATTTCACTGTCACATATCTCATTAGAGAGAACTGGCAAGTAGAAATGGTAGAGTAAACAGTTAGACACCAGTTGTCAATACTCTAAAAAACAATCACTGCAGAAAGCTCAAAGGCATAGATATAAGTAAATCAAACAGTTATCAATGGTTGGCAGTCCTAAAGAGAGAAGATGAAAAAAGAAAAAAAAAGGTTGAAGTCGGTCATAAGGTGAAATATTCAGATTCACTTAACTTCATTACCTGTACTGGCAGTCTTTGATCAAAACAGGCCCTAGTGCTGCTCACTGGACCATGTGCAAGGCTTTAATTTAACTTGCCACAGCCCCCTGAAGATCTTTTATGTCTTTCTATATCATTTGTGTTTAGGTTTCTTGGACTGCATGTTGGTTAATACTTAATTTGAGAAGAAATTATTTTCAGTTTGTTTCTTTCTTTGATGATCAGTGGGTATGGGGCAAAACTCAGTGAATCATCTACATTTGTGATTTGTCGTCTGGTGTTTCACTCACAATTATTTCATTGAGCTAGAATTTACTATAGGGCCTCGTTTTGGCTGTGTCCTTATCTTGTAGTCTCTCAATTGTTATCTTTCTCTTACAGTTCTTTCCATAAGGATCACCAGTACACACATTGGTGTATACGTATGTATGTATTTTTAGGTTTTATATCATGCAAACTTAGCTATAGAGAAAAATGTGGGACTGAATATAGGCAGGGGACCTGAGATGCGATTGGCATGATTTACAATGATCAAGGATCATGGTTCCTATCGAATAGAAATCTAAGAGTCTCAGAAACGGGTAGTCCATTCTGAATTGCAAGAGGGTTGGGCAGTTCTGATGTTCATTGAGTGGTGTCCCAGGTCCCAAGACCGTAATTGGAGAAGGTCTATTATTTTATCTTTTGCAGTTCCAGTTTGCATTCTAAAGATATCCTGTCTTCAGGTGTGATGCTGTCTGTCTATGACTGTTATTTTCTTGGTCAGGTATGCAAGCGGGTAGTTTCCTGTGCGGTTGTTTATGAAGAATGTGCAGACTCTGAATGAGATCCAGTGAAATTCCTGCTG
Source organism: Pleurodeles waltl (assembly GCF_031143425.1). NCBI lineage: Eukaryota > Metazoa > Chordata > Amphibia > Caudata > Salamandridae > Pleurodeles > Pleurodeles waltl. The sequence goes on along the minus strand of NC_090444.1, from coordinate 145,136,918 downwards.
GGATTAGAGTGATGTGGTTGTACTCCTGCAGACATTTTACGAGACTGCTGTAGCATTTTGTCACCTTTCAGCTGGCCAGAATGTTGTGGGGGGTTGTATTACACAATATCGACCACAACAATATCAAACTAGGCTAATATCGGCAAAATATTGTTTCAAAAAATATTGTCACCCTAAACTGTAACAAGAAATGCAAAAATATTGCCTACAATAATATCCTGGTAAGTGAATATCTAAACTACCATAATATAGAAAAAGACAAAAATATCGAAAATAAGTCTATCAACTACAACAATATTGTGCAAATTAATTAGAAAAATAATATAATGCAATACCATTAATAAATATTTGAAAAGACCTGAAAATAACAATATCAATTTAAATTATAAAACATACTTTATTTACCATATTAAACCCAGGGTATAATATTCATAATTATTTTAAAAATTATGATAATTCACAGTAAAAATAAACATACATATATATAGATATGTATATAAATATAAATAAATAAATTGATATCAACTGACAAACTATTAACTATTAAAATACTACAGAGTAACTAATAAAAAACCTATACTAATTAAATTACCAGTATTAACAATACAAAAATAGCACAAAAAACACGTACTCATTGCAGCAAAAAAATGTTACATCTAAACCAAAGTGACACTCTTCAGATTCTGGAAGGGAAAATTCAGGACCTAACCTTTCAGAAAACTTACATTACACTACAAAAAGTAAGTAAACACACTTAAACCTACATTAAATTAACTGTTTAACTTAAAATTAACCACTAAAACATGCCTTCTCTTTATATCTCCAAACTTTAGTTAACACTTATGAACCTAAGACAAAATACTTTCCAACTGAACAAAAACGCCAACTTCTCAAACAACAAAGTCAAAAAACACTTCTTTAAAAGTAAGTAAATGGAATTAAAAATTAAAGAACGAAAAAAAAAAAAAACAGAACCAAAACACCCCTAAAGGTCAACGAGGCTTTTTAAAAACAATTAATTTTCGCACAAATTAATAAATATAAAACTCTAAATTTCACAGATATAATGACCGAATGAGCCATGTCATCACCTCCAAGAAAGTGGAACAGTTGCTATTGCAAATGATATATACATACAGCCAGGAGAGCACAAAGTATAGATTATATTTTGGAAATATATATTTGAAATGTACAAAATTCTATGCTTCTGCTATTAAAAATATTGCAATTATTTATTGAGAGTGTTCACAAAATAATAATCTAGGCAATAGAAAATAACCTTTTTAGACTATCCAAACCCAAATATGGATGATGGATGAGACTTTTAAATCTTGCCCTCCACCATTCACACAGACATATACAATACATCGTGAATGTCATAACAGTAATATGCCACTAGCATAGGCATTATATCCTAACATGCAAAGTTCTACATAATATGAACCCCTTAGCCAAACAAACTGTAAAAAAGCACAATTTACCCACACCTACATAACACAAATCTCAATTTTTTTTAAAGCAACCTAACAATCATTTAAATACCATATAAATAATGCAAATAACTAATATTATACAGTACACCACATATACTACACTGAGGCCTATCACTTTACAATGCAACATTTTTTTATTTCATCCCATACTTAAAATAAATACATTAAATTAATTTACAATAATTTTTAACATAAACATCTTTTTATTATTTTTATAATTAAATAAGTTGTACTTTACTGTAATTTGCTTTTTCCTATACTTTACCATTGGGAGACTCACAGTCAGGGTAAAGTACTATTAATAGTACTTTTTAATATATATTTTACAAAGAATTGTGTACATGCAGCTTATATTTTGATGAAGTTCTAATGACAACAATTTGCCAAGGTGCACCTGACCGAGGTCGCTTCTTTAAGTACCGGTTTGCATAATCCCACATTTTACAAATTGACAGAGTAATTTCCTCTCAAACGATCCCACAGAAGAAATGTTGGCATGCGAGGGTGGGGGTTTAGAAATGTTTATTCCATTTGTGACACCATACACCAATTACACAGAGGACCAACACATTTCAAGTGATTGTTCAGCCTTTTTCACAATGACCAAAATGGCAAACATCCAATCAGTAGATCCAGACACAGTGCTTAAAAACGCAAAGCGCCAACTGTGGTTATCTGATCGCATCAGACTGAGACAGTTACAAATTCAGGCCCTCTGAACAAAGTAACTTAAATCCTGGTTGATGAGCAATGTGAGATGAGTTGCGCAGTGGTGGTTCCGGTGAGCTGCAGGGGGGTGATGCAAGCTCCTGCGAGGAGGATGCGTCATGCTGCGGCATTTGGGATTTGAGAGAGCAAGGAGTTGAGTCACGCTGCATTGGTTCTGCCCAAGAGACCAAGACTGGGCTGGCCAAGCTCCTTCATGTCCACTTAAAGGGTCCAGGACTGGGGTGGCACCACTTGGGGGGCAAGACTCACAGCAGACAGAGTCCACATGCGGGGTTCAAGGTGGTGGTTGAAGCCTTTTCTGTCTCTGAAGATCTGATAAGGAGGCCAGCCACTAGACCCTTGGAGTCACTCGGGTGGTCCTGAGTTCAAGATGAAGGTCCAGTCCTTCTTGCTCAGGCAGCAGGGTATAAGAGTAGGGGAGCAGCAGTGTAGCAGTCCTTCTTGGAGCAAAGCAGCAGAACAGACTTTCTGAGTTTCCCACCCGTCCAGAGATGTACTGAAGAGTTCGGTCTGATGGTCCTATATTTATACTTGGTACAGCTTTGAAGTAGGAGAGGGTTCTGGAGGTTTCCACTCCCAGAAGATATTCAAATTTCCTGCCTTCCTACCGCGGCCCTAGCTTGTCTGGGGTCACTAAAGATTAGTGCCAAACCCTTTGTGAAGGTACTCAGGCAGAGGGTTTGTGATGTGCAAGTGTAGTAAGTGACAGCTCCCCCATTTCAAGTCAGAGATGGCTTATCCTGCCAACACCCATTTCTGCTTTGTCTCACTGACTGGGAGCAATGCACAAAGACTGACTGCCAGCTAACTCTAGGCATGTGGCCCAGGATACAGGCACCAAGTGGGTAATACAAGAAAATGCCAACTTCCTAGAAGTGGCATTTTCAGAATTGCGACTTAAAAATCAACTTTACCATTATCGAGGGTTTCAAATGACACCAACGTCAACCCTTCTACTTATTCCTAATTGAATGATAGCACTCATTAAAATTCATGTGAGAGGTAGGCCATAATGAAAAATGAATTTAAGGCTTTCTCACTACCAGAGCATATAAAATCTAAACATCCATTTCCAATTTTTTAAACACACTACACCCTGCCCTATGGGCTGCTTAGGGCCTACCCTAGGGGTGACTTATATATATGAAAAAGGAAGGGTTAGGCATGGCAAAATATTGATTTTGCTAGGTTGAAATGGCAGTGTAACCTGCACACACAGGCTGCAATGCCAGGCCTGAGGCATGTTTAAAGGCTATATTTAAGAGGGTGGCACAGTAAGTGTTGCAGGCCCACTAGTAGTATTTAATTGACATGCCCTGGGCACAAGTAGTACCACTGTAGTTGGGACTTACAAGTAAATTAAAATGCCAATTGGGTGTAAGCCAATGTAACCATGTTTAAAGGTGAGAGCATAAAGCACTTTAGTACTGATTTGCAGTGGTACAGTGTGTAGAGTCCTACAACCAGCAAAAACACATTCAGCAAAAACAGGGGGAAAGAAGGCAAGAAGCTGGGGGAAAATCAGGTCAAAGATTTCAGGTCCAACAAATGTCCCCCCCAGCTGAAAGCAGAGAGCTACTCACCTTCATGGGAGTTCTCACCGCTAAGGTGGAAGAAACTGGGGAGACCATTAGCATTGTCGTGGTCAGTTCCAGGGTGATGCTCCACCATAAAGTCCATTCCCTAAAGAAAGATGGACCACCTTAACAATTCACGATTACCACCCCTCATCTGCATTAGCCATCTAAGGGTCTGTGGTCTACCTGAGTCCGGAAAGGAGTCCGAAATAGGTATGGTCTCAGCTTCTTCAGTGCCTAACCACTGTAAGTGTTTCCCTTTCTGTTGCACTCCACCTTTGTTCCCTGAGAAGTAACTTCCTACAGATAAAAGCTACTGGTTCATCTAGTCCCTTTTCATTCAGCTGTGAGGGCAATGACCCTAAGCCATGCTCTGAGGTATCTGTGTCAACGATGAACTTGAGAGAAATCAGGGGCCTTGACCACAGGTGCAGTGCACATGGCCATCTTTAGGGTGTCAAAAGCAGTCTGGCACACCTCAATCCAGATAACCTGTCTGGGCTGCTTCTTTGAAGTCAGCTCTGTCAAGTGAGCAACAACATTTCTATACCCCTTGACAAATCTCCTGTAGCACCCAGTGAAGCTCAGGAATACCATTACCTCTGTCTTGGTCTTCAGAGGCCCCCACACCTAATTACTTTGAATCTTGGCCTGGAGGACTAAAACTTGCCTCCTCTAAATTGTTGAACCAAGAAGACCCTTGAACCCTGCCCTATCTGTCACTTACTTGTCCTGATAGTCAGGCATGCTTTCAGCAGGGCATGAAGCACTTCTCTGAGGTGACACAGGTGACCCTCCCAGCTGGAACTGAATACCACAATGTCATCTAGGTAGTAGGCATTGAAGTTTTCCAACCCAACCAGGACCTGAGTGACCAACCTCTGGAAGGTGGCAGGGGTGTTCTTAAACCCAAAGGGCATTGCCCAAAACTGGAAGTGGCCTTCTGGCATTGAGAACACAGACCTGTCTTTGGACTCCTCTGCCAGTACCCATACATCAGATCAAGTGTGCTGAGGATCTTAGCAGTCCCAAGCCAATCAAAAAGCTCATCAGCTCAGGTGAGCATCAGTCTTAGTGATTGCACTGAGTCCCCAGTAATGCTCACAGAACCAGAGTTTGGGGGTGGCACCTGGAGGGACAGTCTTAGGGAGGACCACCAAGACAGAAGACGGGCTTTCCGTTGAAAAAGTGAATAAGTGGTGACAGACCCATTACCAACAACTTCTAAATCAGACCCTTAGACTCTTTTTTGGAAGTCAAAAAAACTCCAGTTGGAGGAGACTGGAGGCTGTAGCCAATGAGAGTTCCACAAGGCTGGATATCTCTTTGGCAAAACACTGCTGAACGGGATTTTCTAATGTGTGGAAGAATGAGCAGGATCTGCCTTGAAGTCAGGCCAACTGGTGATGCTATTGTCCGGTTAGACCAGCAATCTGGTCCCAGTCTTCTTGCAGTTCTAAGAATAGTTTTCAACCAAAAACCTTTAGCACCACCACTAAGAATCTAGAGCTGGAGGTGCACTACTTGGGTGGTTAGGGCTTACTCAGGCTGTGTCCCGGTGCTGGTTCAAGATGGTTGGAGGCTTTTCTGTCCCTGAGACTCTGATCAGGAGGCCAGCCAACTAGCCCTTGGAGTCACTCTGGTAGTTCTGAGTTCAAGTGATGAAACAGGGCACAAGCAGCATGGCAGGTCTCTGAGGGTTCAAGGCAGGCTCCAAGCAGCAAACCAGTCTTGTGGAGTGCACAACAGGCTGCAGCAGCAGGCAGTCCTCTGAGGCTCCTTACACAGGTCCAGAAAGTGAACCGAAGGGTGGGTCTGAGGGTTCTTTGTTTGTAACTGGTGCCTTCTTTGAAGTAGGAGACGTTTCTAGAGAATTCCCTTTGAAGTGCTTGAAGCTGGCAGCATGAACAATGAGGTGCAAGTCCTTTGTGTGAAGACAGACCACAGTCTTTTCAGTTGCAAGTGGGACTGTACCGTGCTCCACCCTCATCCTGCCCATTGAAGGCCCATCCAGGCACATCCAATCCCTCTATTGTGTGGCTGTCTGGGAGGAATAAAAGTTCAGCTACCAAATACACCCAGTCTTGTGACCCAGTAACAGGCTGCAGGCACCAAATAGTTAGCCCAGGAAAATGCCAACCTTCTACAAAATTACCTTTTCAAAACTGTAACTTAAAATACGACTTTACCATTAAAGAGGATCTTTAATTACAAATTTTCAGACAATAATCACGAGATGCCTACCTGTTCCCAATCAAATGTTAGCACTTATTAAATGTAAGGAGGCCTCACAGTAGTGAAAAACAAAAACTTAAAAGTACACATCCAACCTTTTATTTACAATACCCCCTACCCTATGTGCTACCTAGGGCCTACTTTATGGATGCATTATATGTATTAAAAGGGAGGTTTTAAGGCTTGGCCAGAGGGTTATATTGCCAAGTCAAATTGTCAGTTTAAAACTTCATTCAGGCTGCAATGGTAGGTCTGGCACATTTTAAGTGGCTACTTAAGTGGATGGCATAATAAGTGCTGCAAGCCCACTAGTATTATTTAATTCACAGGCCCTGGGTATATGATATACCATTCTACAAGGTACTTATCAGTAAATTAAATATGCCACTCAGGTGTAAGCCAATTTTACCATGCTTTAGGGAGTGAGCACAAGCGCTTTAGCACCGGTTAGTAGTGGGAAACTGCACCAACTCTTAAGGCCAACACACATGAGTTCAGCAAAACAGGAGAAGACAAAATGTCTGGGGTAAGATCACCCTAAAGCTGACAGGTCTAACAGTATACTCGCCTTCTTCTCTGTAGGGTATCCCTATTTGCAATATATTATTGTTTCAAATCGAGACAAGGAGAGACGAGGACACAATAATTATTGAACGAGACATGACACTCTTGAAGACTAGGTGGCTATAGAGGCATGCCTCTCCCTCTTTCATCTCTGTATGGCATTTTAAAATATCCTGCAAATAGGAATGAGCATATAGCCTGTAGAGAAGAGGGTGGAAATGGGTTCCTTTTTGCACTTCTCCACTCTAAGTCATATTTCAGTGGCAAACTCTGTGCAAGAACATAGGTTGTTAAACATTTTGCATTCTATTGTGAAATACTTTGATTATTATGTATGTATGGCAAGAACTAAATATGCTGCTCTCTGTATTGCTTCTCCTGACGCACCAACCCACCTCTGATGTGCTGCTCTTGCTGTTCCTCTCTCTTTATATGACATCTCTATTTCCATGGATGTGCTCTTTTGCTCTGTTAGACTGTGCACTAGCCCTTCACTTTGCATATCTTTTTGTAATGCCCCCTATGTACAATGCTCTCGTGTTTACAGCAGGCTTGGTCTCTGACTCACCGAGCACCTCCCCCATGTCTACTTTTTGGAAAGAAGATTGGGCAAGATACAGAACCTATCACATTTCTAAAGGTATATCTAAATGCTTGCTTTTTGGTCCTTGCCGCCAGGTTGCAATCACAATGGAACGATGAGATCCATAGCTCCTTGTACATAAAGGCACACGACCAGGTGTGGCTGGGGCGATGTGGTCATGACAAGATCACTCTTACACTGTTGTTCCAGAACCTCACTGTAACATTGTTGTTCCAGATCCTCCCTGTTACAGTGTTGCACTAGACCCTCGCTGTAACATTGTTGTTCCAGGTATTTCCTGTGACAATGTTGCACTAGACCCTCACTGTAACATTGTTCTTCCAGATCCTCCCTGTTACAATGTTGCACTAGACCCTCGCTGTAACATTGTTGTTCCAGGTATTTCCTGTTACAATGTTGCACTAGACCAGGGGTCTTCAAACTGGGGGGCGAGCCCCCCTAGGGGGCCCTCAAGTGGTCCCAGGGGGGGCACCAGGCTCTGGCCAAAAGAAGCATTTCACAGATAACAGTGTTTTGTTTTAAGCAGAAACATGTTATTGCATTTTTAAAATGGCAACAGTACTTACCTGCAATGTTTAAATATATCTAGACATATTTAAACATTGCCATCTTTATAAAGTATTTGTGAAACATCCTGAAGGGGGGCCCAGTGATTTTTATTTTTCAACTGGGGGGGCGCGGCATTAAAAAGTTTGGAGACCTCTGCACTAGACCCTCACTGTAACATTGTTGTTCCATGTCTTCCCTGTTACATTGTTGCTCTAAAACCTCACTGTAACATTGTTGTTCCAGATCTTCCCTGTTACATGGCTGCACCAGAACTTCACAGACACTACACATAGGGTTCGCGCCTTTTAGGCTTTTTGCTTTGCTGTGGACAGTTTTGAATTTAACATTTTTAAAATGTTAAACACATAATGTACTTGTTGTTACTTGCTCATTGTTTGTAGGCAGAACTATAAATGTTACCTCAGCATTGTCAACGCGGAAAAGCATCCTAGCAAGGACATCGTGTTAAATTGGTGTCTATGCCATATGTAATGAGTTCAAGCTTTCCACTGCAAAGTGGCTCTTAACAGAGTCAATCACTGAAGCACCGGCCAATTAATTCCATGAAAGTGCTGCACTTAAGGCAGGTGAAGCGACGGAGCAGAAGCTGGTCGTAAAGAGAATGTATCTCAACTGTTCATTTCTAATGTTTGGCACGCCCCAGATGATTTGCCATTTGGGCCAGGAAGCAGCTTATAGAATTCAATAAAAATAGAATGTTTTTTCGAAAGGAAAGAAGTGGCTTTCTTTTCATCATGGGTTGAGGTCTGGAGTCGTGGTATTTTAAGCATGGGTCCTGGCTTTATCTTTCAAAGGCATTTCGCTTGTGCTCCCCACAGGAGGGTAGATCCACTTCTGGAAATCTTATAAAACCACCTCAAACCGGAATGTGAAGATGGAACATGAATTTGGCATAGGTGTCCTCTCAGTTTCCGTCCAAGGTCTCCCATGAAAGGAAGGCATACACACCACACCCGTGGTGGTGCACATCAAAGCAGCCCACAAGTTCTTCCTCCCGCTGAAGAGGTTCAAAGTTTGCAAATAAACATTGCTGCATAGCATTAAAAATGCAAAGTTCTGTTCAGTAAGCAAGATGTTCAATTCAGGGATTTTGGAATGAGGTGCAATGATTTATCCATTTAGGCCCTAACTTCGAGTTCCCTGTAAACTTTGTGCGGAGACGGTATCTCACGGGGATCACAAATTAAGCTCACAGAATGGGAAATAACATACCTGACTTCAAACTTAACAGATCCTGTAGCACATGTTTTCCTCAATTATAGAAATTTTCACACTGATATTTTCCACCTAGGAGCAGGTGGTAAATATCTGTTGGTGGTAAGAGGTGTGGCAGGGCTGGGCAGAAAGTACTGGGCAGTGGGCCGAGAGGGCCTCTGGGGGACAGTGGAGTCTGTAGACTCTGTCGGGAAGCATTGTCTGCTCCCTCAATGTGGTTGGTGGATGTCGGCAGGTCAGGCTGTACCACTACCCTCAGCCTTTGCCCCCCTCGACCTGAGGTTTTACTAGAAAAGGCCCAGAAACACTCCATCACCCTTATTTACACGAAGTGGTATCCCTTCGGGGGTACTACACCAGGCAACCCATAATTGGGGTCTATGAGAGAAAACCAGGATCAACACAGTGGCCAAAAGTTAACTAGTAAAAAAACAGCTTTATTTTTCTTAGGCCTGTGCGCATAGGTATCATTCATGCAGCAGGTGCAGTGACAACCGAAGCTTGGGGAGTGATGGACCCACTGCACCCCAATTATTATTTTTTGGTAGCCAACGGTCAGACTGTGAAAATGTTATTTCCTTGCATTAGAGGACACTACACCTTTGCTATGCTGCAGCCTAGGCATGCATACAGAGAGTTTTAGGGCGTCATTTACAAAGTTTTGGAGACGGCAGCACAGCAAGCCTTCTTGCTCATCGGCATTATGTTGAAACAAAAGGGCAGGAATGCGCTGTATGTACAAGTTACAGTGCATGCCTCTCCTTGTCCCCTCGCTGGCTCACAAATTGCTGCTATGCTCCAAAACAGGCATGGTGCAATGGGGCCTGCGTTGCAAGGGGGAATTGTTTTTGTGCAGAAAGGTACACCTTCCTGCATAAAAACAATCATGAGAGGCGTTTTCCTCTTTCTATGTGTGCTGCAAAAGGCTGCATACATAGAAACGGAAAAAAATGGGAGAAATAATGTTATTTCTCCCTGTGGTGCCACCCTTATGTCACCCATATGGAGGCGTAGGCTTTAAACGCGTTCCCAGGTTTATGAAACCTTATAAATCTGGAAATGCGTCAAAATCCATGGGTGTTGCGTGGGAACATTCATGGAATGCCTACCGGATGCAAAGTAAGCGCTGCGTTGCCTTACACCATATCTACAAGGCAATGAAAACTCATGCAAAGTGGCTTTGCGTGGCCTTGCAGATATGGCCTTGCAGCCTGAGCTGGCAGTGCATCACAACACGTGATCCCCCGGTGGCGCAGGCCGCTTGTAAATAAGGCCCTTGGTGATAAAGAGCACAAACTCTGTGGTCCAGATCCAGCAGGAGTGATGTAAGTTCCCTCACATCTCTGCACTGATTTATTTGGTAGAAGAAGGTGTGGGGGAAGGAGAGAGAAAACAGTGACACTGGAAATTGCCAATCTGCTTGGTTTTACAGCTGGGTACTATCTTCAAATGAACTAGTGTTGATATTTAAAAATAAAAAGTATTTCCTGTTATCATTGATCTTGCTACCTCGACAGATTTCTCATACTGCTTATGACATATCTTTTGTAAATCTCTCTGTTTCAAATCTATGAAGTTTGATGAAAGCCTATGCCTGTCTAGCTCTGAAACACAATCACCAACTATGAAATAAATATAAAGAGCGATCAGGGCTATTACACTTTCTTCACTACTAGACTACACTACAGACCTGCAGATCTAGAGACCTTCTGTGCAACACGAGCACGCTTAGTAATTCGAATCATGTTCAAAGTGGAAGGTTCATAAACTGCAATATAATAAATACACATTAATATTATAAACATATACTACTCCGCCTATGTCGATACCTAACAACATACTCATATCAAAATGAATCCCTATTATTCATCCAGAATGGAGATTTTCATGCACTCTCACCCAGTAAAACCAGGCCCATATATAATTCCTAAATTATAGCAGACTAGCTCTGCGTATCTGGATTTCGTTGCAGGAACATTGGCTGACAAAGTACATTTTTGCCTCACAGAATTCAAGCACCTAGATCCAGCTTACTTATAATCAGTCCCAGAGTAGGGCTTTGTGTCAACCCCTTTCAGACATGGGTTTGTTTGGGTCAGCCACCTTCACACCTTGCTTGAAGAATGGCCACAGGTGTATTTCAATCTCATTGGTAGCTGTTGGCTATTAGGTGTGGTAGTCCAACTGCCTTAAATGTGCTTCCCATTGCAGAGCATGGACTATGGAACGAAGCATCCATGCACTGCGGTGGGACACATTTGTGCTTTTTAAAGCGTTTCTACCCTTCTGCTTATATTGCACCAATGAATTTTACATCTATATATGATTTTGCACACAAATGTTCTTATGCTTCTGAATGTGATGTGTGCTCTTCAAAGTGTTTCCAGACTCCTACTGATGTTGTACCAAGTAACGT